>NW_020271184.1:0-19630 GCF_002803265.2 Melanaphis sacchari
AAAAATTATACAAGGCGTAGAGTTAATGTCTACGGAAAAAACGATCTATGGCAGGCCGACTTGGTCGAAATGATACCGTATTCTAAAAAAAACAAGGGCTACAAATATATTCTATGTGTTATTGATTGTTTTACAAAGTTTGCTTGGGCGATACCGTTAAAGTCTAAAACTGCTAAAGAAGTTTCCAGCTCAATGTCTAAAATACTGCATAAACGCACACCAAAGCTATTACAGCTCGATAATGGAAAAGAATTTTACAATTCTACATTTGACGCGTTGATGAAGAAGCACAACATACATAAATATTCGACTTATAGTACTATGAAAGCGTGTATTGTGGAACGTTTCAACCGCACATTGAAAGAAAAAATGTTTAGAGAGTTTACGGCACGAGGTTCGCATGAATGGATTTCTATTTTACCTTCATTGATTAACGAATATAATAATTCAAAACATAGGACAATAGGAATGACACCAGTGCAAGCTGATGCTAATCCTACGTCAGTGGAAATAAAGCAACGAAAAATTATTGACGGAAAAATTAAATTTGACATAGGCGATAACGTCCGTATTAGCACATATAAAGGTGTATTTGCAAAAGGTTATTTACCGAGCTGGTCTACAGAAATATTTAAAATTGTTAAAATTAATGAAACATTACCCACTACTTATCAGCTACAAGATTATACTGGAAAACCGATTGCTGGTTGCTTTTATTCTGAAGAAATATTGAAAACGAATTATCCAAATGATTATTTAGTCGAGAAAATTATACGTAAGAAGGGGAATCAAATTTTTGTGAAATGGCTCGGGTTCGATAATACACACAATAGTTGGATAAATACAAGTGACATTAGAAAATAGTGTCAGTCGAGCTATGGACATGAACGTGTTTGGTAGTTCTCAGTCTAGTGAAACAAAAAAAATTATTTCAAATCTCGAACAGTCGAACAAATCGTTTTCGTCTAAATTAGATAAAATCGAACATTTACTTGAAGAAAATCATAAATCCGTACAAATTCAAGAAGAACAAGTAGAAACGATACAATTAACGTGTGTACAGATAGCTGAGCATATGACAAGAGGCGAAGTATCATTACAATCAATCAAAGAAAGTACAGAAGGGTTGAAAAACCTAATACCAGCTATACTCAGTCGACTAAATACTATTGAAACTTATTATAAAGACAAACCATAATGTCTTCAGCCATCTTGGACATGCAATGTGTACTCGGTGTCAACAATAAATACATGATTAAAGAAATGTCTATAGTAGACACAGAAACATGGGCGACCCAACACTGGATTTTTAAACATTCAAAATCCATGGAGGATAACAAAAGTCGTAAAACCAACAAGTGGCTGGAGCGTAATTACCATCAACTACCCATAGAATATGGCGATATCGAGTATGAAGAACTAAGTAGAATATTGAATTCATTAAAGTTCAGTTGCATATACGTCAAAGGTGAACAGAAAAAACAAGTTCTTATGGAGTATATACCACACGTCGCACTCATCAACATTGAAGACTTGGGCTGCCCTCGTTTGGATCAAATATGTGATGACAAAACTTTACCTTGTTGTATTTTTCATATGGAATTTAATCCAAAACAATGTACATTTTATAAAATATTTGCTATAAGAAAATGGTTTATAAATAATTCTTAATTGTGCTTACGCAAATAAATTTAATAAACATAATAATATTTTAACAAAGAGTTTTCTTTATACATGCTAACATTTACAAGGTAAACATTTTAATACAAAGTATATACAAATATCTGGTATAAAATTTAAACTATTTATGTCAAAGTATTTACAAATTAAAATATATACAATTATATGTCATGAAATTGTTTTCATTTTACACTATTTATGTACAGAGTATTTTAAAAATTTTACACAAGGTCTAAAATTCGTTTTCGACCATAATTTCAGCCAACTCTGCGTCCCTGTAAAATTTATATATAATATAATTTTGATAATTTAAAAACAATTTAAAAAACTTACTCTATTCTAAAATGACCGTGAGCTAGGGTATGGAATTTATCTTCTAATATCACCCTCTTATCATCATAATTGTTGTATATTATTTTATTGGTCTGGACAGTCGTCAATTGATGTTTGAATGAACGTATACATATATTCAGCTGTCTATTATTGACACCCGGCTCCATACCTTCAAACAAACATGCCCGATGACCCTCAAATGTCATATGGTTCTTAACCACATGACCCCTTACGCCTTTTGCACGGATCTGCTCCTTCACATTCATATCATCCAATCCTTGGATTTTATAAGCGTAGGATTTAGCACGGAGCGCGCAAAACTCCGTCATAATATGGCCGTCAGTCTCATCTGAAAATAGACCCGGGATCTTTTTCCTCTCAGCAATATAACACGGATGGTTTCGTGGTAAATTAGAAGTATCCATACGGTCGAGTAGATTGGCGTTCCTTGCAAGATCTTCGTAAAAGTCATCAGTGTGGATATAATATACCAGTGAATCTATAATAACAATTATTTAATTATGTATGAAACAAATATATATTAATTTATTAATTTACCGGTGTCAGTGTACATCAGCTCGATTTGATCACCATAATGCCTCTTCATCACGTTGTAGTGATAGTCGTACATTTTTGTCTTTGATATATCCAACACAGCTAAGCCTGTGGGAAGAATTATTAAATATCTATAAGAATGTAATATACATGCTATGATACATACCAATATAAATAGGTTTGTCGAATTTTATAATTTTTTTCTCCATTGTTACAGCACTCAGGTTTTCGTTGTATGGTGTCGCATATTTAAATGTGGTCAAGTTGATAAGTTTCTGCACTCTATCTTCGTTTGAAACAAGCTCCATTAGTATCTTTCGTCTAACTTGTTCCATAGTCTTACCTATCGATTTTAAAAAGGATTAGTATAAAATTGAATAAACACAAAAATTATAAAAAATACCAAAAATACTATTATTCATAAGCTTGAAGAAGTCTTTCTCAAAATCGTTCAAAGCTTTTTTTCTCATTTCGTTGTTTAAATTTATAAATTCGGCAAGCCAAGGTGATTGGTTGAATTGTAGGACCCTATGCACCTAGAATAAAATTAATCATGTCAAAAATAAATAAATAAATTTACATTTTATTTTAAATAAATTTACTTTTTCAACTATCAACCCGTTTTTAATGGCTTGCTGGAGATTACGGTAATGTACGACATAATTTTTTTTTGACTCGAAGGTCACCATCAGTTTTTTTACCTTCGAGCCATCGGGTATTCCGTTTTGAGGCAGAAATGGTAGATCATTATGCTGGTCATGCAGTTCTGCCGGATACGTTACATCAACCTCATACATCCGTCCGATCGGCGAGTTGTCGTCCAAGTCGTTAAGACCATCGAGCTTGGCTTCAACCCACTTAAAGCCTCCAGAGGGCATACATTCTGCCATAGCCCAGCCATAAAGATTATTACAGTCTTGATAGACAAGCCATGATTTCGGTTTAGTTTCGTTATAATCAGGCACCTTATGGTTATTAGCCTTAGCATACCGCATGCTAGCCTGCACCAATCCACCGCGTATACCTGTAATATAATTATTTCTATAACATTTAAAAAATTAATTTTTCATCAATTACAAACCTTTTTCTATACATAGTAGCATGTCATAATCGGTCAACAGTTCCAATTTCACCGATGTATATTTCAACATCGAATCGAAGCTGAATCCTGGGGCCGTATAATAAAATGCCGGATCTAAATTGTACGTTTTCATGCATAGATCGCGGAAATTTTCAAAAACATCCGCGAGCAACAAAACGTCAATTTTGAGATACAAATCGCTGTATTCGCCCAGCGTTCTGCATTCAAAGTACCTCCATACCTCCATAGCATGTTCGTAGTGTACATCCTTAATACCCTCCTCCTTGAGCGTACTATAAAATTCTTCTTTTGGTGGTAGACTCGGCTCGTCCAACTTATCCCAGCCATCCGTATACTCGTATGGATATACACCCTTACGGGTGACTAGTGGCATATCCCGGGCATCAAAAAATTTTGCTGTCTCGCGGAATTTCGAAAAATCTCGAGTTAAAAGGTTTTTGGATAGAGTATCCAACTTTGATGCCATAAACCTGCACGTGTCTACGAATCGTATAGTAAACGTCCTACTAATATATTTTGAAAATGAAATAAATTTTTCTTCGCTATTAGCAATAACTTTTATACTATTAGCGTCATAGCCTAATTCAGTTACAATAAAGTGGGCGTCATAATTAGATAAATTGTGGAAAAAACAGGGGACAAATTTCGGTTGTTTTAATTTTAAATTACATCGAGAGCATAAAGATTGTCTAAATCTACCAGTAAGGTGACAATGGTCACGGACTTTCTCGTTTGTGTCGAAACTGCGTTTACAAAAGTTACAATTTTTATTTTCATTGTGTTTTCGCGTATCTCGGTCATTCATAACTATAGGGACATTCGTCTTTAGCAATTCTTCAATTTTACGACCTACATCAACTATATTTTCGAGAAAATGCCTGGCAACATCCTCCCGACTATCACTACCGCGATAAACAACTGGTGCAGTTGGTATATTGAATTGCTGGATAAGCTCTAGTGGAACTTCTTCGGACGCTTTAACTAAAAACCCATAACTCATAGGTTTGTGGTTATGTATTACAGTCGTGTGTTCCCCCCTTTTCTCATTAGTTTTCACCAGTAGAGCTTCAAAATCCGCGTAAATAGTGAATGGGTGTCGTTGAGCATGTCGCCAATTATCGAATTCTAGCAATGTGTCAACATCGGGCATTATGGGTAGAATAGGTTTATGAGATCCGCAAATTAATTTATGCTGCTGAAGTGCTAGCTGCCCACTTAATTTATATTTTAAATTTTGTTTGTCAAACGATGTGAAACATCGTTTGCAGAAATAAACTGAATGACCGTGTAATGTTATTTGCGAGCGGATTAAGCGTGAAAAATTAGAAATATATACGTAGTGACTTTTTTCTCCGGCAGTGAATAAAATGATGTCGAAATGCTCGGCTTTTTCATTATCTACTACTTTTAATGGAAATATGTGATGATTCGGATTTTTTGACGAAGACTGAGATATTTTTTTAACTCCGTAAATATTTACAGAGACTGTCGGGTTATTTTTTTCAAAAATTTTAACCTCACTCCACGGTGTTGGGAATGATAAGCCTGTAAAATTATATTTGTCTTCATGTCGGAAATAATTTTCGCCTACACGATGTTTATTTGCACCTGTCACGTGCCTCGCCAGAATGGACCATTTAAAACAATGCTGATCATTATTTTGCGGATTGATCGTCGCCCGTTTATTTTTGATTGAAAAAGGGAGCTGAATATAAGATGAGCCAGCTACAGGGTTAAAAGTATCATCACGATTCTCGTTTTCATTTTGTCGGTTATTATTCGGCGTGTTTAACGTAATATTATTTCGAATATCTGGGTTATTATCAGTATTATGATCATTTACGTCATCGCGTTCGTTATCAAAATTGATAACGGGCAGGCCAATGTTAGGGGTTCCCCCCATAGGCGTATATTTGTATACTGTTAATAAAAGCCCGTCAATGGATTCTAATACATATCTACTACCCTTTGCAACATAAATTTCCTCCTCGTGCAATAACGTAGTGAACGCCTGCTCTATTAATGAAACTATATCAGAATCGATAAAAATTTCTTGGGCCGATGTCTTGAATGACCTATTTTGCGATGAGTTATCTACACGCGTTTGGTTATAAGTGGCTTCAAGTTTTAAATTAAATTTTATCGGATTCACAACTACAATTCTCCTTAATAATCGGACAAGCCCAGGTTTTAAATTATCGAGAAATGAAATATAATTTTCATAATTATTCAGATTTTTAGCATAATACCATACGATTTTTCGACTATGTGCGGATTTAACCTCAGCGAAACCCGGTGTATTAACCATATCCATACGAGCTTTTTTAGATTTAATACGGGATACTGTATTTTCTACGTGTACGCGCTTTCTTCCTACCGTAGTCATATAAGAATCTACTTATAAAAATAAATATAGATAAGTATAATTCTAGCACCGATAATAATAATAATAATAATAAAAAAAAAAATCTTACTTGTCATATCGCATAGCCCAGCATCTTGAACATTTTCTAGAACTTCGCAGCACATTTCATCGTACCCATCGTTAAAATCCTCGCCCGGAAAATTATTCACATACTGCCGAGAGGGCCCTGCTGGTATGTCAGGTACAAATATTCCAGGAGCTATTTCTTTTTCGCCAGGTGCCCGGACGCGGACATTGTCTTTAATAAAAACGTAAATTAAATCTAGCACCGATAATAATAATAATAATAATAATAAAAAAAAAATCTTACTTGTCATATCGCATAGCCCAGCATCTTGAACATTTTCTAGAACTTCACAGCACATTTCATCGTACCCATCGTTAAAATCTTCGTTCGGAATATTATTTACATTTCGAGTCTGATTTGAGGGGGGCCGCTGGCTGATCTGATTGTGGTCGTACGTGTGCAAGTGTGCATTATTGCAACAGCAAAAATAAATAAATAAATAAATAAAAAAAATCATAAAATTAATAAAATAAATAATATATTATGCCTACCATGGACGGTTTTCATATGTCTCTTCAGATGAGACTTACTTGAACGTCGATGTACAAATAGTGCACGAAGCAAACGCCTTCGTGCGTGTTTCTCGTCCTAATCAAATCTGTCCATACGCGTAAACGCAGATACACATTTACACATTGCAGTATGAAAGTATAGTAAAATTCACTAATAAAATGTAAAGACGTATCGGAACGAAAATAAGTGCGCGATGGTTTAAGACTGACGACGTACTATAAGACTGTTGTTCTTTCAGAATATATAAAGATAAATTTAAGTAGGTGGAGAAATATTTTGTGGGTAGGCAGTGTGTGAATATTGATATTTAAGTAGTATTACATTGTATGAAGATACGTCCGCAAAGGTACTAATATCGACTATCTAATGTTGTTCTACTAATACCATTCTAATATCGTATAAGAAGGGTATGCGACAGCGCCAAATACCCACCCAATGGCAGGAAATGTATCTTATTGTCACCGACGTTAGAGTGCTTATCCCTAATGTCGAGACCGCGACGGTGATCTCAGGACAATAGATGCTTTTGCCATATATTTAATTGAATATGAATATTGATACCTACAATACATGGTATTTTAATATCGCAAGTAAATATCTGCGACATCCTCTGACGACCGGTAGGGCACATTATGAAGACATTTAGTTGTGATTATTACTGCATTGGAAATGTCTTTCAGTAAATCCTAATGTCAGAAACTATGGGCCATTGTGGTCAAGATTTCCCATTATGACGCATTCATCGATATTATTTGTGATACGTTCATTATTGAGTATTGTGTCAAACCTATTAAGCATCGGGATAGAAATTATATTTTACTAATGAATTTTATACTTAATCACATTTTTGTAGTTATTTTCACGTATGGATATAATGTATAACATAATCATGTTAATATCATTTTAATAATATATATCTAATTTACAATTTCACTATTTTTGAATATTATCCCAAATAGAGAGAACTACGTTGTTTGAATATTTTAATTTGATTATGCGCGCGAAAATATAGCTGATACCATTTTATTTGATAGACAGTACGGTAAAAATATTTGTGATAACTGATAATGGTGATAAACGTTTTGGCTGAAAATGATCGCTGATAACAAATGATAACTGTTGACATCTGGCCTTAAATTGTCTCGAGTTGCATGAGTGGACCTGACAAGTCTGGGCGATGATTGAGATAACTGGTTAAATAGATAAGAATAACTATCTCAAAGTATATATGGCGGGGCGGCAGATCATATCTCACGGGAAGCGGTAAGTCCGGGTTCGATACCCGTCACTATTTTGCAATTTTCACTATTTGTTGATTAACGTTCGATAACAAATGATTATATGATAACTGATAACAAATGATAGCAGTGATATTGATAAGTATATGCCGCGCACATGCGCGATCGGGCGGCGGCAGCGGCAGCGGCTTTAGGTGAGGTGAGGAGGTGGGGGTACGTCACATACGTAGCGGCAGCGGCGGCGGCTATGGGTGAGGTGAGGGTGAGGTGAGAATGGTGAGGGTGAGGTTTTGAATCGGCTATTTAATCCCTACTGCCGGTGTTTTTACCAATCGTTTTATGTTATCTGACGCTTTATATGTTAAAGTGTTTATATGTTTGGTAAAATAAAAAATAAAATAAATTGAATAAGAACGTATTGATATCCGAACTGTATTGAGATTCAGACCAATGATATTATTTTATTTGAATCATATAGAATTTTAAAAATTAATGATATTTTTACTATACCTCTGAGCGCTATTGTGATCATATTTTTGTGAAATAACAACATATGATTATAGACTTTTAGCGACGGATCTTCACGGTCATTATAATTTATATCATAAAGAATTTTTATTATACAATAGAATTATACTTTATCATACTATAGAAAAATTTGCATGGGTTATGATATAAATTACATAAATATAATTATATTTTATTTTATTAAACACTTAATTTTTCTGGACTCAAAGAAAATAGATAATAGATAATAGATATGTAATTAATTTATTACATGATATGCATGGTTACTACAGGGACAAAATTCATCACTGCGTCAAATAATAGTCGATAATCTTTAACGGTTAAATAGAAACTAATAATTATGACGTTAAATTCGCAAAAACCTAGCTATTATTATATGACATTTAAAATATAGGTTGCCGTTTGAAAATCAAAAGTTGATGGTTTTACTATTAAATATAAGCAAAAATAAGATTTTATATAATTCTAGAAAGAATAAACTAAATATTAAAAACAATTGAAAAATTCAACATTTTCAGTGCAAAAATCCTCTGTATATATTATAATATTATTTATATTAAATTAATTTTTCACCTATTAATTACTAATTAGTATGTATATGTCGTACCACTCGTGGCTATATGGATAATTAATTTTGAAAGACTAGGCTCTTTGCAATGGGGTTATTTAATTAGCTTTATTTTAATACTAATCATATGTTAAATGTAAACTGAACTATTGTGCCTTATTATAGGTAGGTATTATTTTCTTTTGTTTATACTTTGCCAATATTATATTTTGAGTGTCTTATAGTTCACGATCTACTTGGAATATTATTTACTAAAATATAACACAGCTTCAATTATAATATTTCTTATCGCTATTTCTGTATAAATTTTCTACCATCAATATTCCAAAATTCGATCATGGACTATTGAACACTCAAATTAATATTAGTGAGATATAAAAAGTTATGTACTTACAATACAATAATATAATAGTTCAGTTTACATTTTACACATGGTTAGTATTATAAAATAAAGCTAGTAATACAATAATAGTCAAATGGTCATTACCATAAAATTATTGTAATTTTTAAAAGGTATAAATGTTGTCAGTCTCAAAACTAAATAAAAAATTAATTATTCATATGGCCTACGACAGAAATATATATTTATAAATTATAACTACAGCTAGCTTTATCTAAAATAAAATATTATACAAATATAAAATAAAAACTGATATCGAAATACCACGATTTTTTATAAATACTTTTCTAGAAAAATAACTACTTGAATACTTGATTATTGTATTTAAGTACCACTTACTTATTATTGGAAACTCCGACTTATATTTAAATATAATTCAACAGAAACGTTTTACAAGTGCATTTTTTTTATTCAAGGAATATTTTTAAAGATATTTTTTTATTATTCCTTTTTATATATATGATTTTATAAAATACTTATGCAAATTAAAATTTTGTGTAAGAAAATAAAATTTAAGTGCATATTTTTATTTTTTTAAGCGCATAAATGCATGCACTAGTGTTTTTTAAGTACATTAAGTTCCGAGTCCTACCAATTATAATGATGATATTGAATCAGTAAATTTCAGTTTTGTGAATATCAACCGTTTTTTCTCTCAATGTACCTACCATTCTTCGCATTGATTTTGCCTCTTAGTTCTAATTTCTAATGATTTTACTTGATACTCAGATAGTGATTAGTTTTCTAAGTATTTACGTTTGTAGTTTTCAATTTCACATTCAGTAAATTCTATAAATGGGTCATGTGACACATTCCCATAATTTTCATCTGGTCCTAGATTAGTCTTAGACACTACAAATCGTTTAGATGTTTTAAAAAAACTACTACGTCTATTTTTTTTGTGTCAATTGTTCCTATCTTTCTTTCAATATAATTTTTAGAACTTAGTAAACTCAGGCACTGACAAGTTACCAGAATTGAGAGTACTGTTAATATTATATTTTAAAATGGTTTAAAATTATTAACTAATAGAGATAAAGTATGATTGAGTAATAAATAATTTCTTATAAAATATCCAAACCAAGCATGAATCAAGATATAAATATACTATATTATGCATGTATACAAATAGCAAATGAAAAGTAAATTTGACTGTAAAATAAAAAAAAATTATAGTTTAGTCTATTGTACTTTTTGTTTTTTGTTATATAATATGTTGTAGACCAGTGGTTCTTAACCGGTGTTCCGAGGATTTGGTATAAGTGTTCCGCCAAAATTTTAAAATCAGTGAAAAAAAATTCTTTCAAAATAGAATCATTTTAGATTTTATTGGTTTATTTTTGTACACAAAAACGTCATCGTAAACTTTTGAATTATATAATGTGTCAGTATACTATATAATATCTGTAAAAATCATCAGTCACAAATATCTCATACAAAGTATTCAATTTCTAATTTTTAAATTTTTTTAAACTCTTTTTATAATTTTATTATTTTTTAGTGACTAACACTAACATGTATGGCATGCAAACAATTGTATGCTATACATTCATTGTTTAATATATTAAAAAATTAAAAATGTATGTACTACTATTTTATTTTATGGTTGTGTTCCGCGAAAATCTTATAAAATGATAAGTGTTCCGTTATTCGAAAAAGGTTAAGTACTACTGTTGTAGATAAATGAACTATATTGAATGTCCCAAACTCCCAAGAGGAGGGGAGGGTGGTAAGACGGGGCACTTTCCCTCCTAGGATTTTAAATTTGTTACCTAATTATTGTAATTCTGTATTGTAATGATGACAAAACATAATAATGTATACTATAAATAAAATGTATAAAAATACTTCATTTATTTTTTAAATTAATTTTGCCCCTTCCCTAGGAAAATGTCTGGTGACCTCTGTATTGTATTACACACAGCAGTATAATATTTAATTATATCACATACATTAAAAAATAATATACTGTAACGACAACTATTTGTGTAATTGATCGTCATTGTTATAAAATAAAAAAATGTGTCGTCTTTCAGATATATTTTCTTTCACCCTTCACTTCTATTTGTTTGAAATCTTGTTTGATGTTTTTTTTATCTTTCTAAAGTCGATTTATTTTTTAATCTTATTGACACGTATTTTGTTTTGTTTAAATTTTGTTACACATTCTCAATCAGACTTTCAAAAACATATACATTCTTTTTCAACCACCCATTTAATTATTCTAAAATTTATCATACTGTCTGTATTTTGTATTTTTTTTTTATTTATGTATATATATATATTTATTTGTATTCATTTTGATTTTTTTTTTCAAAAAATTAATAAAATTAAAAATTGTTCATGAAAAAAGTTGTATTTTTTATCGTATAGTATCAACTATATAAATCATTACAAAATTAACAACTTGGTATCATGAGATAGTTAAAATATCATACGAAATACACTTTAACGCGATGAGTCGAAACAATAATTATGTAAGTTGATAAAATACCTATAGATTACAGTTTCAGACAGAACTTTCTAGTTTGAATAAAATATAAAATACGTACAACACAAAAAAGTGTCTACAATGAAGAAATGAAGTATTCTATTAAAAAATGAAATTGTTTTGAATTAGCTATTTATTCATTTTAATACACCATTCTCCAATACAAACGTAAACAATCCAACTTTAACCACAGAGCATATTTATTGGGAAGAGGCAAATAGGTTGTAACTTATCGTCTTTCATATACAAACGATTATTATTAGATTAAGTTTTTAAAGTTTAGGAAGTATGTATACGGAAATAATACAGCGAATATATGGCACGATATGATATACGATTTATTAATAGTCAATGTATAAATATAATAGTGTTAAATTAATAATACAATAATAATATACGAGTAAATTAGTCTACGCGGTGTGGCCGTAAGGGGGAAAATTAATTTGTTCTGTCCGTTGTGCATTCTTACAAAAATGTAAACAGCGAACTTCGAGTGAATCGTTGTTTCAGAACACATGATTGGTTGAATTACGAGAATCTATTTTTTTTATATAATAATCTAATATAAGCTACGTATAATAACGATTTCGTTTTGCGGTATATGGCGACGGACAAAACTGGTAAAAATTAATAAAAATATGAAAAAATACTTAACTATACGCTGTAGAACTGCGATATACATAATATTATGTATGACAGCAGGCTGGTGTGTTATTATAATTGCATGACAAAATTATTATTACATAATTTGATGCTTTTACAGACTATAAACGCTAATGAGCTTAAAAATTACAAAAGTAGGCGTCGTTAAAAGCGATTTGATTATAAAATAGATTTAAACTAAAAAAAAAAAAAAACAACGATTTATGTTTTTCAAAATTATATAATATAATATTATTGTTGTTGTCTTCAGCGTTGCTCACAGTCGTTGACTGAGGTGCATTTTGTTCATCGTTCATATTATTCGTTTCTTTGAATGATATTGTTAACGTCGTGTCTGAAAACAATTAAACAAAAAGCAAGAAATTAAAATACGTCTGGTAGTGTTTTCTTTCGCCGTGTCTTTACCACTCCATTGCAATTGGCCCGTCGTTGACATAAGCAGAAGCATTTTAAACAAAATAAATTGTTTTATGTATTAATTAGGAAGTGTTTTTAAAAATATATTGTTAAATTGTTAACATAATATAGATGATGCATCTAGTGATACAGTAATTACATGTAAGAAAATTGTAATACATCAAAAAGATACAGCTGAGAACAATACAACAACCACACTCGTTGTTTCCGTCTTACAATACATTTTTACATTTCATTACAAATATACATAACAAATTTGTATTCAGGCAGGATCTATTTTATTTCGTTAATTTTAATATATAAGTTTGAATTGAACGAATTATTAAATTTAAAAGAAAGAATATTTTCTAGTGCATCTCGTAAACTTTTATTTTTTTATATTCTGAGCGGAACGATAAATGTATTGATGTTGTTTTCTTTTTTTTTTTTTTGGGCATTAATACACGATAATTTGTCAATAATAAATTTCAAACTTTAAGAACGGAAGTGGTTTCGGATATCCAATTGGATCTAGTTTATACTTTAAAAAGGTCAGATTTAAAATTTCTTAGTTCTTAATTTTACAATTGGGAAAAACAAACAAGAAATAAGGAAAAACGCAAATTTTAACGCAAATTCAATTTTTGACAAAATTATTTTTGTTTTTTTTTTTTTATGTAACTTGTAAAGGTATATAAGTATATTTATAAAGTTTTGAATTTTTTATCAAACGTTTAGATTAATTATCATTTTCATTATAAAATACAATTTTCAAAAATGTTTTCAAATTTATAGACAGAAAAATTTTAAAATTTTAATTTTTTTTTTTAATGTCAATAAAAATTTAATTTCTAAATCAAAATTTTTGAAAATTTAATACAAGATCCCACAAAAATTATTCTTTTAGCTGTATAAAAATATTAAAAATATACAAGTGCAATTTTTTTTTATCTAAATTTTTAAAATTAAATACAAGATTCTTCAAAATTAGTTCATACTGAAACCATAAATTCTAAGAAAGGTGCTTGAACAATTATTTCTTTTAGACAATTTGAGTTCTAATTTGGACAAAATTACTTATTTAAATGATAAATGATAATTATTATACTATAATTTAAAAACATTATCCGTGAAAACTTAAAATTTCTGTGTAAATATAAATTTTACTAAACGTAATAACTCTTTTGATTTATTTTAAAATATTATCTATTTATAGTTATATATTGTTTACTATGAATATCTATGATAATTATAAATTAATGTTATTAAATATTGAGTTATATAAGTTGATATAATATGGTATTAAGTATATCGTTATAGTTATGAAATACTAATAATATAATTAATATAATTTTTTGATAAAAACTATATTAATTTACTATAAAGCTAAAAGCAAAATAAATTAATTGAAAAATATAGTAAAATAAAAAATTGATATTAATAACTATATTAAAAATAAATTATCACTTGGTGATTTACCCTAATAGACCGTTTTTGCTCAGAATCATTTCCGTATACTATGATATATCATTGAATTCAAATTTAATAGACGTATAATAGTGACTCACTCAGGCAGAGCGGTACTCGCTTACCAAACTTTTTTTTTTTTTTGAAGCAAGGAATGCATGAAGTTATAATATATTTACATAGTAATAGGTTAATTCAATATAATATTGAAACCAACAATTTAAAATAAATCATTCAAAATGTAAATTTGTATACACTCATATTATATATTACGTGTACGTAACGGACACATGTGGATGTAGTATTTTTGAACAAAATGTGTCTTTGATAGGATCACTATTCATAAATAAAAAATAGCTTTTCCATTTTATAACACAAAAGCAGAAAAAGCAGAGTTATTCTTAGTATTAACGACCTTACAGAATAACAATTAAAAGTTATAACACGTAGTATAAAACCCACACGTAATGGCAGTTAATAGAAAACTATTACTAAGTAGGTACTAATAGGTAGGTGTATACTGCATAGTGCATATGTAAAAATATATAAAAATTAATCGATACAAGATATTTATTGATTTAAACAAATTGTATAACTAAGTATATATTATAATATAAATATACACAGATGACCGTGAATGCCATTTAAGTCATGATAACAATAAATAATTATTATCTAATCAACATCATAATATCATCTCTCCTTAACATAGCATATTATCGCAACACATTAAAACATTAGATAGCTGCGCTGCTTGTTGATTTTGAGAAATAAGATTTTAATTTCAAAAATTTTAACTAAATATAATAAAATATAAAATTAACAAGGCTGTGAATTTATTTATATACAGTAGATTCTAGTAATGTCGAATCTCTAGGAGATCAAAAAAGAGTTTTTTTTAAAAACTGGTAAATAAATAGAATGCCATTAGTTTTAAAACGAGTATGTCCTAGTTGTTGTCTATAGTCGTTTGCTTTTTCAATAAAATTATTCCATTTAATAATTATAAATTTATTATTTAATGGTATGTGTTTTTATCTCTGGACAAGTTAACTATTTTAATAAATATTTACTGACGGACAAATAAGGAGTCATCCTCATTTTTTTTATATTTCCATAAATTAACTTCAAAATTTTATCTTTCTGTTTAATAATTTACAATAATTTTTTTATCGGAGTATTGAATTCATTGATGATTTCACATTTTTAACTAATTGTATTAAACTATGTCCGAAATTGTAAGGACATTTAATTTACACTTATTTTCCATTTTACTATAGTATGTGAAAGATTACAAATATTGACTACCAATGCGCGCAATTACCATCACTATACCAAATTTATTGCAGAATTTTCTATTTTACTTTAATAAAAATAATATTTGTGTACTCGAGATAACAAAAAAACGATTAATTTCATATCGAGTTACGAGAGCAAGACACTATTAATTGTAATAATAATTTAAAGGGGATTTAAATGTAGTGCAAAATACGAAAAATTCAAGATGGTGATGTTCGGCATAAAAAGAATCTACTACTGTTTAAGCATTTTTTTTTTGTTTTGTTATTTTATGGTAGAAGTTGAAATATTGGTTAGGTTAGTATTTTACTATAGCGAATAAAAAATATTTTTTTGCATATTTTTCTCAATTTTTAGTTAATAATAAATATTTACCTAAATGTTTTTCGATTGTTAAAAGAGCTAAATAAAAACGTGATAATAAATACTGATTAGAATTTTGAGTATAAAAGTACATACATATTTAACAGTTAGGTACTAAAAGCATTTGATTCACAGCCCTGATGATAACAATAACAATACCTATAGTAAATTTCACGTAATGGTTATATTATCGTTACGACATCCCATAGTGCGAGGTGTACCCACTATAGATACTACCCTGTAAAATTGCAGTGGTTTGCCGCGAATATACGTTTCGAGGATGCAAAACACTATGACATTACAGTTCTTGAACAAAAAGAAAACATTTGTTAAATCCTAATAAGAAATATGAATTGATTCACTTTAAAATTTTTGTAAAAGTCTATTATACTCGTTGCATTGCCACAATTAGAGGTGAAGGAGATGCTAAAATGTTTAAATTATTTTTACAGAGGTCTATTTATTTCCGTACAATACTTGCGCATTTATTTTTAAAATTATTCTGTAAACTTGGTCTAAATCGTTTATTTAAGAAAATAAATACTTAGTTAAGTATCTGTATAAATATTTGTGTTTTGTTTTATAATTATATACCTATCTAGTATACGTATTATGAAAAAAATTATAATAAAATAATTATCCATATTTATTTATTTTGCGTATTTATTTATATGGAATATCTTAATTTTGTATTATTTTAACTGTAATACTTTTCAACGTTTGTAGATTAAATTAAGTCATGGTCTAATTATTTTTTAAAGTTTTTATTGTCTTTTTTACTACTTTGTATTTGCTTGACTCTTGACTGTGTATACTTTAATTACTAAAATAAATATTATTAATCAAAATACCAATTAAATATTAATCTATATAAATATATATCATATACATAAATAGGTGCTTAATTTTTCTTGCGTATTAGTGTTTTAAATATAATATAATACACAGAAATTTTTCATAAGACTAAATTTAAACTAAACAGAATATCCTTTACTAGCTGTTGCCTGTTGGTAAATAAGTAAGATTTATTTACTCCGACAGAAAAAAAAAAATCGACTACCATATTTTTCTTATTTATAAACTCATTAAAGTATATTACAAATATTAGATTATAGAGGTAAGAAAAATATCATATTATTTTTTCTTAAAAAAAAAAATTTTTCGTTTATTATTGCATTTATTTCCATAGTATAGATATTATTTGTAAATTATAATTTAAAAAAATTATTGATGTTTATAAGAAGCAAAATCAAAAACACATAATAAGTACATAAGTAGGCTATAGCATTCTCTAGCTCCACTTAATTGCACCAATGCGATACGTTGTTAACAATACCTGCGAAAACCTAGGGGCGAGTGTTAATTATAGTATTTTGGTTTAAATATACGAATATTATACAGACTTACAGAAACAGTACCTAGGTAGCTATAATATGTGTAGGTTATGGAATATATTATGTCATGTTACGTCATTCACGTTATATGTTTTATGTAACTTGGGAAAATTTTACAGCGGGAAATTTATCTTTTATCAGAAAGTACTTGTTTCTAATAAGTTATAATATAAAATATAGATATGTTCTTGGCGTAAAATTGACATAAGATTTGACTCTTTCTTTCTAAATATCTTAATAAAATATTGAATAACAAACGTTAATTATACATATAATTGCCTATATAATATTATAAAAAAATACAAAAATTAAACTTAATTAAATTTTCTATGACTAAGTCTTGAAGTGATTTTTTTAATGCATTTTAACGTGGTGCAATGATATTTGGTGATACATACCTAATATTATATTTTTTGGTCGGATGGTGTAAAATAAAACGATTTGCGAGTAATTTATAATATTACTACCAGCCGTCAGTTCTTGATATATGCGTATTAAACAAATACATACTCTCATTATTATCGAGCAATTATTATAAATAAGTATATGTATATATAAAAAAAGATAATATACTATATAATGGTACATAACATAAATTACAATCCTGTGTCGTATATATAATATAATATATATATACATATTATTACGTAAAATGGTAATATTTTCCAATGGAACGTTATAAATTAGTCAACAATAATATCAAAAACAACGTAGTTAACATAAGCCTTATGCTAAAGTTATTATGTGTACAAAAGCATTTGTTATTGGTGTTGGACACAGAGTTTCCGGTTTCGTTGAGGTCCGGCCACACGGAAACCGTGGGCCACCGTGGGTCTACCTGAAACACCACTTGGTCATTAGTGGTTTGTGTAAATATCAAAGATGACGGTATGCGTCTCAAGTCATTTTTTTTATAAATATAGCTGCGTTGTAAACGAAAATGATCGATTATTATTGTTATTATTATTACCCGTTGCGAGTCGTGAATAAGCAGCGTGTTGGAAAGATAAAGATAAAATACATTATTATTCGAACAAACAAACACATAATCAAGGCCGTGAATTTAATGAGTTTACATATTTTTTAAATTATTTTTTTAAAAGTCCTTATTTATTCCACTAAATTCACAGTTCTCCAAATAATATAGCATATTATTAATGCAAAAAAATAAATATCATATGTAGTATGCCGTCACTTACCTGTTACACGATGCAACATTTTTGCCGGACATCGATTTTTGGCCCAGATTCACGTATCCTGAGTCCTGAATACGCACGTCTCCGATACAACCCTCATACCCTTTGTAATGGTTATCGTTTGACGTCAGTATTACTTCCGGTACTCCACCTACGCAAAATAATTAAGAACTAAGAACTAAGGTAGAGTCAATGCTAGGGTCAAGCATAGTAAGTTACTGATTATAGAAATTAATTATAGAAGTATAATAAACATAAATTTAAAAAAAAAATCTGAAATTAAAAAATATTTATTAAATCATTCAATTTAATATATTATATTATGTTTTTTAATAAAACATAATAAGTTTGATTACATTGTTAGATTTTTATCTTAATAAAATAGTTACAATTAAATATAACAACAATTTGAATACATTAATATTAAAAATGTACTTCATTGAAATTATAAAATGTCTATTTTCTGCTTGATTTAAAATCAACTTTTAGAATTATATCATTATTCATAAAATATATAAAATATTTTATTATTTGTAATTTTAGATTTTTAGAATATCTGTTAATTTTTTTTTTAATAAGTTATAAATAAAAATAAATTATCTAGTTAAAAAAAAAAAAAATAGTAGTATTCGTACATAAAGAGTATTTTCTGAACGAAACGAAAATTATTCATCATAGTATTATACTATTATTATTACTGTTTTAAGTTAGTGACATAGTTAATTTACAATATTTGGTTACATAGTTAAGATTGTTGTCTTAAAAAAATAATATATAACTCATTAATTAGAAGTATTATTTTAAACATTTATATAGGTAGATAAAATTTTAAGAATGACCAGGTTCGATTAAGTTATTTTTGAGAATTAATGACAGTATTAAATTAATTGTGCATATTATTAACACCTTTCATAGTCGTTCAAATATTTAATTTAAAAATATAATATTTTTC
>NW_020271184.1:19640-469709 GCF_002803265.2 Melanaphis sacchari
CATATTATTAATACCTTTCATAGTCGTTCAAATATTTAATTTAAAAATATAATATTTTTCTTATTTATTCATGTTGTCAGTATGGAAATTTTCAAATTGTACAAAAATATTTTTCAACGAGTGAGAGGTCATAACTAATGCCTAAGCCTTCTTCCTCTTACTAATGTAGTATATGTAATAAATAAACACTATAGAGACTTACCGATGTATATCAAATCTGTGGATTCCAAGAGTTGTTGGATGTCAACGTCTCTTTCTTTACCGTATTCTGTGGTCAGTCTGTCCAGTTCCAGAGACCATTCAGCTCCGTTTCCGCGGATCAATATTACATGAGGTTCGTTGTTGTTGACGTGATGGTCTGTAGCTCGGATCGCTGGTGTCGATTTGCCTTTGAATCTGTGACTTAGTTCTACGTAGCCGTTTACGACTATAAAACGAAATACGATTCATAGATAGAAATTAGATTTAATTTGATAAAACACTCAAATCTTAAACCGATTACGTATACGATTAATTTTGAATTAAAAATGATTTGCTCACTCGAGATGGCGATGTAATTGTCGACTACACCGTCGTTGTTAGGTTCTTGGCCTTGCCAGTATAAGAGACCGTTAGCCGAATCTGTAGTGAATGTCATAGATATGGAATGTTCTCTCTTGTTCCGGTCCAATAAACTGTTTTCCAACTGCAGGTAACTATTACCGCTGAAATTTGCTGTAATGTCTAATACCACCTCTGCAAAAAAATACAGTGTCAAAAATAAAAAAATAAAAATTTATCGTCTACCACAATTATTAATACACACTCTCGTTACAAGTCGGTCCCGAATGTCCAAGTGGGCAGTCACACCTGTACGAGTTAGAATCTATGTCAGTGCATATGCCGTTGTTGTAACACGGTTTCAACGTTGAACACAACTTCGCTTCGATGTCGCACTTAGGTCCACTATACAAATAAATATTCCATTTTAGTATACATCATCGGTAAAATCATAGTAATAACCTAAATCTATAGCAATCGGTTTACCTGAATCCATTTTCACATTCACATACGTATTCATAGAATTTGGGCACAGTGTGACAGTTTGCATAATTTTTGCAGTGATTATATGAACAGGCGTCTCCACGAGCGGCTACACAGTCTTCCGTGTTAGCGGAATCCACGGCAGAACTTATCATGTCCAAGTCAATTCCGGATACTTTGAGCTAGAATAGGCATATTCTTTATTAATTGGTTTTTTGGTTTAAGCATACGTGCATTGGATGTATCAAGAAGATCCGGAGTGGTATTTAAATTTATAATGTTAAATATGGTCATTTGTCGGCTACCTATTTTATTAATCACGTTTAAAAAATATGGATAAGAATTTCCAATAACATCAGTTATACTTGTTATTTTTCAATGAGTTACTAATTGTGACCCAGACAAAAAGTTGAATTATGTTATGTAATTTTTGGAATGACAGTTATAATTCATCGTTTTTAAATAAACCAAATTATAATTACCCAAATATCTAAAAAAAAAAAAAAACTATAATTCATTGAAATTTAAAGTCAATTAAATAAACTTAAATTGTTATAAAGTATCAACATATTATTGTTATTAACAAAAATTTTCCTCTAATTATTAAATTATAAATTATAATTAATTTATTGTATTTTATATTAGGAAGTGTAAACAATTATAATTAAATTGATTTGATAAGTCTCATTCACAATTTGAAAGTAGTTTTAGTTTTATTTTACTTTTAAGTTTTAATGTAGATTCATTATTATTTATAAATATTAAAAAAATAGTGAATTATGTGAATTAATAAATTATAATTAAATTTGATTCAAACTTATTAATTCGTGAATAACTTAACGCGAGTATATCCAGCGTAATAAAAATCATAATAGAAACAAAAAAAGTATAGACGTTACTTGAGTATATTATGAAAATAAAAATGTATAATGTATGGCTAAGTTGTATCTGTTGAGTTTGGACTCAATAGTTAATATTATTATACATCCTTTTAATAATTATACTATCTTATCGATTAGGGATGCACCATGCACATAATATTATATAGCAAATTATCAGATCTTCATAATCTATAAATAATTATAAAAATCAAACATCAACAAGCGTTACCATTTTAATGCATCCTTTGAAATTGGTTTCGACTTCCACGGATTTAGCGATTTTCACCTTGTAAGAATCATAACCACCCACAAACAAGTGAGTTTTCAGTTCCAATGCATGCATGTTACCGTTTTCGATGGACCTGATTGGCGTTTCTTTGTTGACTATCAATTTGCATTCCTGCGTTTCGGTGTTACGGATAATGGTTATCGTAGTCCACTCACCAATTTCCAAATTCTGTCTGCTTCGCAACATGGACGTCATACCTGAATACAATTGAAGAGTCATAACATAATTTCAATAACAGGTATAATACTTTATAGATAATCATAAAATAATAATGATATGACTAAAGTTTGAGATCAATGCAATAAAAAAAAATATTTAGAGTATAGTTTTACAATATTATTTTTTTTTTGAAAACTCAATTATATGTATTAATGTTTTAAAATTTTTATTGAATCAGAATCTTCAAATTAACTTTGCGAAAAAATAAGATAATCTCATTAAATCCCTAGCTCTGCAAAATTATTAACTTATAACATACCGGCTACTGTGTAACGGAATTCCACTTGTCTGTTCTTTAACGTTACTGACATAAATTGACCGATTCCTTGGTGGTTTTGAGCGGCGTATAGAATAACACCGTCTGTTAAAGACGCCGGATTTATTTTTAAGGATATTGTTAGTCTGAAATAGGCGAAAACAATAAGATTAAAAAATTCATCAAATGCTAAAGAGAACAATATATATAATCCATTAAATTATTATTTAGGTAAGAGAGTAATATTTTTAATACTTCTGTTGCGAAGTTGGTGCCGGATACGCTAGATAAGATTTGCCCGAAAAATACGGTTCGATTACTTCAACTGTACGTTCACATCTTTTTCCGATCGTGCCGATTTTACATTTACATTCTATTTCATCATGACCGTTCAAACATTCACCATGCCCACATATGCCTTTAACAATTGGAACAATATTATAATAGTAAAACGAGATAATTGTTGATTGACAAATCTAATTTGGTAAGCGATTTTGGATATTATTTTAAGATCAAAAAATCCTCAGACTTACCCGGCGTACACACTTCACTTATCTTGTCACAATACTCGCCGCTGTAACCAGGTTGACATATACATGTGTACCCTTGGCTGGTTTGGGCCTCTTGGCAAATACCTTGATTCAAACACTGATTGTTGGAACAAACATCGCACGTGCCCAAACCTTGTTTATCAACCGAGTCCTTCATCAAGTTATATGTACGGCTTTCCGATTTAAAACCGCTGACACAACCTGTATGAAACCACGTATTCAACGATATAATATTATTATTACAACTATGCTAGTGACGTAGTAAGTAAGATTACATTTTTTTTTAAATAATTTGTTTATAGTATATATTATGATGATTATGTGATGAAATAAATGTGTATACATAATTAAGTTTTTGATTCGACTTAAAAAAAAATAAGGATTGAATATTTCAATTTTTTTTCAATTAATAGATATTGATATATTACTCATACAAGGAGGTTTATTTAAAATTTAAGTTTTAATTTGGAGCTAAAGGATGTATACCACTGCGGGTTTCTACTTTTTAATCGTTATATAAACTAACCAATGAATCCGGTTTGGAAACCTGCGTCTTTATGTATTGATCCAAAGTCGGGTACTCCACCAATGTATAAAAGTTGGGACAGATCCATTCCTTGGAAGGTGCCTGGACTAACTCCACGGTACGGACCGCGGCCATCAATATACATAGTACCGTGTTTTTTAACCCTTTCAAGTTTAGCAATATGCCATTCATTCAATGTCACTGGTTCGGTCGCTTTTATGATAGCAGCCCCAGATCCGACGTCAAAACGGAATTCAGGAACACCGTCTTGAAGTCCGAACGAGAAAAAGTCACCTGATCCACCAGATTTTTGACCATTGTATAATATTAAACCTTCAAAAATAATACAATAAGCATTGAATTTAAAAATACGTTATTTTAAATAATTCAATAATAACGTACCATTATTCATTTCGGGTTTGAAGTGAATTTCAATGTTTAATTCTAAATAAGTATTGAGGAGGGTCGGGAACGCTAGGTAGCTGTCGGTACCACGGAAC
This sequence comes from Melanaphis sacchari, assembly GCF_002803265.2. Lineage (NCBI taxonomy): Eukaryota > Metazoa > Arthropoda > Insecta > Hemiptera > Aphididae > Melanaphis > Melanaphis sacchari. The sequence continues at coordinate 23,886 of NW_020271184.1, forward strand.
GAGGGTACAATTCCGGTAACAACAAGCACTGTTGGAATATCCATTCTTACTATTTCGTTCGAAGCTGTACACAAATACAGTCCCGCGCTCTTTTCAGTAACATTGTATAACGTTAAGTTTCTCTAAAAATATTGATACAATTAATGGAAGCTTAACATGTATTTTATACATTAAGTCTTACACGATCGTATATAGGTTCCATTTGAGGTCCGAATTTGGCCCAGGAATATTCAACTGGTAATGATAGATCGGTGTTACATTCGACTACAACAGATTTTCCATATGGTGCGTATTTGGTACTCACTGATGGTAAAGCCGCATCAGACGGAGTTGCTATATAAGTGAAAAATACAATTAAAATATAATAATTCTTATTAAATGAACTTAATGTTATGAAATACTTACGAAAATCATAATAGGTAAAGCAATTCCAAAGAGCGTTATTGTATAAGTACACAGTAAGACATTTTCTAATTAATACAAAGAAATTATAACTTACGTGTAACGATTAACTCGTAATCTTCAGTAATGATGTTATTATTTTTATCTCGTTTCGTACACCTATAAGTTCCGCTGTTCTCTGGTTCCACGTTATTAAACCTGTCGTAGTTAATGCGACATTGATAAACATTTTATTAAATTTAAATCATTAATAAAATATTTGTGTATACTAGGAAATAACGCACTTGATAAAGGATCCTAGATTTTCAACATTATTTTCCATATCATCATTTACTTTGGCCCACGAAATTTCGCTGTATTCACTAGAGCTTGTATCAGAGGTCCAAATACACTCAAGTTCTAATACGTCACCAATGTAAACCGTTCCTTGACTAGGCTTAATATAAAGACCAGAGTTTCGACCTTTACATAATATATACACAAGGTTACAATTGATCGTTTAAAATATTAAAATACAATTAATTAAAATACTATTAATTAAGATAATTTATAACATGTATAAATATCTTTTACAGTATTACCTGAGTTAGGTTGCAATAATATATGAATCTATATAATGATTAATGATTTATGTACAAGTTAGGTTAAGTATAGTGCTTTCTTGATGAGCTTAATATATTTAAACAAAAATAACAACTTTATTCATAAGCATTTGAGTATATGTGAATTTATTTAACGAAAAAGTGAATAGCACCTGTGTGTTAATTGGTGAATTTTTAATAATCAAGAAAGCAAAGAGTGTATATATGTTAATTATGAAAAAAACACAGGGACAAACCAATTCTATTTTTCTTCTCCAAACACGATACTTCTTCGTCCGAACCGTCGGAACAGTGAGTTATGCCATCGCAATACTGTGCTAAATAAATGCATTGGCCGTCGTTACAGCGGAACTCGTCAAACAGACAAGATGCTGAAGATTAACATAGACAACCACCATCACCAAAAGCGAAAACCACAATAGAAGTTGACAAAATCGTGCAAGAAGTAATAAAATCATATAATATTAAAACTAAAATTGAGCTATAACATAAATTGGTGCATTATATGTATAATATAATATAAGAAAAGTAATTAAGTATTGCCTGTTGAGACAACACAAATAATTATAATAGTGCAGAACGTGTTACAAAGTTGATACAAGTACAGTACATTAATATACGAGTATAAAATACATAGACAATTAAGGAAATATTAATGTTTTAAAAATACAAGACATCTATAATTTTTGTATTTATAGTTCTACTTATATGTAGTATGTACACAAAGCAAAGTGTTTTAGAATAAAATGTGTAAAGCAAAGATAAATAAATTTAAAAGTGCTATAAAATATTAAAAATATGATTATTTGATTTATTCGATTTTACTCGGAATAATTCACCAAACATGTTCATCTCATTTTTGTCATTAATTATGAATTTTTTCAAATTCTAATTTTTGAAATCTTTTAAATAAACTTAAAGGTCATATTTTCTTGTGATAATCATTTAATTTTTATGATTTTTTGTAATATCTAAAAAGTGTCCTGTGGTGATATAAACTTTTTTTTTTAAATAAGAACCCTTCTTTTTCATGGTAAATTAAATATTGTATAATTTTGATTAGCCTAATTTAAAATTCAAACTAATAGTTCCTTAGTTATTTTAATTTAATGTTTATACTAAGAATAATAGTCCTTAGAATAGGATTTACAAAAAATATAAAATAAATATAATATTGAATCTAGTATTTATCATACTTGAGCTTTTTTTACAAATTATAAATGTCCAATATTTTTTAAACCCATTATCATGGACATATTATCTTCAATACACAATATTAAACAGCTTAAAAACTACTTATTCGAATTTTTATGCCGATACATCAAAATTTTCAGAAAAACTATACTGCTATAGAATAGTAAAGAGGGTTCAAAAAAAAAAAAAAAAAAATAAATAAATAAAAGTTTGTATCTCTACAGTCTTTATGATACATCTTAAAAACTTAAATTACGAGAATTTTCAGTCATGGTATTCAAGTCTGTATATTTAAAAATTCCAAACATCAGATTTTAAACAACTGCATTATTGAACAAAAAAGGAGTAAGCATTATTGGTGAATTGTCCTGGTAATAGAAAACATGATATCATCATATAACAGATAATTTAGAATGAAAAATGATAAAATAGTAAGGTTATCAATAATTTACAAAATAATGAAGCAGTAAAGAAACAGTCACTAGGCACTATATACCATATACTAGGTACTATATACCATACCCATAAAAATTACACGCAAATAACGCATAACTAATTATTTAAAAAAAAACTAAGTAATGAAAATTGCATAAAAGCCCATAGTGAAAAGTTCACTATTACATTTAAATTTGGCCAACAGACTTAGTATGAGCATTGTTTATAAAATGCCATACAGGTAAATAGTGTTTGATTGCAAGTAGGTATGATAAAATATACTTCATATTTATAATCAATGGTATTAGTTAAACAGTTAGATAATATATTTATAATATCGAATAATATAGCATGTATACGTTATTTCTGCATTACTGTACCAATGTATAGATATATTTTATTGTAAAGTTAATAATCAATATTATAAAAGATATATTTTAAACTGTAAAGTTAAAAGAAAGTAGTTTATATAATATATTACACTTATTTAAAAAAATAACCACCACCTAACTAAACTACATAACTAAGAAAAATAGTAAAAATCTACAAAAATGCGTATTACATTAGATATCCATAATTTAAAAAAAACTACGATGACTCAAAAAATTCTAAGAATAATATGAAATAATAATAACTATACCAATACTGTTATTTAAATTAAATTTTTAACTTACGGAGAACACGGAGATCTATGTAATCAGTTGTTGAGCCGTATGGACTATCAACTTTACATAAGTAACGGTCAGTGTCATTTAAACGTAAGTTTCGTAAGCTGAGTACATTTCCGCGCAATTGACTATCGTTTGGAAGTGGCGATCGGCTACGACTCCATTTCACGACGTATTGCTATTAAAAGTGTATAAGCATTCGTATATACAGGAATCGATTCATTATTAGTTATAACTGATAGTATTACTTACTTCACTTGATCTAGGTAGCACACACCGGAGATTAGTGTTTCCACCTTCAAATACTTCTTGATTGTGATCAACAGCTTTGATGATTGGAGCAGGACGATCTCGTGAGTTATCTAAACAGTATAATTTATTAACTATATTGTATAATTCAAAATTAAACCGTTTATAAATATGTAGCTTAAATAGATTTAAAACCTAAATACTCAATCTTTTGTTTATTCTTTTACAAATTCACTTAAGTCTTACCGTTCACAATGACTTCTGCAACAGATTCAGCTTCACCAATGTTGTTTGCAGCTTTACATAAATATCTACCAGTGTCTTGTTCGGTGATACCATTGAACTACACATAAATAAATAAAGGTATAAAAAGGTATTTAAATAAACATATATATATAAATATATATATATATATATTACTCTTAAAAATCCTCCACTTGTTTGTACAGTAGGTGGTAACGAGCGACTCGACAATTTTGACCAAGTAATTGTAATAGGTTGATCTCCATCTGCAGTACACATAATTTGAGCGTTGTCACCTCGTTTAACTACTTGCCGTGTTGGGTTCAAAACAATTCTTGGAGGTTCTAAAATATGCAAGTTTATTTTGTTATTGTTTATATTATTACAATATTATATAGCATAGATAGATATGTAGAAAATTATTAAGATTATACTATTTTTTTTACCTCCAACGGTACAAAGTTGATTTTTTTCTGACAGCGTGTTAATAATTACAAAATATTATATTATTATCAAATAAGTATAAATATTTAAAACAATAATAATTTATTTCAAACATAAACTTACCAACTACTCTCAATGTGATGGATCGACTAAACACAACAGCTCCATCGGATTCGAGACCTATACAGTTGTACAGCCCTTGATCCGATTTTTGAACATTTCTTAGAATTAGCATATTATCGATAATATCATGTTCTTCTGATAATGAGAGTTGGTTACCTCTCACCCATGTTAATTTAATTCGATCTCTAATTGCAGTTGCATCTATAAATAGATGAAAAAAATTAAAATATTAAAGTCGTATGATAACTATGATGGGGATAGATATAAATGTATTTATACTTACCAGCATTACAAGTGAGGACTGCTCTAGATCCTACTAAATTCACTAATTCATCTTCGGATTTTGTATTAGGGATGACACCTCCATTTTCGTCATTTCCGGCTATATCGCCTCTAAATGGTCCAGATGTTTTATTTTCCTCTTCGTTTGTATTTATTTGTCCTTCATTTTCGCCACCAGATATTTCGTTTAAGTCGTCAGACACAATTAGTTGTATTCGGTCTTCCACAGGTCCGGCGGAATTTTGTGCTACACAGGAATAAGTACCGGAATCTGATGGTTGAGCATTGCTTATGATATATTCAACTATGTCGGTCGTCCCTGTGTTACTGTGAGATTCTCTGGAAAATACAATTTTAGTTAAAATTCGATTCAATTATAAATCATTAAATCAAATCAATCTTACTGGTAAGAAGGATAACCCTGTGTAAGCTTAGTCCATGTCACAGTAGGTGTTGGATTTCCAGTAGCATGGCAATAAAGCTTAACTTGTTTTCCAGGTAATACAGTTACAATACCAGATGGTTTTAACTTAATAACAGGAAGAGATTGGACTTCAAGAATGGCTATAGCTGATGTCATGCCAGCATTGTTTCTTGCTTCACAAACATACTCTCCTGCACTAGAAGCCTCCATACTAGTAATTCTAAGACATAATACATAAAAATGATATCAAATTAATATTATGTTTGAGATAAAATATTATGTTTTCATTTAATTTTTTACTTTATTACTCCAGGTGGAATCTCTTCTATTTGACTAGGTAAACTTTCACCATTGCGTCTGGTCCATTTGATAGTAGGAGTAGGAATTCCTCCAGTTACTCGGCATTGGAATAGTACACTACCTCCAAGGGTTACGACTTGTCTAGCACTTGGGTATAGTTCAATAGTCGGAGCTTCCCTTCCTAACCAAATATTTTAGAATATTATTGATACAAATATGTTTAATTTATTTTTATGTTTTAATGAATATTAACGTACGTTCAATATCAATAATAGAAGATGCTTGTCCTGTGCCACCTTCATTTGTAGCTTTACAAACATAAATACCACGGTCTTTAACTTGAGCTGATGGTATGCGTAGTAAAGATCCACTTATCTAAAAAAAATAAAGAAAACATGTTTAAAATAGGAATATAAATGATATAAATTATAATTTATATTTTGTTAGTTAAGAGAAATTAAAAATGTCCATATAAATAACTTCTACAATAGAAAATATTAGTTAATCCAGATTTGTTTTTACTAGTAGTGAGAAATATATTACACAAGACAGTATTTAATTCAGACAATTAAGTTTTTTTTTTTTTGGAGGGAGAGGGTACAAAAATATATTGCCTTTATTAATTTACTTATTTTAATTTACCTATAAATAATTTAATTAAATTAAATATTTTTAAGAATATTTTTATTAATGTTCTTACTATACACAATACACAATATTAGTTAAATTTAACATTAAATGTATAGTTATTTTGGTTAAATTTAATAAAAAAATATAACAAAAATTATTTTTAAAAATGGGTGTTTGCTATTGAGAGGTGTCCATTAAGAAACATTTCACTGTATGTAATATGAACATTTTATACAAACCTGAACATTTGGAGTTAAGTTTTCATTGATTTTAAACCATTGTACTTGAAGATTGGGATCAGTAGTCGACAAACATCTGAGTTCTGCGAGAGTACCTTGTGGAACTATTTGCCTATCTGGTTCGATGCGTAAGCTTGGTGGATTTCTATGTTCAACAAAAGTATAAAATTATTTTTAATTTAATATAGATTTATAATTAAAAATATTCACCTTCTTTGCACAATATTAACTGGTACTTCAACTTCTGATTCAATTGCTCCAGACCTATATGAAATTGCTGAACAGACATACATACCAGAGTTTGATGGTTTAAGACGGTAAAGAGTCAAAAGACCACCACTTTGTTCAGATCCATATGGCAATGGTTGATTTCCTGCTTTTGACCATTTCAATGTATATTGAGACTCATCTGAAATAGTACATTGAAGGCGTACAACATCACCAGGTCCTGAATATTGGGGTGGGTCTATTGTCAGCGACAATAAATCATTCGACCCATTTGTGTCATTTTGAGAAGCTATTTAAATAAAAGTAAATATATTAGTTTATGAAGTTAAATATGATAATAATGTTTTAATTTTACGTTCAATATAAATTGTGACTCTTTGTGAATCAGTTTCGCCATTTTGATTTGTTGCTCTACAGAAATAAGTGCCTTGATCGGATTGTTTTACTGCCGAGATACGGAACACACCATCCGCAGACCAATACTAATTTTAAATCAATGATTTAATGATTATACTTTTTATTTTATATGTAATTAAAAGTAACTCACAGATGGATTAAATTGTTGATCTAATCCTCTATACCATTCTAATGTAGGTGCTCCAGGAGACTGGCAAATGAATTCAGCTGGTTCGCCAACTTTGAGTCTAAGGTATTTAGGTCTGATTTCAACAGTTGGTTTAATAATATTTGTTCCACCTAAATAACAATGTTATAGTTAATACAATTATAGTTGAAAACCTAAAATTACAATATATTATATAAAATAAATGTATCAATTTTACCAATAGTATTTATATCCTGACGAAATTCTATATTGAAAGCATGGAATAAAAATGTGTATTTTTATATTTTATGCAAGAATAAATAAATAATTGTTTATTATTACCTCCAACAGCAAGTGTTTTCTTTTCACTGATGGCTGTATAACCATCAGAAGCTGTGCACACATACACTCCAGAATCTGATGTGTCAAGATTTGTAAATAGCAAATATCCTGATCCATTGTCGATTGCTCTATTTACAGGTAAACTACCACCTTCTCTTGTCCATTTTAACACAACAGGCTTAACAAATATTTACAAACATTTTTATAAATTATTTTATTTAATTATAAAGTAGGTTTATAAAAAAAAATTAATTATACCCGACTACGTCTAGATCTGGCATCACATCTAAACCTTACAGTACTACCAATTTCCACAATCTCGATTGATGGATCTGAAACTGTGATGTAAATCTCTGGCTGGCTTTGTATCGGTTTACTGGTTGTTGTTGCCTTATCTAATATTCAAAGGATAAGTTGTATGAATAAAGTTATGTATTATTATTTTTTCATTCAACAAATAAATAAATAGCTTAAGATCTTAATTATACAAATTAATAAATTTATATTAACATTCTTACCTGCTATTCTAAGTATTTTTTTATCACTGAAGGATGAATATCCATCAGTTGCTGTACAAATATAAACTCCACTATCTGAAGGTTCAATGTTAGTTATATATAAGTAACCTGATCCATTGTCTTGTGTACGATCAGATGGCAAATATCCATCTTCTTTTGACCAAGTTATATTAATTCTCTAAAAAACATTTTCGAAATATTTTATAAGTTATTTCAAGAAATTAAAAAATAAATAATATTTTACTTGTGAACGACGAGAATTAGCAGCACAGTGTAATGTTACTGTATTTCCTACTTCAATAATTTCAATTTTCGGCTCAGTAATTTGAATATAAATTTCTGGCTGTGGTAGAGGTGGTGGTGGTGTTTTGGTTTGGGTTGTTAGTCTATTGTCAACTAAAAAATAAATGTATAAAAATGTTTTAATTGTAAATTATGTAAAACAAATTTTTTTTTTTTTAATGCAAGCCCTGAATTAGGTATATTTTTATAAACAATTTTAAGTATTTAATAATTTATTACTTTTTTTTCCTACTTTTACTCATTTTGCAAAATTATCTGGGACATAATGTAAGTATATTTTTATAACTTATCTAAGTAACATGTATGCATTATTATTTCTATTGATATTGCTACTGTAACTAAATGTAACATTTATTATGGATGTTATTAACATATTGATTGGTATCAGCTATAGTATAATTTTAGATAATTGTTTAAACTATTTAAATTAACAAGCTACAAATAAAAGTTCTAAAATAAAATAATATAGTATTTTATGCGTGCAAAAAAATTTAGTGATTCAGTAATCTAAAAAAAATGATTAAGTTAACAATTTTGTTAATGAAAAATATACTTTCATTAAATAATATATTTTACCTAAAGTGTTGCATGAAGATCCAGTGTATCCAGGGAGACAATTACAAGTGACTTTTAAGTCTGAGCCTAAAGAACAGCTTTCTTCATTAGCATTACATGGGCATCTTGTGCATTGGTCATTGGCGTTCTTGTAATATCCAACACTACATATCTAATTTGAAAATTAATTTTATTGTTTAAAATATATTTGTAATGAAGAATACTATTTATTTTATGAAAATTATACTACATACTTCACATGATGTTCCTCGGTGACCAACTGGACATCTACAAATTTCAACACTGGTTGATCGTACGCCACCAGTCTCTGATTCAATAGCTGTATCTAAACTCACATCACTGAGGTATGTTCTATTAGTCTGAGAGGCATGTATTGCACGAATTAAGATAGCTTCAATAGACGAAAGTACTTTCATAAATTCAGCTCTTGATGCAGGTTGTGGTCCTGAGGAGATTAATCGACGCCAACCTTTTTCTACTAAATGAGTATTTAGTACCTATAAAAAAAAAAAAAAAAAAATACAAAAATACACTTATAAAAATTTAAAAATTAATATATACAGTTGATTCGCCTGGCAGAATTTTTTTATCATTTGACTTAAATAACCATATTCCACTTCCAACGAGTATGATGTCTGTGTCGTCACGTATTGTGGATCCTGGAAAAGCGGTGTAGCGTTGAGTCCAGTTGAGGAAACCTCCATAGGAAGTAATCTAAATAAATATAGAGTTTATATAATTATGCTTTAATTATGTTTATAATGTATTTACTATTTAATATATATATTTATATATAGAGAGAGAGAGTGGGTCATAAGATATACATCAGTTTTGAAGGGCTATAGAATAAAACTATTTCACTTACAGAAATTTACATAAACATAATATGATACCTACCTTATTTCCTGTAAAAGTAGATGGTAATGACCAAAATAATTGTTCACCACGATTAGGCGTATAGTCATAGCCAATTTCGTTTCTAGATACGTCAGTTAAAAAACCAGATTTAATGAACCTGTTTCTAGTACTGATAAAATAAATTTTTTTAATTAGTTTAAATTCTAAATATTAACTGTACATAAATAAATTGTAACAAATACCTATCAGTTAAAGTAAAACCATGACTTTGCCCAAATAATTGCATTGGAATTTGAGTAACAAATAAATTGGAAGGATAACAGTTTTGAGAAACTCCAGAACAGAAACACTCCAAACATCCTTCTACATGATTTTCTGACAAATCAAATGTACCAGGTCTACATCGGTCACAACGAGGTCCTTCTACATTGGTCTATAAATGTTGATTATTTATGCATATTCTATCAATTTATTTATTATTATTATATATTTTGTTATACTTTGCAAACACATCTATTTTCTTGACAAGGTAATAAAGTGCCTCGAGAATCACAATTGCAGACTGGAATAATTACTTCACTAGCTTCACATGGTATGCCTTTTACTGGATTACCAGTATAACCTGGCAAACATTCATTACATGTATCTCCCGTTGTATGATTTTGACAGTTCTATAAGTTAAGAATTTATATAGTATACATCATAGTTAATAATTTGTAATATTGAGCAATATCTTACAACACAAATTCCAGAGTCAGGATCACAATGATTTGAGTGACCATTACATGTACATGGTTCACATATTTCTAAATAGAGACCTTGACCATTTCTCGTGTAACCAACAGCACAATCTTCACATGATAAACCTTTGTATCCTTCTGGACACAAACATTCTTCTACTTCAACAGCTCTATTTTTACCAGTATTGAATGAATCAGTGATTTCAAGCGTAACTGACTGTATCCTATGATGGGAAATAATAATTATCAATAATATCATATCAAGCAGCATAATTATTACTAATGTATGGTCATTATAAATATACATACGCTGCTTCTTTAGTGCCAGTTGTGTAAGTTGCTTTAATTAATATGAATTTCAAACCAGCTAAAGCCATTAATAAATGTTCACGATCTGCAACCTGACCATCTGGCCGTTGCCAATTCTGTTCTAATAGCTTAACTGAAGTGGTTTTTAAAGTATTTGGTTCTACATTTTCTCGACTATAATGTAATAATCGGATTTTGTTTTCCTGAAATTTTAGAACAAATAATGACAACAGAAATGTTTAAGTTTGCAATTTTTAATTGAATATTTACACTTATGAGTTCAATATCTGGTGCACTATTTTTGGAAGATTGACCACCTGGAACTGGAACATGTCTTAAGATGTAACTCAGAGAACCACCGTATGAAGTTATTTTATTTCCCAAAAAACGTGGAGGTAATTGCCAATAATACACCTAATAATAAAATAATATAGTGTGCAAAAAATATTTTTCCAGTAACTACATTATTTAATAGTGATTATTTATACTTCTTGACTGCCTGGAGGAAAGTCTGAGTAAACAAGTTCTCTGGTATTTGAATCCACTACTAAATTTGGTAACGGAACAAAATTTTTACGCTGAATTAATTTGATGTCTTGGTTGGTCCTTGCGAATGTTACATGCACCTATAAGATATATGTTTGTATAAATAGTGAAAAATTTTATAGTCCAAATAACATTTACTTCTTGTCTGTACAGCCTAGAACTGGTACATTGATTGGATACACCCATACAAAAACAGCTAATACAACCAAATTGATTATCTGGTGCAATGTTGAATGTGTTAGCCTTACATTGGTTACATAAATCACCAGTTGTATGATCCTAATTAGAGGTTAATAAAAATTAATATGTTTATATTTAAAACTTAATTTTTTTGTTTAAATCATAAAATTGGAAAAATAATTTGTTTTAATAATTATAAATTATACTTACCACAAGTGTCAGTAAATAAGACAGCATTAGCAAATACAATTTGGCAAAATTATTAAATTATTCCAAAAATATGAAATGTATTAAGACTTACCTTGCAGATACATTTTCCAGTATTCTCATCAGGGAATGGTGATATGGATCCAGCTACATCACATATACCTGAAAATTTAATACATTATAAAGTGTGTATACTGCAGTACATTTACTCTTAATGATAACTTTAGTTTTAATTTATTTACCTTGTTTACAATAATCTCCTGGTTGTAAAGGATTTCCTGAATATCCTAAGGCACATTGTTCGCACCTTCGTCCAACATATCCATCAACACAATTACATGTTGGTAATCCATCAGTGTCTAGATAGCAACCTTTACCAAATCTAAAAGAGATAATAAATTATAAAAAAATTAAAATAAAAATAAAAATAAAAAAATTGTAAATTACTGATTGCCAGATGATGTTAAAGGACAAGGACAATATCTACATGGTATTCCTCTTGGTGGAGATCCATACATTCCTGTAGGACAGACTTCAGTTTCTTCTTTATAACATTGTCCTAACCAGGGACCTTGTTGTCTGCGTACATATCCAGGAGCACAGCTCTATAAAAAAACATTTACTATTTAAACACATATAATAAAAATAAATAAAAACCTATATAAAATGTAAATACAAGAATTATGTCTAAATAACAAGATAAGAACATTAAGAAAGTAAATAATAATTGACTTAATTGTCATAATAAACATTTTTGAAATGAGTATTGAAATATAATGAGTAGTTAACTTAATAAATTTAATATTCTTCATATATTTAATTGTATTGATAGTACATTTGACACTTACTTCACATGATAGACCAGTATAACCTGGTGGACATTGGCATTCTTCAACAAATGCTACATGTTCATTTACACTATTTAATGTTTGTGCAGAATCCATTTTTATATGTTTTATGTTTATTTCAGACTGCTGAGGAATGTACTGACCCCTTTTAAGCAATTAATATAATATATTACATCAACATTTTATGAAAGAAATATATTAATGAGATGTATACCTGATTAAAATATTTTCTAAATTAGCTAAAACCATCATAATATCTTCCCTGGTTGCTGCTCCTTCAAAAGAATAACTAGAATTGGTGCTTCCTTTTTTCCAAAAATCAGCAAATATTTTAGCTGATACAACTGTATCTAAGCCTACTGGTACTTCTGGACCAAAATACATAAGTGTAATACCATTTCCCTAATAAAAATTATAAATAACATTCATTATTTGTTGATATATATATATATATATATAAAGTAAATAAAAAATTCCTTACAATCAAAATTATATCTGGTATGAACTGAAATGGATCTCCATTTCCCTCATACCTAACAATGTATTTTATGTATCCCCCATAAGATTTAAGTTGGTTGCCTAAATAGCTTTCTGGGAATTTGAAATATGGATATATGTCTTCAAATTGCCTTGAAGCATTATTGACTGTAAAAACTTGTAAAGCTTCATTTCCATTAACATTTATTTGATGAGCACTAGAACTTGCTGATTGTAGTTCTATTACAAATGTTGTAGGATCAATATGAACATTAGTTATTCTAAGTTGATATAGTGATGGTATATTCTAAAACAACAAAATATTAGATTAGATTAACTCAAATAAACACAAAGCAAGCTTTTCAAACCTGAATCTTAAAGAGTTTGGAATTTCTACAATTACTCGAGATTCCAAAACAAAAGCAGTTGATACAATCATTTTGAGATAAAGCTACATCATTAAATGTTCCTTTAGGGCATGAAGTTGATTGAATTACATTCGGTGGTTTTACAACTAATATTGTGTCTGGTACTGCTATTTCGGATCCATGTATGTTGATACCTTCACAACTGTATGCACCTTGATCAGCTTCCTAAAATCCATAAAATAAATGAATATTGGTCCAAGCTAAGCATAAGACGTAAGTTTATGAATAAATTTGTTTCACAATATAATAATTATACCTGAATATTAGGACAAGTGAGTGTGCCAAATCCATTGACACTAGTCATTTCACATTTTGTCGGTACATGACCCCAGTTCAATCGCCATGATATTTCTGGGGTTGGTACACCAACAGCTTTGCAAGTTGTTATGAACACTTCACCAATTTCAAGTGTTATCAAAGGAGGTGGTGTAGTTTGAAATTGAACAGGAACTAAATTTAAATTTAAAAAACATTAAATTAAAGTAGTTATTACAGTTATATATATATATTATTCTACTTACGACAACCAATTTCATCACTTCCATCTGAACAATCACTTTGAGAATCGCATTGAAAAGATTTTGGAATGCACTCTTTATTTCTACACTCAAATTCACTATATAAACAGCGAGAATCTAATAAAATAAAATAAAAAAATTAGTAAAATAATATTTTACTTTTCGTGGAATACCTATATATTATAGTTTATAATATTCCAATATGTACTGACGTCTAGTACAAACATGCCAAGTTATAGCGGTTTATTTTATATAAAAAGAAAAGAAATATATTTATATTTATTACACACCCGACAATTTTTGTTCACAGTTTTGTTCATCAAAATTATCTCCACAATCGTCTTGACCATCACACACCCAAGTTTTAAGTATACATTTTTTATTACTACAACGAAACTCGTTAGGTTGACATCCAAACATATCTAAAAATGATAATAATTTAAAAAAAAAAATCTAATTATAGATATGTGAATTTTTAATGAAGTGTTTAATTAAATATAAACATACTGCAACGGGTTTCATCTGATCCATCTGAACAATCTATTTGACCATCACAAACTTTTGTTTTTAATATACATTGTTTATTTGAACACGTAGCTTCATTCAAACCACAAGTTTCTAATGGCCGAACAGTTACATCGATCCCTAAAATATAAATCAAAAATATTATATTAAATATTATAGCAATTAAAATATATATTAGTAAAATAATAATTTTTAAATAGATAGGTATACAAATGTCATTAAATGTACATTAAAAATATAATTATTAATTAATAACATGCCATTTATATGTGAGAGTATTTACACTTTACACCATAGATAATCTAAATAGGTATTAAAAATTACCTAATTGGTAAATTCAATAAATACAATATTTGTACTTTATTTTATAAATACACATATACATTTTTTTTTAAATCCAAATTCCGGTACCTACTAAAAAATTTTAAAATTTACTTACATTTAAATCAAATACAAAGGTCAGCAAAGTAAAAAATAAATTTTATTATAATACATATAATAAACCAATTTCTTTGTTATAAATTTCAGCTCAATTATGTACATACCTGAGTAGCGATTAAAATTAAAATATCTTGTTGCAGGTAAACCAAATTTCCATTTATTATTTATAATTGGTATTATATGTTTGTGTTTCCGTGCTGCTTGTGTTATAATTTTTTTTTTTTTATAATCTAAGTGTAAAATGTATAATGTTTAGATATTTTACTTACATGGTTCAACTTTTAAGAAGACAGATACTCGGGATCCAGGGTCAGAAGCTGAGAAACCGATTGCCTCGCATACGTACGTGCCACTGTGTTCAACCTATATTATACATTCAAAATTATTTTTAACATGTTAGCATTTTAAGTGATGAATAATATTAAATAAATATAAATTTACCTTAATATTAGGCATTTCAAGTCGTCCTCCGATGTCTCTAGACCCATAAGGTAAATGTAGTCCGTTGCCTCGAGACCATCTAACAGGTGCTCTCAGAGGACCTTCGTCTCTGCATTGAAATACTACTTCTCTGTCTACGCAACGAATAGAAATATAATTTTACAACAATTTAAATATTATAAATATTTTAAATAAAAAAAAACCCAAACCAAAAATGACATACGAGCAACATGCAAAACTAAATAAATACTTATAAACACTAATAATAGTAGTTATATAATTATATTATTAAAATACACAATACATAAAATAAAATAGGCAATTATAATAAAATACCTATAAATAATTAAGTATTTAAATTTTAATATTGTTATTCAAAAATTACTTTCAGATAGTGTTAATAATTAATCCATCAGTATCCAAAAATCCCAAATTAGGGTAATCAGTCTATTTTTGATACATAGATTTCCGTTTTTTATGGTCCCTAGATTAATATCTAATTATATGACTAAAAGTATTAATCAAGTGTATAATTTTACTATTAGATAGTAGGTATTTTACAAAAGTAAAATAATTAGTATAGTAATTAAGTAGTATAATGGCATTTTAATCATGAAAGTATTGATAATTTGTTATCTTTTTTAGAAAGTGAAACTCTTTTGGACATATTAATTAATTGTTAGTTACCATTTTAACATTATCTAAAATCTGTTTAATTATGAATTATATATGAAAATTACAAATATTTGCATTGTATTTGTTATTCAATTATTAAGAAATAATTATTTCCAAATCATCTAAATAGAATTAAATTATTTTTGTGTTAAGATTTAATTGATCCCTTGTACCTACTCATATAATAATGATAGTAGAATTATTTTATACATCAAACAATGATAACATTACTTATAACGCGATAACTACACAGAAAATATGACAGGTATACTCAAAATTATTTATTAAACTTTATTTTTCTATTACATACATAAATGTCATCTAATAATCATTTAATTTCCTTAACTCTAAGTTTAATATTAATTACATATTTGGTATGTATATTTTTAACGTTACATTCATTGAAAATTATATAATTATTGCCGTTTTTTTTTTCAAAACATTATTCTATTAAATTTAAATCTATATTAGTTTATGATATTATATAAAAGTGTTGATAGATTTTTCAAATAATTGTCATGCAAACGATCAAAAACAATACTTTGTAATAAAAATACAAACATGTCGCAGTTTAATCATGTATATTTTATTAATGCGTTTAATGATTGTCATGCAGTATAGAAACAGTTAAATAATTTATAAATCTACATGTTTTATGATACACATTATATGAATCCCTAGCATGCATGATATTCAGCATAGTGATGCATTCGAAAAATATTCATAAATCAAACACCCGAAATATCCAATAAAATGGTCTTACCTTTAGAGTCTAGTAAGAAGAAATCAAAAATAGAGTGCATATTTGGAAATAAACAAAAATACAAAATTGCATTAATATTAATTATTAAATGATAAATTTTATAAGACTAACAATAAAAACTAATGAAAATATTATTTTTTTGAAAAAACAACCATAACAGTGAAATTAATAATAGATTATAAAATTTCCAATAATGAATACTTTATATCACTGTTTATAGTTATTATTATTAATATTATTTTTTTTTTTTTTTTAAATTTAAATTATTTATAACGTATTGTTCTTATACCTTATAATTCACTAAATTTTACCTAAAATTCAAGTTTTTAAAATAATACGATTAAATGATTTATATTTTTTTAATTTAGAATTTGTGCAAATCTAGCAATATTGTGCAATACAGCTGGTTAATACTAGTAAATATATATTAAATGCAAAATATGTTAATTGCATTCCAAAAAAAAAACCATAAAATATTTAAAATTTCATCACAGTGAACTATTAAAGTTACAGATGTTGATTATACGTGCGATTTTGTTCATTATGATTATATTAAAAAGTGTTACTTTAAAATATAAATGAATTACACTCTGAATATTTTTCAGTAGAATGTAGTATGTGCAAATATATACAATAAATAAATTTTAAATATAAATTCGTAACAAAAATGAGAGTTTTCACTTACTTTCTTTGATGGTTTGTTCATTGGGATATGTTTTTAAATTTAAGCCATCTGGAGCTCCATCTAAAAAAAATATTTTTAAATTTGAGTCAAAATATAATATATATATATATATATATATATTATTTTTAATGAGGATACATTGTGTATGTAGATAGAAGAAAAAAAACAATAAAAAAATATAAAAACATTAACAGATGGAAAAATATGATTCAAAGAATATAAAAATAATAAAAATATATTTTATAACAAACTATTTATCAAATTATAAGTAAGTAAATTTAAAATTTGAATAAAATAAATAATTAATTACATACTTGAAACTGATTATAGCTATATTTATAAGTAGTTTAATTTTAGATATATACAACTAAAAATAGTTCTATAATAACGTGATGATCCAGACCTCTAAGTTTTTAATTTTGTAAATAATGTTGAAACTTTTGAGTTATACTATTATTTAGTAGTTAGTTAATTCCCCAATTTAAGTAGTTAACTTACAGCAATTGTCTTCATCTGAATAGTCTTGACACTCGTAGTTATTGTTGCATTTCGCCGATTTCGGGACGCACTGCCGACCGTTGCGGCAAGCAAATTCGTTCCAGTTGCAGGTCACGAGCACAGAAGGATTTTGGTACTGCGGGTATAATACGGTAGTGGTAGCAATATTAGTGACATTGGGGGTCGTTATTATCGGAACTGTGGGAACTGTGGACAAAATCATTATAAAGCTAATATATACGAGTTAACAATGTATAATATTCTAATGATTATGAATAAGATGTTGATGGGGAATCATTCTCATAATTGTAACAACTAATATTTGTATACAGGTGTAATTATGAAAAATTCTCTGTATGTTTAGATATTGACTGTACATACGCAATTTATTAAATCTAAATACAATTCCTATTTTGATCAGATAGATGCAATTTCATGTCGTTTCAAAAGGAATTTATTTACTAGAGATAAACACTTGAAATGTATGTTTTCAGAATAACATATAGTATTAGTTGCATGATAAATGATATTTACTTAGGTAATGAACGTATATACGTGCAGCGAATATTAATTATTTGTGAAATTAAATTAATTGATTAGGTTAATGATGATTTAAACAACATTAAAGTTTAATGTTAATATTAAATGATACAAGAAACTGGATTATCCTTCCGGTATTAGTTTGATTTTTATTAATAGTAAGTAAGTATACTTATAAGTAATTAAAGTTTAGAATACATAAGAAATTTATATGACTTATAAAAAGACAAATATTTTGAAAAAAATAAACTTAAGTATGTTAATACAAATATTGGGGTTTTTTTAAAGTTATAAAGTTTAATTCAAATTGTATTTGTTTACGTGACTGTAAACATAAATATCGTACAAACATATATTTTGTACCTCTTTTAAAATAAAAAATATGTTCACTTGTAGGTATATTAAAAACTTTTTAAAAATATATTTTATTTTATAAAGTTTTGTTTAGTTAAGTCTATTAAGTACAAATATGGAACAAAATCTAAAATTGATTATTGTTCACGTTTCTATGAAGTTATAAAGCTTGGACTTCATAAATTTATGAGTGTTCCTACTAAAAAAATACTTTTTTCTTTATTATTAAAAAAAAAAATTATCCTTCTCATTGGTTCATGTGAGTAAATACAAAATATTATAATATTATAAAGTTAAATGGAAAGGAAAACATGTTGTTGTCTTTATACTACGCAATACTTAAATACACAGATACATATAAGCCCGACGATAAAGCCTAAAGCTCCTATCGAATTCAACCAATTTAGCAGGTTCACCCGAGTAAAACGTTGTACGCCATGATGACGGAGACGACTGACGTGCTTCGTCAGTGGATCGTACTTACCACAGTTCAATTCGTCACTTTGATCTCTACAGTCGTTAATACCATCGCAGTGATAATTGATGTTCACACAACTGCCATCGTGGCATTGGAACTCGTTGGTAAAGCACACCGTGGCGATTGTAGAAGGCAGTGAGGTGGTTGGTGATGACGCCTGATTAGTGTTTGCAGACGATAACGATGGTCTGTCTACATGATAGTAGTACACAAAAAGCCACAGAACAAAAATACAACAATATATCACATAACTACCAGAATACAAGCAAAAACAATAAAAACGAAAATGCGCTGCCCTTTAATAATGTATATATGTATAATAGTTATAAATTATAATTTATCTAGGTTATAAGTTATAACAATTATTATATTTTTACGTTTTGGAAATTCAAATTTCATTTATTTTCATCAATTATAACATAATATACACACATAATTTGTATAGCTGATGTGCGCGCATTTTATTGCAGGGGTGTAAAAAAAAAATGCTGTCGTATTATTATTATTGTTAATATTATTACCATTTGTGCAATTCCGCTCGTCTTCTGCGTTCAGACAATCCGAACGACCGTTGCAAAACTTCGACAAGGGTATGCAACTCGAGTCAGCACATGTGAAATCTGATTCAGCGCAAGGTGCGAGCATGGGGTCTATACCACATCAAGCGTGCCACAAGAAAAGCATTAGAATATTAAGAACGTGAACATTGAAAAAATAATGTTATTTATTAACATTACTTTAATATATTACGTAATTATTAATTAGTATATATTATAATATGTAAAAGTGTTATAATAACATAACATATTATTATAATCGTCATCATATATATTTACTATACACGTGACACACAGATAGGACAAAATCTAATGAACTTTTGAAAATGTTTTTGTTTTTTGTAAGCTAAAGTATAACTCTGAAGGTGCAGTTAAATTATCAGATAATAATAATGATAATATAATACTTTAAGCTATGATTTACTGTCACGTTTATGTCGTATACCTAATCATATAAATCAATAAGACTTACTTCAAAAATCAAAATTGTCCTCATTTAATTAGTCTCTATATGAAATTGTTATATTTGCGTTATTATCTAAATAACTATTTCCGAGGAAGGGAAAATTAAGTTTTGAATGATTTATTCTCTGACATTAATCTATTCTTTTGATATTTATAAATATTATAACTTATTAGTAATCAACAATCATACAAAAGTACAGGAAAATATAAAATATATTATATTCCGTTTTATGTGTATCAAAGAATATTGTAGTATATTGTTATTGTAATCCAATTTATAAAGTCTGAAGTCCACGTCATAAAAATTAGGAAGACATTCAAAAATAATGCAAGGTTAAATAAAGATTAATAAGTTCACTAGATTTTATCCTAAGTTGAACAGTAAGATTTACGTACATATTTTTTATTTATCATATTAATAAATGTATATGTATATAAGACGTATTTAGGTTATTATTTTAAAAAGACACTTAACACGTTCACAGTACACAGTAAAAAAATAACCACCATAAGTATTTAAAAAAAAAAATTATTTATAAAAAAATAAAATATGTAAAATTATAATTAAATTTTAATCATGAAATTTTTTTTTTATTTCTATTGTACCTATATGCTGAATGGTGCAAAGAAGCTACTTTATTTTTGAAATTCATGAATTTATGATAATTACTTTTAAACAGAGCTTGCATTTGAAAAAAAAATTGTTATGCGTTATTTACAATTAAAAGATAATACAAATTTTAAGTTTATCGTTACCTATTCAGAATTTAAACATTATTCAACTTTTGCATTTATCGTTATTCAGAATTAAATTTTTTTAATTATAACTATTAAATAATTGGAAATTGATTATTTCATGTAATTATATACTACATGACATATGTAACGTTTTGCGCTATGTTTTGTTTTATGTTATTTAATTATTTATGCTTATCGTTTTCCGTTATAATTAAGTTTTCAAATTTTAATCGTTTTTTGTCAAATATAACGTTATTATAACTTTGTAAGCCTTACTTTTAAATGTAGTATAATAGTATAATACACCATCTCAGCAAATCATTTCTAATAAACTGTACATATTATATTATTATGCAGTTATTTGTATAACCGGCCAAGAAAATTAAAAAATATCTGAAATAGTTTCCCAAATTCTTCAAAACAATTCTTATTTATTTGTATCAGCAGCTCCCTTTACTAAATAGTTTACTCAAAAGTAAACTATATTCAATGTGTAACACATAAACTTTTTATATTAAGTTCAACATAATATCAATAAAATAAAAACTGAGTACAAAAGTTGTTTAAAAAGTCAATGTATTTTTAAATTTAAAGGAAAATTAATTTTTATTTGATCTTGAATATACTGATTTCAATAGGATTTAATTTTTTAATTTCTTGTTACATAATGCGTATTTCTATTGTATTATAATAGTAAATATAGGCAATTACTTGAAATACTTAAAATTAAACTAAAATTCTTAATATCCTTTTAAAAAAGTTTAGCGTTTATTGTATCTAACATATCTAATACCGTATACCTATAGATACAAAGCTTTGTTGAGTGTTGCTTTTATTTTATTCGTGGTTTATTATTGACTATACCGAACTAGATGTGCGTAAATGATATGAAGTTAATGTGCATTCGTGAAAAGCTGTGTTAGAAGTACAATAAAATTATTATATTACAAGTACATTTTCATGTAGTACATTGTAGAATATGTAAGTGCAATATGATATTTTCTACACCAGTGTTATTTTTAGAAAGCGACAACAACCGTTAAAATGATACAATTATAGGTAGTTTATTTTTATACTCGGGAAATTCAATAAAATACAGTAATTTGACTTCCATTGCACGGATGAAGAAGATTATAAATTTCGTAAGAAGTGTATAATATAGTACCTGTACCAAAACTGACTGAACTGTCGCCACCCGGTATTCCACAATTAACCTCATCTTCTCCGTTGCTGCATTCAGTTTTTCCATTACACCTTTTGTCGATGGACAAACATTTACCATCGTGACATTGAAATTCTTCAGAGCCGCAATTAGCTAAACAATAAATAATAAAGAAATTAAACATTATAACATTTTTTCAAAAAGAATTGAAGTTTCTGCAGCTGTTTAATAAATCATTGTACTTATAAAAAGTGCACTTAATAGTTAATTATACAAAATGTTATAAAATAAATGTAGTATCATAATTATTGATAATAAAATATATTATTTACAGCAATTTTCTTCGTCAGATCCGTCATCGCAATCAATCCGTTGGTCGCATTCTTTTCTTCTGTCAATGCACTGATCTGTGCTTCGGCATGAAAATGAATTTCCATCACAAGCCTTTTCAGCTGTAAAACATTATAAAAAATTGTTTATAATCACATTATTAAAATCAGCGTAGTATTTAACCCGGAGCAATATACTGGACAATACACAATTACGAACGTTTTCCATAAAGCATCAAGTGCAAATTTTTCAAATGTACTATGATATATAAGTTATAGTACAAATGATAAGTGAAAATACTAAATATATCCCATTAAAAAAAAAAAATTTAGACACCACCAATAATTTATTTAACATTTGTATACAAGCGCCATTGTATTATGGAATCTTATACAGTTATACAAAAAGGCTTAGGTAGTTTTACATATGCTTGCAGCGTATAAAGTTAACATAGCAATTTTATTCTAATGTTTAGTGCAAAACTATACTTATAACTTATACGTGATAGATATATATAAATATTTTTATCGTGTAGAAATGTGGTTAATAAATAAATTTATCTTATAAATTAAATCTATTTTTTTATATTATGATAATTATACAAAAATGTGTAAAAAGATTTTAGCGCTAGACATGTGAAACATTTGTATGTGGCGAATTCCAAGCTAAATTTTGACTCAGTAGATTTTTAACATACTACAATTAACTTCATCCGAACCGTCCTGACAATTTTTTATTCTGTTGCATACTAAGGAGTTTTCGATACAAAATGATGTAGAACGACATTTGAATTGTTCAGCGGTACATTCTGTGATGATAAAATAAATTATCGATAAATCAGTTTAAGTAAAAGCTCAGTCACCAAATTATATACAATACCTAATTATAACTTAATGAAAAATCTATGTTAATTTTGTAGGACATTAAATTATTTAATACTTAATATTAATTAATTAGATTATATTTGTACACAATCGATAAAAACGTACTAATTTTATTAAATTTGTTAAGCTTAATTATTAGTTAAAAATATTTGTTTTTATCTATTCGTATATAATACATATAGTTACATAATATTACATATCTATATAGTATAATTATATAAAATTTTTTTATACAAAATATATCTACCTAAAACTTTTGAACAGTTTCAAATATTTCCGATTTTTACAAATAATTGTCTAAACATAAATTCAATTCGTTTATAAATACCTATAAGTTAATAACTAAAGATACTTAAAGAAAACATAAAATTAAATAATTATATTTTTTAGATATTACATTTTATTAATATCTAGTACACTAATTAGATGTTTAAATAAATAATTTTTATCTATTACATAATATTATAATCTATTTATATACATTATAAATTTGTTATTTACATTTCAATTTCACCAAAAAGTTTTCAAATAATGTAACATATTTTACTACAGTTATTAAAAATGTTTTTGTAATAGCTTGTGTAGGTTTAACCTAATATTAAATGAAATCAATTTTTTTTTCACGTGAGAGTTTGATTACGTTTTTCTTTAATATTTGTACAAATTTATGTACCTACATATACATTATGTATATTACACACGTATCCGTGCATGCACGTACATAAGTTTTGGATTCTATAAAATGAAAGTTATATGGATATGCTAT
Organism: Melanaphis sacchari; assembly: GCF_002803265.2. NCBI lineage: Eukaryota > Metazoa > Arthropoda > Insecta > Hemiptera > Aphididae > Melanaphis > Melanaphis sacchari. Next base: position 48,045 of record NW_020271184.1, read on the forward strand.
ACATTATTAATGGACATGAACTTTTAAGAACCGAATAATTTAGTTTTTAGACAAATATAAACTTACTTAACTGAATCTGAAATATGATTATTTTAACGGTAAACTATAACTAGAAAAACATTAGGTAATTTTTTTGAAAGTATATTTTATATATATATTATTATTTGAAGTTTTAAAATGAAACAAAGTTATTTATAATATATATATATTTAAATATTGTTTTGTATTTAATTCATAATATATTAAATATATTTTCAAAAATTACCATATAGTAATTAATAATTAAATTTAAAGCCAAGTTTAATACTTAATATAGTAAATAGCATCAGACGAAATCAAAGAAGTATTGAGTAATAGGAATATGGATTAAATTAAAGCAACTTATAGATCGTTCATGCATCAAAATAAAAGGAAAAACGTTAACCCTAACGTTATTTTTTTAACTGCTCAGGGGTAAAGTTTTGAATTAAATTATAATATAATGTGATAGAAAAAAATAACAGAAAATTCAGTTTTACGATTCGACCAATATAATGATTAAATAATCGTTACAAAATAATAAGATAGAAAAAGGTGAAACGATGTTCATTTTTATAGCTACCGTATATTATGTGTTTCTATTATTGACAATATTTGCAATTGCCTACAGGTTATATTAAACTATAATTAAAACTAAATTATGTTAAAGTAACTTAATATATAAAATAACAATTTCTTAGATCATTATAAATTAATATAAAATTAACAAAATCAATAAGAGTAAAAAGACTTCAAAACAAATGATAACGAATATCGTTTTTAATAAACTAGTATACCAATAATATCATAATCTACTTAAAAACTGTTGATAATATTTACTGGCGACTTGTTTTCAATGGGTAAACTTGTAATATGTGATAATATTGTTTATTTTTTATGCGAATAACATGAAATAGTTATTAAAAGTTTTCAAATTTTATGCAGATCAAAACTATAAAAATATAAAATAAAAAAAAATACCACTAGTTTAAGTACTATCCTATAGCCGATTATACAATGCTTCTGTAGGTAGATATATTCACTAATTGTATTAAGTTAAACAGTGAACACTAAAATATACAGAGTTCAGTACCTACTTCTTTAGTGACTAGTATTTACATTTCACTTCCTACTCTTCCAAGTTTTTGCAATTACTATGTCAATTTTATACAATTTATGTTACTGCTATTAATGCCCCAATATAATTCTCATAGGACAAAAATTAATAATTAAAGATACCTACTTGATGTGCCTAATATAGAAAACCAATAATCAATTAGTGATTTACGGTAAAATACCACACTGAAAAATTAAAACCTTATTAGCCAAAATAAAATTCGTATTAATGAAGGCAATAAATAATATAAATATGAATCAATGAATGATATGTAATGAATTACCAAATTCATTTTTAGAATCCATTTTTCTGTAATGTAATCACATAAATATGTAAATATATCATTGCATTTCGTTGAAATGAGTAAAAAATAATAATAATAGATTAATCAACTTCAATATTTTTCATAAATACATTTTCGTAATTTAATACGACAATCAATAGAAACTACGAATACCGTATCATACGTTTTAGGCATTTTAGCATTACCATATATATTGTCTACGCACATATTAGTGATTTATGTGTGTTAATTTTTCATTGATTATATTTATTTTATGCTAAATGTGCTAAATAATTGTTCGTCGCCGAGTCGTTTAAACGACCGTAGAAAAAATTACCACTCGGCAAACGTTTCAAAATAATAACGTTCTTCAATTTTTTTTTTTGTTTTCAATGAATCTAATAATCGTTTTTCTGATTTAATAACAATAATAAAATTCATTGTAATATGGCACAATGTACAATGGTCTGTGCCCTATGGGTATCAAGTTGAAATATTATGTTTGTTGTTGCCAACCGTATTTGAAACGTTTGAATAATAAGTATTCGCGCGCCGACACGCCGATAAATGGTAAATTATTATTAGACAGATGGCGTTCGTGTTCGGCGTCCAATTGGTGGGAGAGATAATTTATTTTGTTTGGTTGTCTACACTGCAACGAGTGATTCCGATCTTTCGTCTTTCTTTTCCACTCTCGCGTTGTTAGGTTATCTCGTGCGTGTTCACATCGTTCTCGAGACTTGTCCTGTCTCGATTGAATTTTTGTTTTTGATCGCGCGCGTATAGCACACCACAATGTCCAAAAGAGGTAAGTAAAATTGTCTTGTTTCATTTACAATTGTCTATTAACTACGGAATCACTAAAAACTTATATGTCGGACAACCGAATGTGTTCGTGTTGACGCCCTGCCGTTCGTTTGACGTTTTTCGATCGCACTTAATACACGCGTTGGTCGGCCATCGCGGCGGGCTGCGCAAGAGGTTATATACACAAATTTAATGAAATAATGTGCTTTTTTAGGACGTGGTGGTTCCGCCGGAGCCAAGTTCCGTATTTCTCTCGGTTTGCCAGTCGGCGCCGTCATCAATTGTGCCGATAACACTGGTATGTATAACTTAACAGTTTAATGTAATAACAAAGTATTTATTTTTGTCACGTGTAACTACTAGGCGCAAAGAACTTGTTCGTCATTGCCGTCCAGGGTATCAAAGGTCGCTTGAATCGTTTGCCGGCTGCTGGTTCGGGAGACATGATCGTTGCTACGGTCAAGAAGGGAAAGCCAGAACTCCGTAAAAAAGGTAAAAATCATTATGTTTGTTATTTCTGCATTTTATTTTAACGTGTGTATTAATTTCTATATTTATTTCAGTTATGCCTGCAGTAGTGATTCGACAACGAAAACCTTTCAGAAGGAAGGACGGGGTGTTTTTATATTTTGAAGACAATGCGGGAGTAATAGTAAACAATAAAGGCGAAATGAAAGGTAATTGATGCATTAATTATAATATTTACTTAAACATTTAGTCATTCCTATTATTTTAATTTAGGGAGTGCTATTACTGGTCCTGTTGCAAAAGAATGTGCAGATTTATGGCCTAGGATTGCATCAAATGCCAGCAGTATTGCTTAAATTTTGTTAAATCGATAATTTGTCTTGACATCAAATAAATCCCAATCTTTACTGTAATTTTTGTGTTTTTATTTCTAGTATTAATGTTCTATAATTAGTATAAGATTATAAAGTTCTAAATGGTTACTAGAAACGATATTTTATTAGTTAAATAGTTGTATTAGCTAAAATTTAAGCAAGTATCTCTTTATTAATAACAAATCACATGGATACATTTGAACTGGTATGAAATAAAATATCCAATTTATTTTAAATATCGTAAAAAAGTTTTGCCAACTTAAATAGTATTTTTATTTTTTACTTTGAAGGTACCATTGAAATACTTGTTTAAATATTTTTTGAGAAGGTCCATTAAATGATAGGAAGTAGACATTTTATTAAATACTAAATGAGAATAGTTTTTGAGCTATCATAGTTAATACTAGTTGTTAAATTTAAAAAAAAATGAGAACAGTTATATTTTTGAGTTCTGTATCAATTTTAATGTCTTTTTAACCTTTCAACTGAAGAAAATATATCTTATTTTAATTATTTAAATTTATATTATGTATTAAATATTTAAAATAATATGGATAGTTTTAACCAAAATTAATAAATATTTACTAAATCATAAATATCTAACTATTAAATTATATCATACAGAACATTATTTTATAATTTAATGTGAGTCTATAGTTTCTCCAAAATTTATCAAATAAAGGCATGTATTTCATTAATACATTCTAATAACAATTATTAAATTAGAAATTTAACATAGTAATAAAAGAAGAGTTATACAATAAATTATTCAACTGTGTTAATGTTGTGTAGGTATACCCAATTAAATATTTTAATTTAACAGTTCAAAATAATTATTTATGTTAATATATTTATTAAATCGTATTGCTTTGCATTAAAATAATATTAAATCAATAAAAAAAATAAATACTAACTTATTATTAGTGAGTACATGATATAGGGTTATATACTAATTAATATTTTAATATATTTGTGTGATTGATTATGTGCTATTGTAATAGTCAGTAATTAAACTAGAATTTAAGTTTATTGGTATTCTTGGTAAAATTATGAATGACATTCAAATTTTATTTCATTGAAATTAATGACTACAAATAACGATGCAATGATCTAACTATTTAATATATTTTTGATGAAGAAACATTTACAAATGAATTTCTAAAAATACCTAATTTAATAACTTCTACTTGAATTAATTTTGAAGGTTATATAGACTTAAACTATAATTTAAAGTTGTTATTTCATACTAAAATATTATTTTTAAATAAATTAGATAGATATTACATGAACACTATTTTAAAATAATTTAATAAGTATTTACAGGTATGTAGTAAATTCATAAATAACATAAATTTATTTTCCAAAGTCGAATTTATAGATATAATTGATAATTTATTTTTTTTTTTTCTAAAAATGTTTATAAATTACATTTTAAATTATCAGGTGAATATTACTAGTTAGATGTTTGATGGTAAAGACCGATTATAAATTTTTTTTTAACTGTATATATTATAATATTTAAAATATTCGATGAACGTGTGTAAAATATGCTTTAACTCCTAACTTCTTTAATATGGTAACCAATTTAAAATATTGTGATGATACATATATTATCGAATTGAATAAACGTATGAAAAATAATATTAACGCGTGGCAAGGTTACATAATAAATCTGATAGAAAAAATTAAGTATACAATATTCGGTCGATAGTCAATAGTAATATATTGGTTTAGATTTTATTTATGATGACTGCAGAGTAATATATGAACACATATAGAACATACTAGGTAATAAAAATTTATAAAAATATTGCTTACAAGATGAAAAAATATGGATTGGATACCTACGTTTCGGGTAGAGGCACTCATCTCGGAGGTATGATGACTTGCGCCCATGATGATCAGTCACCATTGAACATTTATTCAAATTCAAATTTTTGAGGTTTTAAGAATACCTAGTTTAAATTTATATTTCCAAACAAATTTCTTTTTTTTTTATAAAAATGCCCTTTTTAAGTTTTGATTATCTTGGAGATGATAACCTATTTTTTGAAAGCGTTAAAGTCGTTTGTTGATAAATTATAGGTATCTACAATGAATACCTACTGACACAAATAATTTAAAAAATTATAAAATGTGCATGCATTGATTTATTCAAAAAATAAATATATACCTACGTTTAAATTAAATTTTGATAATTAATCCATAATAAATGTATTTATTAATTAGAGCATAGATATATAAATTGCATTTCTCATTATGGTATGATATTTACTATTTTACTATTTTTGAATTTTTCTTATTTTGTCGAAAATCGGTATGAATCGGCATCTGGAGAATAATGGATTCATGGATAAACGTGTAGATAATATGCAGTTATGCCTACGTAATAATATTAAATTGTGCACGTGAATTTTACAAACATAATAGGTAATTGAAAATTTTTCAAATATGCAATAGGTACCTAGGTATAAAATTTGGCCATTTAGATTTTAGACGCATTGTACTCGTACTTATACGGTTACACAATATAGGTACACATAATCTACCTAGAACTTAATAATAATATTCGTTTCGCAGCAATCGAAATTCGTAGAAGCGCTGCGACAGTGCACGCATGCCTGCAGTTACCTATGTGCAGCGCGTAGTCGGAACACAATTTAATTACTATAATAAATACTGTATTGTGTATTTGTAAGTTTACAGCCTTTTTGAAGTTGTTAAACCGTTATATATATATAATATGTACGCGAATAGTGCTACGACACCCATTACAAGTTTTATGGTCAATGATACAGCGGTCGCGCGGGAGCTTCACACCATGTTCGGGCGAGAAACATCGCGTAAACGTACATATTATTATTACGACACGCCTAGACAAATGTCAAAGTTATTTTCCGCGTACAAGCATAATATAGGTAGGTACCTACATATTATATTTATATACGGTTCGTAAGTAACGTTACATAATAATATGTGGCCGGTGTGTACTGTAGGTATATTGCGGTTTTGCGCACATCCGTACTTTTTTATTCGTTTTTATTTCTCACTTAGTAACAAAGTTTATACACACATATAATATTATACGGGCCGCCGTACTTAATGTCATGCCATAGATACAGGTATACGTGCAGTGCCGACGAAGGAATTTGAGATATTTGGTTATTGACCGCATTTATATCATAGGTACCTATATGCATAATTGAAAACAAAAAAAAAAAAATAAAAAATACACTTATCACGCTGGCGTGCGATATCAACACGATTAACCCATGTACCTTATAAGTTATAACTATATACAATAAAGTCGTGCTCATACAGCATATTTTTTACATATCTTAGATAATTAATTGTAGATCTATAGATATTAAATATAATAATAGTATTAATTAAGTCTGCCGTGCATTTGGTTGAGATTTAGTCGATCTTTAGGGAACTTTATTTTATTATATTAATAATAAGTTTATATTTTAAAAGGCAAAAACATTTACATTATCACGTCCCCTATATTCTTATAGTCCCTATATATACCATCCTTAAAGTCGATTTAAATATTTATGAAGCGTTTAATTTTCATTAATCGAATATTAGTTACTTATGGTTTCAACGAAAAATAATACACAATAAATTATAATTTAAATTGTATAAGTATAATGTAATTAAAACGAAAAAAATCAAAAATAAGTAAGACATTGACTCATAATTCTTAATTTTTATTAAAAGTATTGAAAATAAAATGTTTTAACTTCCGAAATGTGTCTAAACGTTGGTTAAAGATAAAAATAAAAAACCATTAACTCCTAAAATCTAGTCTCGTATTTACAATTTTAAAACTTAAGTACATCTATAAAAAAAAAACGTTTGAGTAAGTTTTATAATAGGAGTATAACGTGTTTCTATTACATCGTTGATATAAGTGGTTTTTAGTTAATTTTTTATATAACTCATTTAATCAAATATAATTGTTTTATTTATTCAGAAATTATAATATTGAAAATATAAACGTGATTAAAAAAAATGTAAATAATCTGATTAATTTTAAATAATATTCATTGATTATTAATGATACAAATGAATTATGACGTGAATAATGTAGCGGTTCGTATATTGCCCTGATTAAAGATAAGTGGCATAGCGAACAGTTTTGGTGCAAAATTATGTATGGAAATATTAGTTTCTCTAATAAATAGTATGTCAAGCTAATATACTCGTAGATTGAATAAGGGCACACATTATGATTGCCTTATGGGCGACTGGATGCCAATGATGGTTAGCATACTACTGCGAGTAACTGAGTCCTGGGTAGCGCCACACAAATACACGATAATACAATATTAAAGTGTTGATTTATATATTTTATAATGTTCATAATGTGTGTTGTTATTATTACGAAAAAATGAACAAATTGATACGGGTAAAATGCTTCCTTTAAATGCGTGCGTGTGATGTAATAAACTTAGATATCCGATTCCGATACGTCTTTAAACAATATGGATTTTAAAAGAAACCACGCGGCGTGATGCGGCAAAGAGAAGAATTACGTTTTAAACACAAGTATAATAATATAGGTATTTGGTTATACATATATATTTATAAAACATAAAGATTATGGTGGTTCAATAACGTTTTCGTTTCGTTGTGGATTTCGAGTATTTGACGAAAATATCTACAGTAAAAATATACGTGAGTACCCTTTTATAACTATGCGTAGGTACCTATATATTAATTATTATATATCGATAACCTTAAAAATGAAAAATATTTAACACCGATGTAGAAACTATTATGATGGATGTCTCAGAAAGAACCCACGCCCAAATATAGTATCTGCCACAAACTCGAGAAGTAAAATATCGCAAACAATTTGCCTCGTGGCTATCAAAAGTCCAATACCTTATTACTCTAATGTATCAAGCACGATTATTATATATAGGCCAATGTGGCACTATCTAATATTGTTATCCCGTATTGCCCTTGTTTCCAACACTTATGTAATAAAGAGCAACAATCCACATATTATAATATATATACATAATTTTATGATTTGTTTTACTTTATAATATGTCTATATTGACATAAGCATTATATGACGCAATGCCTCGCGGAGTGCTTACAATATCATTATCTATATACAGGGTGTTTTACTAAGCTTGTTCACCCCTATCCATCATCCTATAACCATGAATTTATTCAAATTTTAATTTTTTGAATTTTTTAGGTAAAATCATTGGCCATATTTTAATATTTTTGATATTTTTAAATATTTTATTGTGGTAATACTAAAGTTTTATTTTTCAAAGGAGAATTAGATATTCTTTTTCACTGTAAATGTATTATTAAGCTGATAATTTTTTTTTTTTATTATTTGATGTATCAAAAGTAAAATTCAAATGAGTAGTTTCTCAATTATTACGTTCTATACATCAAAAATGATAACAAAAAATAACAAGAATGGTTCATATGATATATTTTAGTCTATAATAGATACTAGATACCCAATAAGTAATAAATAAGTAGTAGGTACTTATTATATTCAATCAATAAATTAATTTAAATAACTGAAATGCTAAAAGAATAATATTGGTTAGGTAGGTGGGTATTAAAATATTCAAATCATTATAAAGAATTACACTTGTGATTGGTTTCTATTATCGTCCTGTATAGACCATAAATAAAATATAGTTTACAGCATAAATAGTATATATTTCCGTTTAAATGTCTAACGGAAACTTATATTTTTTTTAACTAACAGTAACTATTACTTTCTACAATATATATATATTTGTTCGGCCTCTTTGAAACGCATAATTTTAGGCATGAGAAACGATTATCCGGAAAAAAAATGTACGTACATATAAATAATAAGCAGTTATGTTTAAAAAAAAATGTTCGCGTGAAACGTGTCGATTATTCAATGAGAAGATAAAACGGACTGTTTATTGCGATATTTAATATCGAATATTATATTATTTTCAGATTTTGGTTTTGACATTCGTATGCAAAAATCGACATAAAAAAATTTCGTGTGGGAGTTGGAGGGGAAGAGACGCACATGCGATTATACGTTTGAATAATTATTTAATTGACGTTTCGGCGTCTTCAATATGTATAATATTTTCATACACGATTGAGATCTTCATTGTATACACTTGCTGCAGTATAAATTATAAAAGGGGATTGGTGCGCAATGCATCTTATTAGACCGACACATTTTTTTTTCTAAGAAGATTATTACAAACACACTGCACGTGCGATTGAGCGAGTATAGTATTACTATGTCTATTCACAAATATTATATACTTTAATATACTCAGTCCATCTCATCGTTTTTCTAAAAAGTTCTTCATAAATTTCAATTATTTAACGTCCAACGACATCGACGAGACAATATTTTTGTATACCGCAGAATACGGAGCGGCAAAAATGTCGTAAATCATGTAACGAGATGCGCTTGAAAAAATATAAATAAATATAACATCATAGACATACACACGAATGATGCAATGCATTATATAATATATATACTACGCGAGTAGGTACCCTACTATCGGTTTTCGGTTCACATTTGTATAGTGAAAACTTCGTGACCAAAATACTAATCGCTCTACCGACACGGTCGAGCGTGTAAAACAAACAGCCGACTAACGACAAATGATCTATTGGGCACGTAAGAGCGAAGAGAAAAAAATGATTTTTTCCCCTCACAAATCGTTTAAATATCTTTTATTTTATTTTTCAAGGTGTGCGCGGCGTGTTATAATATACAGACGAGATTTTTGGCGTGGGACTTATTAACTATACGACAGAACAACAACGAAATTATACCTGTCGATGTCTCTCGCGACGAAGACACTCAATAGCATACTTAAATATTAACTAACTTTGTTATAACTGCTATTCTGATCAATATTAAAAAAAATTTTTTTAAATATTTATTAGAAAAAATGTTTTTAACATAAGTATTATTATTAGAGTTCCCTACTCTATATTTACATAGTTAATTACATTTGTTAGTCTTTTTGTTACGCGCTGAACTTAAATACTTTCATATTTTATATACATAAAAACAGATATATCACACATACAGATAATGCACATCATCGGTGACATATAGGTATATGTATTATAGATGACCTGCTGCATCCTCCGTTGTCACATAAATACGCAATCGTATATTGGCGTACTTGTATGTTTAACGAACCAACCAGGATTACGACCACTCGTGAAAAGAACAATAAAAATATAAAATAATAAGAAATAATGACGATAAACATATTTTACACAAATTTTTGCGGTGCATGTCCGATAGTAGATCATTGTTATTATCACCTATTATATTGTGTATTCTGATTACCCATTATTATAATACTTATATTGTATAGGATAAGTATTCCAACTAACTAACTGTTTTCTACTGTGCGCTGGCACGAGCTGTATAAAAAAATACTTTTATCATACATATATTGTATTTATGTGATATAACGATACAAAGATTCTTGCGTGCACGATGTCATGTGTGTTAAAAAAAACAATAAAATCATACTTATTTTGTTCCTTTTGGTTTTTAAACGCCTTCGCCGTCCGTTACCATATTCTGAAGCAGTTGTTGTAATACCTAACGTATATTTGATATTTAAAAAATAAATGTATTTTATTTGTTTCGTTCAGCCACACCTAATACCGTGTACAATACACCAAACCCGTCTAAAATATAAATGTTTATAGTTGGTCGTATATACACGATTGATTATATTATATTGCCAATGCGCTCAATGCTCATATAGTCATATATGTGTACATAAAAAATATTACAGTAAAAATGTAAACGGTCTATAAGATATACATATTATTTTAAAGTTTTTATTACACATATAATGTGTATGTAAATTTAAAAATAAATTAAGACAGTAAGTATATAGGTATCTATTACAGAAAAAAAATTTGAAAACTCGTCCACAGTATTTTGGTCGACAACAAGCGATGGCTGCAGGAAATAAAAAAATACCAACAAATTATTAATCGAAAATATAAATGACACGAAATACAATATTACTCTCGTATACACTATACACACTGAGTCAATAAGTAATTAAAAGTGTTCTAACATTATAGTAGCGGATTCATAGTCTCGGTTCGATGACGTTAATAATGATTATTATTATACTAAACAAAATATAATAACCTCCTAACTCTTTATATATTATAATATTTACAGAGCTGATGATCATACATATATATATATATATATATATATATATATATATATATATATATTATACTGCTGCGGTATGTTTTCTCTGCCACCAACCGCGGTGTACCGAAACTATATATAAGTATTTTTTCAGAACAAGATAATATTTTGTGCCGTTATTATAGTATAAAAATTATAATAGACGATATTGTAATATTGGCGCAAATATTATACTGTTAAGCCTAAATGAGAATTATAATTGCAGTCTGGAAATAATAAAAAAAAAAAATCTATCGCGAGCTAATACCATAATATATAGACCCAACATTGTGCTATTATGTAGGTACCTATAGTGTGATATTGCCACGTGCGTGATATCCCATAATTTAAATGATAACAGTACAGCACCACGCTTAAATTATATTATTATTATTAAATAGAGTCTGATACTGCATTAACACTACTAGTTTGTTAGCATTATTCGCAGTCAGACCTGTGTGAAACAAATAATAATGTTCTAATGCATTTATATAATAATTATATGATATTTGTTGTATATTCACGACCGAAGTTTATTAAAAAATTGTCAATAATACGCAACGAAATTATACGCACGTCGAACACGGCATGGTGTATAGTATGGTATTCACTAGACACTCGACAGATATTTAAAATTAATTAAGATCGAATGTAAAACACAGACTGCGTTCGAACAGCAGTATAGCTGTAAATAGGAATGTCTATGTATTATATTATATTTATATAGACAAATATAGGGGCCAATAGACTCGGAATGAAATATAGCAGTCTATGCAGTGTTTATTTCAGGGAGGTGACCGGAGGGTATTACCCCCCCCCCCCCAGAAAACCGTAAGACTACTACGTCAACTAACAATAAAATAGTTATTTTCTCTTATATTATTGTACCCCTTGAAAATTTACGATATCCCCTCCCATATCTATTATTCCACGTATAAGTTTTCAAATTTTTAATAGCACAAAAATATTGTTCAAGGCGGATTATTGCAAACACATTTGTAGAGCTGACACTATCATACTGCTACGGAAGCAGCTGCCATTCATACTCATTAAGATTTTCCAATAACAATTTAATACCATGCACACATGTACAAAACACGTAGGTATGTGATGGAAGGAAATCATAATTTGTCTGTGTTCATGAGATACTAGGCTATAATATGTATTATGTATATTTACTACATACAATATACATTATGACCATTATGTTATTTTATATAATACATATAGGACCGTGCACACGCTGTCTACACGTCTAAATGTCATATCAATGATCATAATAATATATTGTATTACATTCATATTATATTATATACTAACAACGATTGTACGTGGTACGTAATTTATATGAATCTAATATGTGAAGCGCGGACAGTCGAGCCACGCGTATTTTAATTTAATAACAATTAAATATTCAGCTCGCGAGACCGGCTTACCGAAATCGTTTGACCATCGCCGCCATGGCATAAATGTATACGCCAGCGGACAACCGTCATCAGCTACAGGACGTCATCAGCCGGGCCTGTATTATAATAATAAGGTCCACCCACTTGGCATAGATATCTATAATATTATAATGACCGAGTGAAATAAACCGAAAACGCGATGCTAGAACAGCGACCAAGACACGAGAAATGATGACTAAAACAGAAACGAAAAATACATCGAAAGCGCAGGGAACGGGAATTTATCGATTTTGCATATTATACACAATTATTATTATTATTATTATTATATACGCTTGTCACACAACGGCGTGCACTGTTCGTTGTTGTGAGCGATGTATGGTACCTACGTGTTTCCCTAACGAACCGGTTCGTGCGATGACGACAGTTTAATTTTCAAATCCTCGCGGCGCACGTAAATCACTGGAAGTCCGAGGCCACCGCGGTGTAAAGTTCTATACTTACGAGTATTGTTGCATACATCATACAAGTTAAATTCTAAATCAATCTGTTCTTTTTTTTCCTCTAGTTACGTAACCGGGATCTTTGCTAAGAAGTCTTCTAGTAAAATACTATAAAACCACTTAAATACCTTAATTTGCGTAAATTATACATTATTAAAAACTAATCCTCGTTTATTTATCTACTGCAATGCATAGCAATCAAATATCTTACATTATAATTTGTATTCATAATAACGAAAATACATTTTGTTCTTTATTATTAGCTTGCCAAAAATATTTTAAATCTTACCAACCGTTCCTATCAAACTGCTATAAAAATTACATTCATGTGATTTACACATGATATTACGCCTTTTGTATTCATGAATTTACTCCAGGTTTTTACTAGAATTTCGGCTTTTTTGATATATTTCGATTGGATATCTTATATATTTACATCCACATGGGCGCAGTGAGTGGACTAAAAGTCCGCCCCCTCGGGCGCGCTACTACAAATAGATATAGGTACCTATGATATGTACGTATTATACATTAGGTATACAATATTATGCCTAATGCCTACATATTAGTACCTAATTACAGTGATGTTATAATCTTCTATACACACCTAAAATTACACGGGTGGTATATGCTGCAGGCAGGCACGAGCCGTACGCGCGCGCACACACACACACATACATACGTATTACCTGTATAATCATAAAAGTATGTATAGGAACATTGCCGGGTACGCGACGACCGACGTCTGTAACATAGTATTATTGCGATGATGCAAGCCCGTCGTCGAACGCAACGCCATTTTTCACGGTACTAAATATCCCTATACGCTCGCCGGCAAATTTTACGCCGTAACAACGCACACACGTATTCTACACAATATATTTATACTACGGGTTTACGTACAATTATTTATCGACATTATAATATTATACATACATTATTACGCGCGGATTGCAGACGCGACGTTTATGATATTATAATAATATATTGGTATAGAGGTACGACCGTACGGGGAGGTATACACTAATAGTAGGTATACACGCAGCGGCATATTATATACGCGCGCATTATTATTGTTATTATTATTAATATTATTATTATTATTATTATTATTATTGTAACGTATTCTGTCGCCAAAAGAAACGTCATAAATCCCGGACCGCCGTAGCGGCGGCAATGGTTAAGCGCACAATTTATACAACACGTTATTATGAATACTGTTAGCCGTATAAACCGGTGTCTGTAAACTGCAGCGGATCCCTGTGCAGGCGGGTTACGTTATTTATCGTACACGCCGTGGATCTCCGCCTGTACCTACATATACATACGTATTATATTGGGGTGGGCGGGTGAAGGCGTGGGTGCGCGTGTACCTATTATACGTGATAATAATGTGTGATATCGGATTTCTTTTGTCATTACGACGTAAATGCACAATACGCGACGATGATGACGAGGGGAAAATGCACACACAAAAGCCGTCGGATTTAGACAACGACTGCTGCTGTATTGCTGTCGCTGCTGCGTCGGTGACGGTCCAATAATTGACGTGCCGCGCTACTCGGAGGATTTCTGGGGTATCGACTGTTATATAATAATAATAATAATAATATATAACTGTATGGCAAACATACTTTAACGTTCCGGCCGATAAAATGAGATCGGTTAATAATTGAATGTATACATTTTGAGAACTGACCACGCCTATTATATTATTAGACAGCCAAGTACTATAGGTGATTCTTTTATCAAGGTTCGTTATAGGTACTTCGAGTGCAACTAGTAATTACTACATACCTAGATTAGATTAGGATGTTATATCAAGTGTTCTGTGATAAAAAAAAATAATAATAATAATACATAAAATATTTTTATTTCGGGAAAAAAAGGAGGAGTTTATATAAGTAAAATAATTTTCAAATTTTAGGTTTTGATACTTGAAAACTGACAATGTATACGAATATTGAAATACAAATACAGAGATAAATGCTCAAAATAATGCTGTTGTTCAAATCTATAGGTACGTAAAAACGCATTATCATATTGATAATAAAAATCTTTGCTGTGGTGGAAGTATAATTAAAATGAATCGAAATTCATTGAAAATACTGCTGTAGTCGGTTTTAAAATTTCGTTAAATTATTAAATTATAGCACGCGCATTTAAAATTTTTTATTATTTCCAAACGTTTGTAAAGCAGTAAAAACCAAAATTCATCATACTATAACATACCAGAATCGTTTTTTCTATAATGAAGACTTATATCGTCATTAAATGTTATAATAGTATAATAGTATTATTATAACAAAAAAATATACCTATACAATATGAGAGCCTAGGACTCATAGGAGTAGTTAGAGGGGGAGCTTATCCCCCAGTTTTAAAAATAAAGCTTCTCAAAATGCAGACGAATCCCTCCACGAGTCTACCTACTAACACGTCTACCCTTAGGAAGGCTAGAGCCTCCAAAAATTTTTACCACCCTAAGCCTATACTAGGACTGATAGAATTTCATGCTTATGCATACATTCCATCATTAAAAATTCCGTAAAATAAATGTAGTTGTATTAATTATTACCATTACATAATTCCGATATAACATCTCAATACATATTCAGTACATATATAAGGTTATCATAACTGTCATATGTATAAATACAATGATTTGATTGAATAGTTAATAGTAACTGTGGAATGTAAAAAAAAATATATAATCATACACACTAATGAATTAATGTGTTTTTTAAAATGATTCTAATTATACAACTTATATCGTTTTTTTTTTTTTTTTTTATAGTACCTACCTTTATATAACCGAGATATGTTCTCAATTGTTACAATAATATACTATAGAATGTGAACATTTTTGCAAAGTGACTAGTGTATCAAGTGTTTGGATACAATTTTCCGTCTGTCTTGTTGGCCCTGATAAGATATTACACAATATGTCATTATTATACATTTATATATTATAATTTATAGACGAAATACTACACGTATTGTTCGCGCTATTCGAAACGAATGCCAATCCTATACGATGTATAGTAAATGTATAGGTGTGGAGCCTGACGCCGCCGTTAGCTACCGCGTTGCTTAAAACGTGTTTATAAATGAAAATGTATATTTTTTTGTCGTATAATATATTGGCGCGGTCGATAAGAAACGTCTATTCTTCCGGAACTTTGATAAAATTGCTATTGGCGCTGCTATTTCATCTCGCAATAATCTATAGTGTGCAAATCTTATTCATTTCGACCCCCCCCCCCCCCCCCCCCCCCCCAACGCTTCGTTTGTTTTTGACAAAAGCAAAACTGTATGTGGGGAGCTTTTTTTTTTTTTTTTTTTTTTTTTTTTTTTTTTTTTTAACGTCCGTATAATAATGCTTAAAATATCCTTGGAACAACGGAAATTAGCATGAAGCTATATATAATATCTATACCAAACTTATACAGGGCGAACGATAAACCATAGTGTTTTCCTGTTTAACGCAAAAAAATCTGTATACCTACTATATAATAATATATTTATAGGTATCTAATACATGATATGACAAATCGCAAATGGAGATGAAATTTTTATACGGTGGACTTCCTCGAAGACCCCACATATATACATTTTATGTATATTGTTATTAATATGTAGCGTATACGTAGGAATGCAACTGATTATATAAATATAATACATAGAAGCTTAAATCTAGTAATAACAATAATTAACATAATATTATAAGCTGGAGCCAAAAATGCAAGGACCTCAGGATATCTACGATTTTTTTTTCTATGTAGCATATGAAAATATTAGATACAAGGTACACAAACAATTTTATCATGAAATATTAGCGGTTTTTTCACGAAGTTTTAAATGATTTTCAAATAAATAAAATGCTGTCTGATGAATACATACGTTAAACATTATATTATTTTACATTCTCGTTTTACTAGTTATTATTCAATTATATTTAATTTAATCAATTTAATATATGGGTATAGGTACAACGTAAAGTGAACAAAAGTAGTTTTAATTATGTATAATAAACGGCACAGGGTTATTTCATTAAAATTAATTGACTTTTATGAAGAAAAAAAAAGACAATATAATTTGTAAATAAAAATTTATAAAAATTTAATTCGCTTGCTATTTTATTAAATAGACAGCAATCGTAATTTCGACAACGATGTCAATAATGTTGGTCATATTTTTAAATCAACATACCTATCAATAAAATAATCATATGAAATAATAATATTACTGTCAAGTCATTTACCGTTAATTCCTCGAAAATCAGGTGATTTCATACTATGGGAACGGAAAGGGTTCAGTAATACTTCTGAGAAGCCGTTTGAGACATGAATGTGCAACAACGCGTTTTAATCGCGAATCGAATTTCATGTTTTTGCAAGTGGTGCAGGCGCGTAAGACCGTTGGGCTAGGAAAGCGCTGGTCGAACGGTCACTACAGCAGTTATAGCCCCATCAAGAAGAGATGCATTTTTATTATTATACAATGTGATGACGATCGCCACAAACGCCGTACATTAGCTAATTTTCATTTAAACATCTATAGACCTCGGCGTGGCGATCTCAAGTGTATGAGAAAATGGTACAATATTATATTATTACGTAATATGTACCTATACGAAATGTTCCGAAATGTCCAATACAATATAAAATAAAAGTCGCCATCTGTGGTATTTATGTTTTTTATTACATATTCCTACATACACACGTGTTAATCGAACGAATTCACTTCCCGCGTACTTGTACGTCATAATATAATATGTACCTATATATTATATAATTTATGTAAACTTCATCTCTATACCTATAATTCGTTTCGTATAGCCGCAGGAATGCATATAAATAAATTGCTACTATTGCTCTGAATCTAAGTACTTTCCTTTCCTCCTCCGGACCATCGCAATATATATATATATATATATATATATAAAGTAATTTGTCGATTATTGATAAACGCACTCGATAACGTTGCAACACCTGAAGCTGTATATAGAGGTGTATATATAGTTTATGTTTATATTATTATTATTATTATTATGTACCTATATATGGTAATATTCAAGCGTGGCGGGCGAGAGGGTATTTTTTTTTACGTTTGTGATGAATCGCATTTCATTTAATTTATATGGTCACAATATTATAATAAATATTACGCCGGTCGGCCAGTTTGAGACGCTTATCTCGAACGAGTCTTATATTGAAGCGTGCGTTCACGTTATTATATGTACACAGTCCGCGCCAAGGATAATAATTTATGCGTCGACTGAGACTGGGATCGCGGTGTCGTGTAAAAATTGTAATAATATGTAGATCGTGTCATATCGAAAATTTTCAACGAGAATCGATTCCAAATTCCAAAGTCATTACAGGCAAACATTACAACAACAAATAGATTCCAACAGTTATTAGGTTCACTGCGATTGAAACGCAGACGCGCAGATTTATAAATACATAAATATGTGTGTGTGTGTGTGTGTAGTGTGCATGTATAAATATTATATTATTATAATATTATGTATATACCTGATGTGGCACGGCTCAAGGCGCTACCGCCGAATGTCGCCAGCCGCGTAGGTAAGTATAATAACGAAAAACCTATATGATGTCGATAACATCTGAATATTATATTATTTATATTATGTGTAAATTATACTGATACTCGCGAAAATATCTATTGTGTGCGAAATAAAGTATTATAATAATATGTACACGCGATCGGCTTAAATATTTTTTGAGCGTATGGTATAATAATAATTTTTTTAAATATATACTGATTTACAATAGTGACGGTAGTGTATAGGTATATGTAATAATATATCTATACGTAGGGAGGCGGTCTCTACGGTTTTTTTTTTTTTGTTCTAAATGCGTACGCGGCTGCAGAAATAAAATACAAAAAAAACGTCTATGGCGGCACTTTTGTGTCGCTGCGTATTATATGTATGGAATATATATTATTATTATATCATATTCATGATGTATGTAAGAGCGTGTACAGTGTACACGGTTGCATTGTGTAGAAGGTGAGTACATATATACACAGAATGGTGATTAGGGGTTCAAACATCACTCCACCAACGAATGTTTTTGCTCGGGTCAGATTAAGCTATGTTTTTTTATGAATTAAACGAACACAAAATGTGTTTGCATATAGTTGCATAAGTTTAATAGTTGACGCCTTTAACCCTTTGCAAAAAAAAAAAAATACAAAAAATTTTTTTTCATCGCGTAAAAATACGACAATTTTTGCGTGTTCTGTGTCATGGTTCACTTGTCGCGATTGTAGGTATATACGTCTTGTTAAATCTATATCGGAAAATAAGTTCTCTCTCTTCGCATCGCGGTCTTCTTCAAAGAACTGCAGTTGCAATGTATGATAAGTATACATGTATATTATTCCGATTAATAATCGCATAATATTATGATATACACGACACCGCGACATAATAGATTTCAATAATAACATATAACATAGATACAGACATTATATAGATATTTCGTATTCGTATATGAGAGGTACTTTATTTTAATACGTATACTAGCTATAAAGTAATAATTCTCGCGAGCCCGTGTATGTGTGCATGCGTTATGCCGTCATCATTGTCTGCTCATTAGATTGGCATGTGTGGGCCGATTTTAATATCATATCTCAGACGGACTGACATTCCATATTAAATCGTCACACTCAAATACAACTTATTGAGTGTAATGTAAATCATACATATATAATACATTAAGTAGTGTAATAATATAACAATTTTTATGTTAGCGTAAATGCCGAAAAATTTTACTACCAAGTTCGTACCGCGTCACGTATGCATGATATTTATTATATAGATTATAGATCCAAGATTTCACAAGATTTCACAAGACAATATAATATATACTCGTATGCTTGCGTGTGTACAGTATGTATTTTGTGACTATATTTTTTTTCGGAACCCCCATTTAATCGTCTACTTGTTTGATCTGTTAAAAGTCATCTATTTTTACAAATATTTTCGTTTCGTATTGTACGGTTTGGCTTAAATGATAAATAGGCTATATAAATAATAGAATAAAAAATAATTTACATAGAATTTAGTAGATATATATGAATAATATGACTATATCCCTGTGCATATTAAGTCAAATGCGCTCTTGGTGTTCCGTTTACTGGCTACTGCCAATTTTTTTCTATTGCCTGTTAGAATAAGGCTTGTATTTTAATGTAGTATGCGAATGAATTTTTTATATTTTTTTCTCATAGATCATATTTCATGAATACATTTTTTAATGGTAACGTTTATTTTTAATTTCATGTTCTGATAATTAAAATAGTTTTCTTTTTTAATATGTTGATAATATACAAATAACGAACATTAAATGTTGCCATTGCATGCACAGTACGAACATTAAACATTTTAAATGAACTAGCAATGTGATGACTGAGGACATTCGCCAATTTTCGCTCACATGTATATAATAGATTTAAAATTTTAAATGTTTATAAATAATAAACTATATTGGTCCGGTATTTGATTTCTATAAATATCAATGGTTTTCAATCAAGATATTTTAAGAATATAACATTTTAAAGTATGATAAAATGTTTCTAATTTATTAAAAAAAAAAAATTGAGTATTTAAAAAAATTGGAGTAGTTTTTTTATTAGTTGTACTAGATGTTCACTTAAAATCGTAAAAATAAAAAGCTATATAAACACGAAAACTGACTGATAAAATAATATGATAATATACATGTTAAAAAATCGAAAACCTGCATTTTGTCACGACCCCCGGTCGTGCAGCAATCCTAATGAGAATAATATATAATAAATAGGTCTACTGTTCTCCAATACAATATATAATAATAATGATTCTTGTTGGAAGAATCTGTTATCCTACTATTATATCGTAATAGCGGTTACCCCATACAATCAAAACGACCACATCAGATCCTACGCGATATACGATGTACACAATAAATAAACATATTATAATAGGTAGAGGTACTATAGTAATATATAATAAATCCATCCACGCGGCAATTTTATTTAGCACTTTCACTCATTTTATTCTTATATATATACACACAATATTATAATATGAAGCCATTACAATACGCCTAATGTCATGTTCAACTACGTAGCTGATCGATCTTATCACTTTTCTATACTCTTTCAACTTTTTCACGATCCTCGATAGCTGACTTCACAAACTCACAATATGCATATTATTATATGTATGTATATATTATAAGGTACCTACGCTATAATCCGTGGTCGGTGACATCTTACCCTGTCACATTGTATTGTCTCTTTTAAATACAGAGTACTTATATCCGGAAGATATGACAAATCTAAACATGCAAATTCTAGCATCGTAAAATTGTTAAATCCTCCAGATTTCTTTACCCTATGTATTGTACATTATATACCTACATAAAAAAATTGTATCGTGCTAGATCTCAAAAGCACGCATCATAGTAGTATTATCGATTTAATTTATTATTATGTTTTATGCACGCAATACACGACAATAATATAATAAACGCATTTTATAATTTCATTATTTTCGTGCAAAGGCGTATTTTATATTATTATACAAAATATTAACCGTATACCTTGTTTTTAGCTTTGTTTTTTTACGTAGCTGCGTGTCATGTCGTTTAGGCGTCGAAATCAATTGCGCGAGTGATATTACTTTATTGCTTATGTATTATTAGCAGAACTATTAGACGTGTATAGTATTATAATGTACATGGTGATAATCTATAGATCATAATATATATCTAATACATAATAAAGTCTATGTAGCAGTGGATAATGTTGGTGTTCCTTTATAATATAGGCACTGACACGTATATAACAATATAACATGGTGGGCATTCGCAGACGCACCCATTCACTATGGTTCTACATGTACTATGAATACATAACATTACACGATAAACGCGCGATTATTCATCAGAGGGGAGTGTTCTAAAAACTACCATAAACATTTTTCAAATGCATAATTATCGCATCAAACCCCGAAGGTTTCTGATCTCAAGAACATGGATAACAGTGGTTTTTTTTTTATTTATTATTTTCAATAATATTTACGATACACGTGCGTTTCCTTGTTCGTTTTGTGACAGGGTCGACCAACCCTTTAGATATAACACGTACGAAATATATCATATTTTAAATAAGCGTATACGTACATTTACACCAATATAATTATGGGTTTGTACGTGTCGCTGAACGGGTACACCTCTTTCTGTTAACTTCCGTTGTACTTACTACTTACAGTTACTGAAAACAGGAAATCAATGAGACCGTTATTTTCCAAAAGTCGCTACCGTCCACTGGGGCCGAGGATGTATAACAATATATTCTTTTAGTGTTTCCCTCAGGACCCTATATAATGGTGAGAGGTGACGGAATTACTTGAAACCCATGTGAATAAATACAAAATTCGATAAATATTTCAATTGCAAATATGATGAACATAATGTAACATGTTTGTCATTTATGTTTATACAGATAAAAATAGATTTAGGCACACATATATTATATATATATATATATACGACGTGGCCCGTGAAACGGACAATTCGTTTTCAATGTTTCATTATACAGTACTTATACAAATATTTTTTAGTTGTCTGTACATAGAATATAAATAGTAGATAATATTATTTTTCATCAAATAGTTCAAAAAAATAAAAAAAACCATTTTTGCATTTGATTAATATTCAATATTTTATGTTACAATCTATTTTTATTGCAATTATATAAGATTAAAACTAATTGTCACAATTCGTAAATCAAAACAATTAAAAATGTAAAAACAAAAGATTAACTACAAATTATTTTATTTTGTTTTAATCCTTGCGAGACTCTTTAGTCCTATCGTATTTTATAATTTATAGTATCTACTATCTAATTGAATAGGAAAGTATTTCAAGATTTACAATAACAACTTTTGAGGACATAAAATGGTGGCAACAACTAGCAATTTTTATGTATTTGAAAATAGTTACGTTGTTTTATTTCATGTGTCAGTGTTTAAACAGTTTAATTTGATTATTTAACCTTCATGAATTTTATTTTATTTTATAATATAAAAATGTGTGTATTATATGACGTCAGTAACAAATAATTACAGGTTATATAGTCATTCTGAATTTAAGAATATACAATTATAACATATTATCTTTCAAGTGGATTATACGCCTAAAAACTAAAAATAAATAACCGAATTTTATTTTGAGATTAAGTATTTTAGTAGATACTTTTCTCAATTAAGGTAAGGTTTCAACAATTTTTCCACGAAACACCATAATATGACATTTAAAATTAAATATGTTAAGAATAAAAAACAAATAAATGTATTATAGTTAAAATGTTGAGATTTATTTGTAATTTGGAGTATTAGATCTAAAATGTGTAAGTAAATGATTATTATAGATAATTGTTTCGTGTGTAATTAGCATTACTTTTTTTTTCAACTAGAAAAATACTAAAAAAGTTAAAATATACGATATAAAATTTATATGAGGGGTCTTTTTTATTATTACTATAGGAATTATTTTGAACACCCAAATATATTTAACATTTTAAACAACTATTACAATTTCATTATTTCATAAAACTGGATTAAAAGAAAAAAATCTGTTAAAAGTGTGTGACTCTCACTTTCGTTGATGTAGTACTCTTTTTGTGATAACCAAAGTGCTAAAGCGGAGAGAAAAAATAAAGGCGTTGTCATAAAAATTTTATAAAAATCTACCCAAGTTTAATATAGATATTTCCTTCGGTCGGTGGGAGTAAACCGCCGTTTCCCGCCATTAATTCTATTATTGCGTCAACGGTTGGTTCAGTGATTTTTAATATGATAAACCTTTTAAAAAAAAAAAAAAATGATAATAAAATACGTCATTCCGCATATAGGCAGCTTATGCATTTAAAATTTAACCGTTTTAGCAAAGATTTGACGCCCCCATCTAATGATTACTATATGTACATATATCACTTTAATAATATAGAACACAGTGACATGGTGTGATGTAAAAAACACATTAAGCATTCAATAGAATAATGGACAATGAGATGTGCAAAACGATTGTATTAGGATTAATAGCTCGGATATTATACATATTTCTGTAAGTCCAGTATTACTATCTTTATCTATGTTTTTAACTTAATAAATGTTTCTATCTTCCTTTAAAGAAAATTATTATTAAATTATTTAGTTACTTATATAATGTTATTAAATTTCAAGTATTTTGAAAATTATATTTATAGACAGTATCGAGTCAAATTTCACGTAAAAATAAGTAAATTTGTTAAAAAAAAATATAGACTTTTAAATATTTAAGCTTTTCTACTTATTGGCTGATGAATTTCACTATTTAAAATTTTTTTAAAACTTTTCATAACTTTACACTATATTTTAGGCGATGTTCTGTTGCCAAATATTTTATGTAAATTTAATTACATTTTTTTTTAGTATAGATAATGCGAAGCAAACGATTACAATTATGAGATTTATAAAAAGTAAATTTATTGATGTTGGCTCAGTAGACAAATACATTATGTTTAAACTGCAAATAAATAATTTATTAATATAAGTAATACTATAATAAACCCAGTAATTTTTAAATTAATATTTTTAGTATGTTTTGTAATTATACACATTAAGCAAAGTAATAACATGTTTGCATAAATATGTATGAGTGTTTGTTGTTCCATTAAAATATATTTTCAATTTAATCACCGATAAAATTCATGTGCTATTTAATTGCAATATTAAGTATAGAATAAACGTACACCGTGACTAAAACATCAGGTACCATTTATTTAATAAATCGGACGTCTTTTTTAAATTAACAATACAACTTAATACAAAATAAATTAATAAAAACCAAAAAAATATATCAAAGTATTATAAAATATTAGCTATATCGGAAAGGATACAAAATTATAGTAATATACTAATATACGCAAGGATGTCAAAAGTAATGATAATCAATAGAAATATCTCTGAGCGATTATAAACTCCAAAACACAAGCAGATAAAGGATAGGGATTGTTGGTAGATCGATTAACCATCTGAATAGACGAGGATAGTGTAATATATCGAAGAGTCAACGATGGATAATATTTTATGAGCGAACATATACCATAAATATAAATGTATAGGTGTATAATATAGAGTCCATTATTAATGTGCGTGGTTGTAGGACATAATACACGTGAAACTAATAACTCTGTAACCGTCGATTTTTGGATAGCAATATTATGTACATAATGGAGCGCGATGATGAATCATTATTTTTTGATAAAATAAAATTAAAAATCAAAACTATCCAATCTGTACAACCATGTAATATAAAGGAAATCATAATGAACATTCATAATTTATCGCAATGCCCACTATATTATTTAGCTTTAAGTTACGAGAGATCAAGATTAAAAAAAAAAGACATTAGGCCAATTTGTATATATTGAAAATCAGCACATATATATTATGTAGTTTTTGACATTTTAAGTAAATGAAATAATAATAATAGTAATTTAACTTGAAAAAATAGTAAATACTGATCATGCAACACTAAATTTGTGTAAGTGACACGTTAATTACGCATTGTAAATTAGTAAAACTCTGCGAATTGACTGTTATTAACACAATTTCGTAAGACCTCAAACCTATAAGATTCAAATCGAAATGAAAAATATCATTTATAACAACCACGTGTACTGCCATCATACAAATTATTCTAGAAATAATAGTATATTATACCAAAAAATAATTTTAATTTTAATGTAATGAATATAGATGGGTATTCGCGGAAATTAGTACCAATTATAACTTATTCTATTTAAGGCAATGTCATCTTAGTTAAAAAAAAAAAAACTTTTCAAACACTCGTTTATGAGCACACGGTTGTGGTGGGAATTAAATTTCACCCCAATATTTTTCCATACAATAAATTTAAACAATGACCTTTATTTTCCCCCGGTGGAAATAGTCATTCGGTATGAAATACGGGTGTTTACGTATAACACGCGGTATAAACATCCTCGTAAAAGCGATTTTACACATAATGAACTGTATGCGCCAACGGATATGCCAAAGCAATCAAAAGCGGATTTTCAGTGTCAGTGAATATACATATGTGTGTGGTTACGCTGGGGCGCAGACGTTTTCCTGAAATTGTTACGATAGGTGTCTCTACAGCGGTATTGCATATACAAGTTACGAGTCAAAGTCTATTTTAACCGACATGCGATAAAAAAAAGAGTTTATGTCAAACGTTATAAATAATTTCGAATAATTTTTTTAGTGGCAAATTAACAACAATGTTTAATTTTAATGATCACTTAAAACAAAAACATGGAACACTGACGACGCTACAATACATTCCAAATATTAATTTCAAAATAATTTTTAGGTACAAGTTTTTTTTATATAATTTATGTGTCATCAAATAAAACTCAATGACGTCATGTAATTTCAGGAAAGTCAAATTTATTCATGGTAAAACAAGTATATAAATTGTTCATAAATTTATTAATTAATGTAATGTACATAATATGATCTCTATGGTATTTCAACTATAAGAAACACGTAAGTATAATTTTGTTCAAACAATAGTATATAATTACAAATAACAACAAATTGAAGGCTACTTTATTGCAGTATAAAGGTAAGCATTGTAAAAAATGTGTTAATTAATTAAATAGGTTTTATTAAAATCAAAATTTTTTCGCTTTACGAAATATTAAATATCTAATATGTAAATACTATTTTTTTTAAATAATGGTTTCTTATTATTTGTTTACTCCCGGAAATTGTTTCATAAAAATTATATTAAGTATAATAAAACGTAGGCATAAATAAGAACTATTACTTGGCTATTTTTTTTTTTTTTGCATTAATATTCAATATACAAGTTGTTACGACTATATAGAAATCCATTGTTTAGCGGTGTAATAAAAAAAAAATGTTCCATATCGAATAAAAAGGTTGTTGATTCTTTTTTACTATAATTGGAGTTAATTATACTAAAAATTCTTTAGATTTTAAAATAATTTTTAATTAAAATCCTAGTTTATAATAATGTGTTTAAACTTAGACATATAATATATTTAATGTATACAGTTGATAGAAATACAACTGGTTTTTAAGAAAGTCTGATAGCCTGAAGCTATTTATTTGGGAACAAAAAGTATTGCAATATTTTAGTTATTTATGAATATTGTATACTTTTTAAGTATCATAAATAAATTTAAATTATTTACTAAAAAATAGTTTTCAATTTATATTTTAATTTTAAATTTAAAACAAAATAATATTGTACCTAATGAAAATATTAATTTTAAACTGTCTCGTTAAATCGTGAATACATCTACTTAATTTTCTGTGTACCTATATCTTTTTTAAAATAACATAATATTATAACTAGCGAAATATGAATGCTATTTATTATTTAACTTATTTATAAATAAACGGCTTTTATTAAAATTACTCAACCTGTAAATTTAAATGAGCACGTATTTTTTAATTTGTATATCATAAAAATGTGTTATTATTATTATAAAAAAATCTATACACTTAAAAATAAGAGCATTATTTAAAAAAAACAAATTTTACACTATAATTTACGTATATAGGAAATAGATAGGTACATATTTTTCTATGTAGGTATAAGTTAGACATAATGTAATTAAATTCCACAGCGACTCATTTTAAATAAAATATATTAAACGTATTCAGTGGAAGGTAATAAATTTACTTACTATTCTACTTGTTTATACATTTATAAACAAATATGTAAAATGTAAAATGTAAAAGAATATTTCATTATTAATAATAAATAATGATTAAAGTTGATAAAATTATTTTAAATTATATTTTTAACGTATTATCAAAGTATTAAAATCATAAATTTATATCAATCTAAAATTAATATATGCTTATAAGAGTTTCACCATAATTGTTTTTGAATTTAAGTAAATATTTAAGTGAAATATTATTTCAAAGTTTTTAATTTACCAAGTATCCTTACCATTTTTTGGTAACTAATAAATTCAACTGGTTTTAGAAAAATTTACAAATATTAGAAATGTTGTCGAATACATTATACCATCTATCTACCAGGATCCAATTAATTTACTGCTTTTTAAAATACATCAAGTATCTGGGCGAGCGTTTTCATTCCCTTTTTCATTTCACACAAACATACAAAAATTATTAAACGTGAATATTATTTTTATTTTTAAATCGAAATTACGTTTGAAATGGTAATAGTGTTAAATATTTTAAAGAGATTATAATAATACCAATATAAAATATCCAAGAAATTTTATCTATTTTAATTAGATTTATATTTGATATACATAACTCCTATCTTATTTAAATTAAGATAAAAATACATTACTAATCATTTTTATATGATTATGTATTTCAATTTTAACAATTATAGTACTAAAAATTGAATGTATTTTTTATCGACTGAGAAATTTTGACGTTCATCTATTATTAAATTGATTTATATTTATTGATAAATTACTATCTGCTATCAGTAATCAAACTATGTTTTGTCATTCATTTTCAATCACTTTTGAGATCTAATCGCATTTAAAAGCTTTTTGTCTTTTATAAATTAATTATCCTTCATATGATATAAAACTTGATGAATTGAGGAAAACGTAGCAAAACTTTTAATAGCTTATAATTTATATATATTATATTGACCTTTAAAATACAAGTTTATATGATTTAATACCAAATTTACTAGAATGACTGATGTGGTTAGATCTTAAAAGTATTTAATATCTAGGTTTTAATAATAAATATTATTTGATTGTTTGTTAGTTTGCTGAAATAAGAATATGGTTTTAAAGATTATTGTCAGAGAAGGCTCATTGTGCATTAGAGGATGTTGATGAATTTAGTATTTCTCCTTTGAGAGCAAACGCCGCAAGAGATGAGAAAATTCGCATGTACCTATGTATAAATTATTTTGAATTATATTATAATTCCTTATACAATTCTATCCAACTAATGTGTTTATAGTGTTTCTTATTACAATTATTCCAAGTAGCAAAACTTTTATCGTACTGATAATAATATCATGTAAATGATAATTATCATTATACAATATACAAACCTATAAAATTCTTAGAAATTAATTATTACTTTTTTTTAATTATTATCACAATAGATAATGAGATCAGAAAAATAATAAGAACATTCTTCAAG
Organism: Melanaphis sacchari; assembly: GCF_002803265.2. Taxonomy (NCBI): domain Eukaryota; kingdom Metazoa; phylum Arthropoda; class Insecta; order Hemiptera; family Aphididae; genus Melanaphis; species Melanaphis sacchari. Next base: position 77,503 of record NW_020271184.1, read on the forward strand.
TATGAAGTTTACCAATTTTGTTATAATTTTTTATGTAAAAAAAATTCCAAATGTCATTTATTGTGTTTCTATTAAACAAATAAAATACTAAAACCAGTAACATAACTCACAAGCAAAACAACAGGAAATGATTAATTTTATTAGTACTCATATTTGAAGTGTTCATGTTTTCTCCCAGTTTAAGTTAATAAATCAATAAGATAAATATATGTTTATTTCAGAATAAATCGTGGACAAGGTTGACATTGGGAAATCGACAGTCAAGATTTTCAGAAAAACTAATTAATTCATCGGTGTATTGCGAATGGTTAGAATACCAAAAAAGAATTCATTATATTTATTAATATCCTATACATTTTTCATGAAACTATACACACGGGTCACTTAAATTTTTTACTTGAATCTTTTCCTTGATATTAATATTTCATTCATCATTACCACATGAAAGACCAAACGGGTTTTCGTTTTTGTCAAACGTTTCAGTGATTTATACGATTATATGATGTATATAAGTTTTCTTTGATGAAAACGAAGACCAAGAATATTACAAACGAAATAAAAAGAGTAACTCATACAAGAAAAGTATATTAGTATATTTCAATTTTGATTTATAAATATAAAATTAGTATGGTAATTACTTTAAGGCTTTCAAAAAATAAAACCTTTTATTTACTTATATTTAAACATATTATTAAGTTTATAACTATTATGACTAAACAATTGAATAAATTCATATACTATGCGGGTTTACTTGTAATTTGTGTATTTATTTAACATTTTAAATTAACTCTTATAAATATTTTTATATTTGTTAACACTTAATTCGGGTTTTTAATAATGCTTTTAAATGTATCCAATGAGTAAAATTCGACTAGGAGCATAGATTCTTTTATTTAAATCTAATATTGATAAAAGGTTTAGAAGTTTGTAAAATAAAATTGTTACTTTCGTTTTGTAGGAGTTTATTCAGAAGTCGTGTTCTAAAAAAACTAGTTTATAAATTACATTACTGTAACTATGTATACGTGTATGGAAAATTGATATAAAATCAATTTTTTTTTAGTTATTTACGCCTGGTTTCTATAATAATTATTGATTTGGCATTCTATCGGTCGATGGTCGGCTATTATAGTAAATAATTATACGATATATTTACATTTATTATTATTATTTTTCAATGCTGAACATAAGGTTTATATATACAGTATACACACTGCAAGCACTGACACATTATACCAAAATAGTATAATATAATTTAATATTTAATTGAGTTAATGGAATAATAATTTGTTGTAATTCAACACATTTGAAAAATGTACCATCAAAACTAAAGAATGACAACATAATCTGGTTTAAAATAATATTGTACATTTATTTATCATTATATGTTCGTGTCTTATTAACTAAATTTCTTAAAAAAAAAAAAATGCAAACGTGTTTGAATGTAATTTATCGTATAACGTTATTCGTACAAATTTCAAAGAGTATTATATGGAGTTAAAATTATACATTAAGCCGTAACTGTTGAATTCGAATTTGTGCTATAAAAATTAATTTCACTATTCGGTAGAGAGTAGTAATACAGCGCATTTTATAGACATGAACATCGCGCTTTAGTATGCCATCAGTTTAAATGGTGTGTTTTGGAATTTAAAAAGAATAAAAAAATACTTTAAAAAATCCATTTTATATTTTTCTTGGGGATCATCCTGCATGACAATATATCATAACCAAAATAAGAAATTGCCGTAACAAAATTCTAGAATATAAAGACCAAAGTTTACCCGGGATTCGTTTTTTATTATTTTCAACAGAGCACAAGCAAGCATTCTGCAAAAAGTATATTATAATGTACATGTAAATTATTTTGTTTGCTTTATGGATGTACTCGAATATAAACTATTATGTTTGATTCATTTAATACCTCTTTTTGAGCGGTTTTTTTTTTTTATATACATATATAATAGTTTAAGTGAAATAATAACTGGGAGCAAAATTGGTAAAATAATGGAATTTAATGATTCTTGGTTTATATATTTTTATAAATATATAAACTTCAAACATACATAAATTATATTATTTTTAATAATTTATATAGACCGTATAGGCATGTATATAATTTGTTTAAAATAATTAAGTATACTATTTTATTAATAATCTTTAAAAAATCCACGGCCTCTCATTGTTAATAACACCAGTGAATTTAAAATCATTATACAGACGAGTACAGTATAAGACACCGTACAACTATATACCGTACAACCTAACCTAACCTAACTCAGTCAGCGATTATGTTGTTAAAATTGATTATTTAAAAATAAATACCAAAATATGTTCTCCAAACATTCGTCTTTCATAAATCACAACACTGCACAGTCAATTTGTCACGGTCAGATATACATCAATAATAGTATTGTGTGTTTATGACTTATGTTTTAATTTCTTTTTTCCAAATTTTCATTTTACATATTACGACTACAGGCTGTAGCCCGTAAGCAATTATATACACGTACATTGGCGCCACCCAAGTCGATACCATATTTCGTAATCGATATTCGGAACGTTTAGAGATTAAAAAAAAAAAAAAATACGTAGGTACCTATGAATAAATATTAATAATATCAATGATTTTATACCGTATACGATCTTGAAGTTCATGATATTTATATATTGCAAACATATTATAACCGTTATATATTGTTATTTAAAAATAGATATTAATTTATTATTTCAAAATTTGTTTTGTTTAAATAAAGCTACTATAAATTACATTTACATAGAAACTGACAGTGCTAAAAAAAAAAAAACTTGACTGTTTAAAGTTGCAAATAAAAATTCTCAAATATAGGTACAATAGGTATACAAACATAAAGAGCATAACGTTAAAATGGGTCACTTAAAACATTTTTTCATGCTGCCAATTTTGATCTATATACGCGACCAGTCAATAACCCGTTTGTTAATTGCCATCATATTATGTGATGACTGATTATATATATATCCGTCGTGTGTGTGTATATATTACACGCAGAATCTCATTAGAATTTTAATAGGTATCCTAGCCAAAATACCGTGAACACAACAATATAAACCAACACGACGCGTACGTTCGAAAAGCTCCCCTTGTTCCCAGCCTATTATTTAGATTATTACCGTTCTTACCAAGAAAGTTTAGCAATAAACTGGACCTTTTTTTTCCGCGTGTTTACTCCGTCATGAAATCGATCAACTGTCGGAGATAAAATATTACGCGCACGGTTTTAAACGAGGCACAATGATGGTGTACATAATACCAGTGTCTAGATATGTATAAATATAATACGTTTTTTAGATATTCGGAATAGTTAAGGCAATGTTGGTCACGACTAAGGAATGTATCTACTTGTCTTTGCAACATTATGTAAATAAATACATGTAAACTATAGTCAGGACACGTGAATATATAATAGTATGTATGATGTATGCGTATGTGTGTGTGACACTTAGCAACTTCATTACATTACTTTCATTTCAATAAAAGCGATAAGATAGCGGATATTTAAATAACATCGCGTTGTTATTAGTTTATACTTTTTGTTTTAAATTTTCATCTAAAAAATAACATTACCTATGCTTATTGTAAACTGTTTTATAAATTGTATAGTAAAAATATTTCATATAAAAAAAAAAAAATTTCATCTATTTTTTCATTGAACATTGTTCACACGTTAGTAATACCAAGTTTATCTCGAGTATCTGTATAAATCCAATAATACTATACGCCTAGAACATTACACATAAATCATAATAATACAATTTCAAAAAAATATAGTATTTAAGGTCCCTCCCATAAATTGATAGCCATATTATGTTTATTAATATTTAAAAAAAAAAAAAAAAGAAGCTAATCGGATATAATTTATAACATATACTGTCAAACTAAATACTGATGGCGATAAATTAGTAGTTAAAACACTATAGTTCAGACGTACAGTAATTATTAGAAATTCGCATACATAATAATTTATTAATAGTGTACAAAACCTGTAGTTAATATTATTTTTAACCATTTAATTATTATAACATTTAAATTTCAATAAAATTTTTAATAGCTGAACACAAGACTTTTCCTTAATCCATGTACACGTGAAAATGATATGAAATTTAAGTAAAACAATAAGATGGGCGTGTACATAGAATGAGGTTAAGGGTGAGAAAAATAAACAAACGAGAAGACAAAAAGGGTTAAGAGTTCCACGGATATTTGAAGTGGATATATAATGTGCTCTTGAGAAATGTGTAAAATGGCTTTTAAAATATGGCGACTAAGATGTAGAATATAATATATTAAAAGGTCTATTAATGAATGATAAGCACATTACAAGGCTTGACAATTTGCAAATTTGTAAAAAGTAATAAGTAATAACTATTATGAGTGTTCGATTAGAAAATTATTAGTTTTGATCAAACAATCATACATAAACATATAGTTAAAATAATTTAAATTGTCGTAAAAGCAAACGAGGCTGAAAACATTATGACATAAAAGTTTCATATCGTGTTAAAATGCATTCATAATAAAATTGTGTTATTCGTAAATCTTGTGTGGTATTCGTAACTTTATGGCATACACTGAAAGTTCTCTTTACATATTTTATGGAAATGGTTCTATACAAAACACAAGGTAAAAAATTGTACATATAAACTCTTTAGTTTCATCACTGATCTTTTGTTCACATTGTAGTTGAGTAAAATGTATATAAATATAAACAGTTTACTATTAATTCTAGGTATAAAATATGTATATATACGTTCAAACCTCTTGAAAACGCTAATGATTTAACTGTATCTATTATTAATAATTATTAACAATTGGTTAACCAGAAGTGGTACGTCTGTTTTATTTTTAATCATGGAACAAGAAACGTCTATTTCAATATGCTAAATTATTCACTATTTTTTAATGACGTGAATAACGTCTGCCCGAACGGAAAAGAATATGTTTCACCGAGCGTTTATTGCGAACGATTAACGAAGGTATTGATAATTTATTTTATTTTTGAATTTATCTCTTTGGTCGCTGGTCGGGAATCCGTAGAAATGTTTTAGTTATTTAAATTATTGCGGATTTACAAGCCGCCAAATGATATTTTTAATCTTGGCTTCAAAGCATGTGTAGGCTGAAGGCCAATTTTAACATTACTCATAAATACGAATCTATACGAGAAGAGAATACAATTACGTTAACTTGATTTAATTTTTAGAAAAAAATGCCAATTTTTCTAAACAGTAGCCCGGCTTACAATTAATACAAAAAAAATAATAATAATAGATATAGGTTTGTTTTAACTATATACAATGATGATTATAACGTACCAATTAATTGAATTGTTTAAAAGCAAACTTACTAGTGTCTTTAAGAAAGCGTTTTGATGGTGCAAGGAGGTGCCGGAGGAAAAGTCGAATTCGATTTGGACGCAAGAAAATAATAAAGAAAAAAGACAATATTTCGTAGGTACTACATAGAAAGTTACATTTTATTGGCCATCCAGTGGCGCTTCGGGGTATCTACGTCATACAAAAGTTATTAGATTTTCGTGTATACATACACACACATATACAGAGAGCGTCACACAAATAACGCAATTATAACTTGGGCCACCCATACTGCTTTGGTCGCTATAGGTATTATAAGTAAATTTGTAATAATCAAAATTAATTAATATATTAATCAGCCTTTGTGTCACATAGGTTCATCATATATTTAATGCATTTAAATTACACCAACACTAAAAATTATATTTATTTATAACAGAAACCTACCTATGTATGTATACGTAAAATAACTACTGTGCTTTCAATATTATACAACGAACAAATTTTACTAATCCATTTTTGAAAACTATAAACGTTATCATAGCAATTAACAATAATCAATAATGTTAAATTATTTTATTTAAGTTGACAATAATTTAAATTAGCTCTAATGTTTTATTATTAAAGTAATGTTTAATAATATACAATATAATATATAAAAAATTATTTTAACAAGTTTGGTTATTCATTCGCTATCGTTGATAAGTATAGAACTTTCAATAAACCTCAACAATAATCACCTATAGTCAGTTGATTGTGTTTCAAAAAAAAAAAAAAAAACTATCACAAAACCGCGAACCTACTTTATTTACGAGTAATGTATACCTTTAAATGATATACAAAAAGTAACAAGTCTTAAATAGTTTTTACTTAATAATTTGTTCTATTGTTTGAATTGGATACTTATTATTTGTTATAAGCTTGATAAGATCTTCATTATTTTAAATTGAATGATAGTTAAGTATTTAATGTTTAAAAAAAAAAAATCTATAAGTAGGTCAATAATAACAAAAATTAAAATTAAATTAAAAAAATTGATACCAAAACTAAAACTATAATACGATACAACTAAGTGTAAATATTAAAGGTATACAATATTTTTCAAACTTATTAATATAATTATAAGTAAGAACAGAATAAAAACAATAAGTAATAAACATATCTTAACTGTTTAGTTAACTTATAACAACTTAACAACGAAAGTTAGATAACAACCGTTGATATATTTAGAATACTAATTATTATTAAGTAAAAACTAACACTATAATTTATGATCTAAAATATACGTTTACTAAAAAGATAACTGTATCACTTTTTTTGTACAAAAAAAGTAAAAAAAAAAAAAAACGTTCTGGTAAATAATATTGCATGAAATAAAAAATTATTAGAACCATTTATCCGAGTCTTACCTGGTAATTGTTGAGCTGACTTAACGTGCAGAACGAGGCACAAGGCTAAGGTAAAAATAGATAAAAATCCAGTTTTGTGAAACATCATTACTCTTGGAATTTTGTTTATATATATTTTTTAACATTAATGTCATACGAATTAAGAAAAAAAAATATATCTATAATGAATAAAATCAGCCAATTCATAAACTACATGACGGTTTATTAATTCAGAACAATTTGACTAAGAGACAACGACGTTTATAATATGAATATGATAACACGGACGCACGTGCTAGACCACTATTTGTAAAGCGGGAGCGCGTGGACTCGTGTCGACGGGTACGAGTGCGTATGATCGCGATGTAATACGTACCTAACGTTCTAACGGCCGTTTTTCCCTCGTGTAGCATACGTCCGGATGTCGGTTTCGATCGGCTGCGGTCGCCATTACGAGGAGTATACGAGCGGTTACCAGTTCAGTAATAATAACAATAATGATATTAATAATTGTACAGTATTACAATAATACCTTTACCACAACAATAACCCTTTTTGGTATTCTTAACACCCAACACCTATCATACTAAATATCATAATATTATTTTAATATGTAGGTTAACTAATCTAATTAGCGAATTTATTTTTTTAAACATATATGATGGTAACCAAATAATAAAACACGAGAAATGGTTTTCATTGACATAATGAAATAATATTACGGGTACAAAAAAAATTATGAAAAATTGGGCTTGCACAATTTTATGACATTGCATTGCAAACGATATAGAACAAATCTGATTTATATTAGTACAAAGTTAAATCTGATAAAAAAAATATATAAAAAATATATGTATGTAATTTAATCAACTATGGATATGATGTGGAATTTTTGGCTCAAAGAATCTCAGTAAAATCTATACTACATTACATTACATTACAAATGAATTTTATTATTGATTCAATATAAATTATGCAACATTTTTTTTTGCGATCGATTGAACACAAAAATTATGTACCTTGTTTGCAAATTTATTTTTTTTGGCATAATTTAAAAACACTGCAGGATAATAACGTATTTTATTAGTTTTAGTATCATAGTAATAAATTTCAAGTTCATTCACTCTTGTTTTTCTTACATAAATGTATATAAATTATAAACATAAATATGTTTGTATGATGTATATAATATATATATACATAATATTTGATGGCAATAATAGGCACAAAGCATTACTTCTTTTCTAAATTATGGTTTTTTCAATGAAGAAAAAATCAATAGCTACTATATAGATAATGAAATAAATATAATACGTAAAAAACTTAAATTAAATATAATTTTATAAAATGAGTCCATTATTTTAATGTGTTAGATATTACACACATAGAAAACACGTGAAAAAATGTACACCTTGTGAATTTGTGGACTCTCTAAAACCCATTTTAACCTACGGGTTTTAGCTCAGAGATAGCGCGAAAAAATCAAGAATACAGAGAATTCAAACTTTTCAAAATATTTTTTAGGAATAAAAAATAAATTATTTCATACCAAACTACCTCTCCATTCTAATCTTCTTGTAAAACAATTATCTACATTATCCATACCAGGTAATCATATAAGATGGTTTAAGTGAAGATAGTGTTGCGACCATCTATTTGAAATTTAAACTAGTTTAGCTTAATAAACTAAACTAAAAAAAAAAAAAAACTCAAAACAGGTAGTGTCACTAATGGGTGGCTTCTTTCCTCAAAATAACCACATGTAATTACTTTTGTCACATTTTCTTATTGTTCTAGACAAAAAAAGATTGTAAATTTCTTATAAAAATAAAAGTTGTACAAAAAACTAGTTGTGTTACATGTATATTTCTATGTATAACATATAGAAATAAACCATTAAAAATTTGTAATTTTTTATAAAATCTTTTATATACCTCACTTATGATTAAGTCATATTTATTAATATCTATTCATGAGAAAAAAATTGAAATTGAGACAAATCAGATATTTTATTGCCAATGAAATATCTTAACAAATAACTGTCTAGGGCTGTGCTTAACTTATTCAATGACTAATCGCCATAGTGACGTTTTAATATCATATTTATGTTGTATGCAATTTACTGAGCGTATTGAAATAATTTCTTAATTTAAAATTAATTAAGCATTTAAAAAAGATAAATGAGTATTGTAGTTTATTTATTAAGTATACCCAAGTCGTTTAAAATTAAATGTTTAAAAATATAAACTAAATTAATATTTTATAACTATAAGCTCATTAAATGTTCTGAATCATGGTATTTTGCATAATTTATTATTTATGAGAGCAAATAAAAAATACTTTAATACATATTTATACTATACAGTTTCACTGAAATTATTGAAAGGTATAATACTGTTTTTGTCATAAGTTTAAAAATATTATATACATTTTTTCATGAATAGTTCCGTCTCTCAAACCAAGATATCTTTTTTAGCTTATTCGTCATATACCAATTAATAATAATTATCATTTGTCTTATTACAATATATTTATTAACTGACACTAAGCTGTGGTTTAATAATTATTATAGACATTTTACAGTTTTGCTTAACGGTATATATTTTTTTAAATAGTTAATTTTATTAAAAAGCAATAAACATTTCACAATATACAAATTAAATTAGAATAAATAATTATACAAAAACCAATGGAATGTATATTATTTTTAAAATTTTAAAGATTATTGTACTATATACTAAGATTTTTGATAAAAAAAAAAAAAAAAAAAATTAACGAATAGAATGAACGATTAGAATGAAACTGATATTATTTTATTTTTAAGTAGTTGAGTAAATTATTATGGTTACTTATAATTTTTATTCTCCTCCTCCATTATAATTCCACTAGTAATACATCCATAGATCAAATTAATTCGTGTAACTGGATTTTTAATAAACATAAATATTTGTAAGTTAACAGTAAATTGTAAACAAATTGCTTGGAATTTAATTCAATATAACATAATAATACAATATTTCGATAAATTAAAATTTTAAATATATCGCACACATCTATAATTGTTTTGAGCTTGAATAAAGCCGAAGACAGAATATTGTATTTAGTTTAATACTGTAGTGTTAAATACCGATCACATTTCATTCCTAATATTAAGGTTAATTACGTACAAGACGTACGGCTGTCGTTAAATCACGTAATTGCAATGTGTCCAACTTGCATGGGCCGTAACCAGAAGCATTATAGAGCACATCATACACTGTTTGTAAACATTTTATTTCAAAATAAATCACTATACTACCGGTTGGACGTAGGTTTACAGCGTGACATGATAGTGCAAATGATAGGTCGGGGGAGAAAAGAAGTTTTATTTCATATATACACCCACACGCGTCGCCGCCGCAGCCGTAGACTGCTGTTTGCCTGGGAATTTGGCTTCACGTCAATTCCAGGATGCACATTACATGTAGAATCGAAAGCAAAACATTGATTCAATATATAATTTGAACGTGTAATAGCTTCCGGCTACCTTGGTTGAGAAACTTATTGCACGTATAAGCTTATTTTAACATTTATAATCACTGAAATTATACTGCCGAAGGGTACAAGCTCATCCTATATGTACCACCTTCAAGTGGGAACACGAAGGATTAATTAATATTATTATGTTTAAATACAAAGCTTTTACCAAAAACCGTTGTATTTATTAACATTATAACATATTTTATTGCAACACCTCTTATAATATAATCCCCCGAAGTCGTAAAATTGGTTTTATTCAATAAAATCCACCTATTGCTGATCAGTTGAAAAACCCAAAAATGTAAGTACCTCGTTAAAGCATTATTTTTGTTTCGATATTGAATCACATCCGTAAAAACAAATAATCGAATTTATCGGCAACTTTAAGATTGAAATTGTACATTATATACATTTTTAAGCTTTTTCAAATCTATTAGAAACTATTAAGTATTTATGTCGCATGTTAAATTATTTTATTTCATACTTAAATTATAGAATATATTTTCATAATACCAAGAATTTATACACAAAAATAATGTTCCTTTAAATGTTAGTTAGTAAGTTTTTCAATATTTCCATTTAGATTTGAAGAATGAAGATCTATAAAAACCGTTTAAAAAACGAAATCACTTTTGTCCAGTGATCATGAAATACGCTGAACATATGATAAAAAAAATTAATTTATGAATTCAAAGAAATAATCTTGTGGAATTAAAAAACAATATAACACATGTACTGTATAATATCTGCCTAGTCTAATTTATCGAGCTCATAAAAAAAAAGTAATGGTTGACTATATCTTTATAGTCTTAACATAATTTGTTTTATTTTTATCGCTATTCTATGTGTAAAAATTCAGCAGATAAAATTTATTTTATTTTGAGTTGACGGCCGACTTTTCATCATTTAATTTTATATTGGCAAAAAGCGTTATAAAATAAATAAACAATAACGAAGATGACAACTTAACACAAAGTGAATTTTCTTCATCACTGTCAAAAATGTATTTTTTGTGCATACACATGTCGTGGTTATAAAATTCAAAGTAAAATTTTTAAAAATGACACATAATTTTCAATGAAATCTAAAACCTCAAAATGATTTCGTTTTTCCATCAAATCACCCACTAGTACGTTTTACTTAGTTAAACATTCTAAAGACCGTATAAAATATTATTATACAATCATTTTAAATATAGAAAAATTCGGTCAAAAAATTGGCCAACGCATAATATTATCACTCAGTCTCTGTGACGCGCAAGTACGTAACTGTAATATTTTTTCAACCTAAATATCATTCAACAAACCTATCAATTTTGATAACATTTATATAATTATTTTAAAATGTTTTTAGATTGATGATGATGCATTTTTCATTTGATGTTTTTAAATTTTTTGGGCGTATAAAAAAATGATTAAATTTATTTTTAAATAACAGCAAGAAAACAACACGAATATGTGACCTAATGTGATTAGAGCTATATTTCAAGAACTGTATCATACATTAATTTATTGTCACTATATGAAGACTTTTAGTCAATACCTACGCATCGATGACATATAACAAATCAAATTGAAGATACTAAGATATAAATAAATCGTATGTATTTTGTACATTTATAAACACAAGATTTATGAAATATCTAAACTTAGAAGTATCTATTTTTTTCACTTATTTTCGTTATATGAAATCTATTTAATCATTTAGTATTATATTTAGTAGATTTAGAACATTTGGTCGGAAAAAGAATTCTTTAAGAAAAAAAACAATCATCAATAAGTTCCACGCTCAGCTAAAAATCTAAAGCTTATATTTTTTACGAGACAGTTTAATTTCAATGAATGTTTTATGTTTTTTATTTTTTTAACGCATTTTCAAGGTTTTTTTTGAACATTAATAATATATAAAGTGTAAAACATTCGAACTGATGAATGATGTCATGGTTTACTTTATTACAAGCAATCAGTGTATTTGTTATACATATTTTATTCTATTTATTCTATTGTTAGAAATTTCTACATAAAAGCTGAATGTGTTTAAATAAATAAATTTTTTGATTTTTAATTTTAATATCTAATAGCGAATAAATATTACGAAATTACGAACATTTATAATTTACGAATAATAGATTTTAAATTCATTGATATAAATGACTAAAATTCACATCATGTTTTATATTGACTTTCAAGTTATATCAATGAACGACGTTACTTAAAACCACCGTTTAAAAATTTTTAAATGGAATAATTTATCATATCTGTCAAAACTATGTACGAGGTAATTCAAGCCAATTAAACAGAAATTTATATTTTCAATAAAAATAGACTCATCTTCTACCAAACTTTTGTCCGTTGTCACATTTATGGGATGTTTAATTATTATGTATTAATATTTCACGAATAATTAAAAATTGTTGTTGATGAATTTGCTTTTAATAAGTCAATAAGTGACAATCAAAGTAAATCTCTAGCTCAAAATTAACGTTTGAATTTAAATTAAACGATATAAGTTATAACTAGCGCTTGAAATATTTTACATGATATGTTAATTTTTTTTTTTACTACATTAATAAAATCCAAGTATTTCTTGTTTTTTTAGTTAACTTTTTATCATTTATAAATTTCAAATTTCATTAACTATTATAATCATTTAAACACTATAAGATAACAATTATAATAATAACAGGTGTAGGACTATTAGTTGCAACAGTATTTAAGTTTTTTCAAATATACGCGTATTATATTCAGTTATTTTATAGTTAAAATATATCGATAGAACGAAATCATGTTCAAGTTGCATTTTCTTATTAATAATAAATTTTACATTATATTTTGGTATTTTATATTGTATAGTAATGCATTACAAATTTTAAAATTATATCTATAGATTATAAGTTTAAATCTATAGTTAACATAAGTAAATGATAAATTTATCCATGTTTGAAATTCTTTATTGATAAATTGATTTTGGATATTTTAATCATTTAGTGTATTACTATTCACCACTGTTTCTTATCGATTTATATATACTTATACATTATCGATATTAATAAGTTAATAGTTTATAATATAAACAAGTGTATTTTTCCAGTTTATTTTATACATTCATCAAATTAATATAATTATATTCATAATATCGTTATATGCGTGTCAAAATGTTATTTTTTTACAAAAATTGAAATATTTTACAAAATGATTACTTATCAGTTTTAAAAACGAAAAAAATCCAACCATTTAACCAAAACATAAAAGTTTACAAATTTTACCTCAGCATTTATTTGTATACATAACAAGGATGGCCATCGAGAAGAAACTCGCGAATCGTCCAACATATTAATAAATATGGAAGGCCGAAATGAAAATAAATGTCATATTAATATGTATATTATGATTATCACAAATTATGTAGATAAAATATCGAGAGTAATAAAATGTATAGAATGCTTAACAATATAATATATTAATTGATAATAATAAAAAAAAAAATTAACACATATTTAAATATCATATCAAAAATAGAATATTTTGTTTTTGTCAATTTTATCCATAAATTATAATTTAATAAAATATTATATTTCTTCAAATACATAAATTTTTATTAAAAAATTTTTTGTATTTTATGATAAGACGCGAACCACAGTTTGGCTACCCCTGGTATATGAAATAATTTTAATGCAAAATAAAAATATATTTTTAGTTTAAATATCGATGCAAATAAATTATATCAGTTATACTACATTGTTCTTTCAATAGTAGATAAATTCTTTGTACTCTCTGTTTATTTTGAATATGAAAAATAATTCTAAGCAATTTATTCAAATATGCAAAGTATAATATATATAGACCCACCAATATATTAAAATTCGGTTGCGTATAGGAGCAATGGACCTGCAAGGACAACCAACAATCGTTCATTGACAAATTATATATTTAGTCTGAGAATCTTGTTATAATGTGTGAATAGAGAGTATGAATTTTAGCAAAGAGAAATTTTAACATTTACGTGTTCAAAATTAAAAATTATTTTACTCATTTATTTTAAGTACTGTTCTGTCAGATTTTTCTTTAACCATTTTTAGTCACAATTTATTCGCAATACTTTTTTTACACTCAATCATCCATGAAAGAAGCTTAAATATTTACTGCATCTGTGTATATCTATACTTATTTAGTTATTTATACATTACATTATATTGTATATAATTATTATTTTTTCGGTTTAAAGTAAAAAATATTTCAAAAAATTCACTGAAATACACACAAATTTTTAAACAATATAATACATTGATAGGAAATTCTGAATTTTACGACAAAGTAGTTAAATTCAATTTTATATTTGATTAAATAATGACTGAATAGTAATATTATACTTAAATATAATTTTACCTCCACGTTGACTAAAAATACGCTAGTATCAAGGTATCTTGAATCTCGACCTATATTAATTAACTAAACTAAACTCTTCCCCTTTTTTCCCCTAAGTCAGAGAGTTTTCACACTAGTAAGTCTCCCTCCTCACATTATTTCATGCAATTTTTATCTTAATTAAGCTACCAAATTTATTCATTATACAAATAATAATATGTCAGATTATAATTAATAATTATACTTTTGTTTAAATTAAAAACAAAAAAAAAGTATAAATATATATATTATATACCTAACTTTATTTAATTGAGTATTTAAATTTATAAATATTGATAGACAATACTAAGTACTAGGTACATTATAAATCAAAAATAGGCATTTACTAGTAATTCGAATTAAACGTGGTGTAATTTTAAGTTTGAACATATATCTATATTTAACATTAAATGTAATTTTCCTTTAATTCTAACTGATAGAACCAGTCATATATAGTTTTATTATATTGTATTATAGTATATTTTGCATTTTTCATAATAATAAAAAATCTGCACTAATGTTCGAATTCGGTAATAAAAAATAATATGTAAAATATTGAATATAATTTACCAATATTAAGTAAAATATTGTATTTAAAACAATTTTCAGTAAATTAACTACATTGCACTTTAGGTACCTACAAGTCCTACAATGCTGTTTCATTAATTGGCCATTCATTACCTATACTGATAAATGATTATTATTTATTACTGTATGGGTGTACATTGTACACTGTGGTGTATCGTGTACATAAAGAACACCTACGATAATTTAATATCTATTCGTTTTTAAACAAACGTGCTAATAATTTAATAACACGTCTTTTTGTGAATCATAACGTATATGTGTGCTTTTATTGTATGTATATGTGTAAACTGTGAACGTCTATTAGATAAGAAAACACATTAGTTGCAAGCGGAAAACGTTGGCGTTCATGACATCACGAAATTAAATAATAACTTTGGAGTTGCTATTAAAATGAACATAGTATAAACCTACTTAAATTTAATATATATACTCGTAACTATAAGTGTGGTGTGTGTATGTGTGTAGAACATGCACCTATGATACCATACGGGTATTATTATGGATATATTACTTTCCGCCGTTAGCTACCTGTCTATAAGGAAAAAACCGGCATATACTGTCAGCCAAAAAAAAAAAAAATTAAATAATCTATTATTATAGTATAGTAAGAAAGAAGATCTATGAAATAATAATGGTAATTACATTCGGCGAATGCGATCAATCTTGGAAGTTGATTTTAAATTCTGAAGAGAACGATGGAGTTAATTTTATTATTTATTTTTTTTTTCAATTTACGTAATCTTATGAAATAATTCTCATAAGTAGACAATAATATGCATTTACAGTAATTTAGATTAGGTTCATTAAAATAAAAGATGAAGTTGCTGAGATTTTTAGAAATGTCATTGAACATTTTGAATACTTAAATACTAATATAATATAGATTATTATGTTGTCTTCATTTTTTGAAAAATGTCATGGTATAGTACATAGCTAGAAGAATTACTCAGATAATCAATAAATTATTAAATATTATTGGTTTTTTTTTTAATACCGTCCATTCTATTGGTTATAAGTTATTACTAATAATTTAGCTCACATGTAGTATTTCGTTAATTTATAAATTATCTTGAAGGGTTTGAGATAATATTTTTAAGTTATAAGCTAATAAATATATTTTGAACAATCTGAAGTATAAAATTAAATGTTATTATAATTAAAAATTCAAACACAGATATTGAAGTTAAAAATTAAATTTATTTTATTTTTGATTTTACCACTGTAATTATAAATAATAATACTAAGTGGTATATATATATATATATATATATATATATATATATATATCGTAGATAAGCCCTAAACACCTTAAATTGAATATAAACCTAATCTAATGACAAATACTTGACAATATTTCGATTATTCACTTTCATACTATAGTATTGCTTAAACTATATTACCAAATCTTCGAGATTATTCAACAACTTTGTGCTATCACGTGATTTTGTACGGTTATAAATATTTAAGATTTACTAGGTGCAGCAAACTCTGTTATTGAATCGGTGATAGTATATTTAAATAAATTCTAACAATGTATATAATATTAATCATAAATACACACACATCACATTTAGAATAAAAATGCATAATAAGAATACTATAATACTATAGAGTAACAAACGATATTTTTGAGTTCCACGTTAATAATTACTATTTAACATGTATCATCAGAATATAATTGAATCTTTTTAGATAACTAAACATTAATACGAAATTGTTCATTGATCAATTAACTGGTACTTATACAATATTAACATTACTTGAAAATGCCCAGAATAAACAATAATCGTTTGCTATTAAATTGTTATACTGCATAAAACGTTATTATTATTTTTTTTTTAATCTATTAGATTCTAAGTGGAGTGATAATGAATTTTTCTCACTATCTTTATAATCATAAAAACAAAAAAAAAAAAAAATAATAATAAAGAAAAACGGGAATTTTTCAACCAAACCAATTTTTGAAAATTTTTTTTTTATTTTTTGATGTAACTCAAAAACGAATTACCGTAAATACTTGAAATTTTCACCAATTTTTTTATACTATCATTTTCATTTTTTTCTTTAAATGTCAAAAAAACATTATTCACGGTGAAAATTCTTGTATATATCATATAAAGCTACTCATAGTTTGTTTATTTCTCAATAAAAGAATATCGATATTTTTTTTATACGCATTCAAAGTTAAAATTTTATACTGTTAAATAGTTAAAAATTCTTAAAAGCTTTTCTTTTTATATCTAAGTTTTAAAAATGTAGTACAAGAATCTTCATAAATATATCATACCGAAATTAAAAGCTTAAAAAAATATTTACAGTCAATAATTTTGTATAGACATTTCAGTTTAAAATTTGAATAAAATTGATACATCACTATGTTAATTTTTTTGTCATCATTTTAAAAATATATTTGTGAAATGAGATAATATTGTAAAATTATATTCATTATAATAATACTAATAGTATAATAAATGCAATATTTTTCGAAAAAATTAAATCAATCTGCCGTACTACTAATAGTAAAATAAATAACATTAACAGCTATATCAAAAAAAAAAAAAACATATAATTAAATAAATTTAATGGTATATATTATTTAAGCTCAAATACTGAGGGGGTGGATGGCAGTATTGTGACAAACATTTACCATCAGTCTCTATAAAAAAAACGGCTTAAAAGACCATCTCTACTCATAATAAGTTTTTCCATAAACAATGATAGATCATTGAATTCAAATTTAATACACCCCATATATGGTTCAAATTGATACCTAATGTACAAAATAGCAGTACTCACTTGCTTACCTTTTTTTAATCTTTATTTTCATAAGTCATAAATTGTTATGATAAACTAATAATTACTGGAAAATGGATACTAATATGAAAAAATTAAAATTTTCTTACCGAAAGTTAGTGGACAATTTTGCTCGTCAGTTTGATCCAAGCAATCATTAAGACCATTGCATCTTTTTGAATTTGGGATACATAAAGTATTGTCACATTGAAATTCATCAACTCCGCAAACTAAAACATAAAACAAATAAATTATTGTATAAAGTCTAAATAAAGTATGGAAAAGATATAAACAAAATATTTTGTTGATATTTAACATGTACAGTGTAGTTATTAATAATCAAACATAAATAATGATTATATTATATTATTTTAATTTTCCAATAAACTATCAAATAATTTATACCTTAAAACCTATATAATATTATAATTTATTTTTAATGTACAGCAAAAAAATCAACAAGTATTTTATTACATTGCATCTTAATGAAAATGGAAATTATTACAAACGATTAAATTAAAATATCTTGTATTTAATTCACATAATTTTAGATTTTGAGCGAAGCGATGAATGTATTGATTTTACAATGATGTGTTTTGTGTGTGTGGTGAGTGTGTACACGATAAGTAGTCCATAAAATGCTTCAATTTAAACTTTTACGATGGTTTTGGATAGAAAATTAAATTTAGTTTATACTTTTAAAAGGTCAAAATTAAAAATTCTAGAATTTTTTTTTTTAAGTTGAGAAAATTAAAAAATAAAAAAAAAATAAAGAAAAACTGAAATATTTACATAAATCCAATTTTTGACAAAATCAATTTTGTTTTCAAGTTTAATTCGAATAGCAATAATCATAGATGGCACTTGAAATTATCACAAAATGTTTACATTATCATTTTCTAAATATTTTTACTACTTTTGAGCTATTTATAGGTTGATAAATTTTAAATTTTTAAATTTTTTTTCTTCTAAATTTCAATAAAAAAAATTGTTTTCCGGGTTAATATTATTGAAAATATAAAACTAAATCTCAATTCAGTTTTTCTTATATTTGTATCAAAATATTAAAAATACTTAGGTCAAAATCATAAAAATTACCAACTTCACGTATTTTGTAATGTATAAAGATTGTCTTGCAGTAAGAAACTGATGAAAATTTGAATTTTTATAGCTTAAGTTTGAAAAATGAATACAATATTCCTTATAATATGAGGTTCATACTGGAATTAAAATGGTCTTATAATATATAAATGATTAATCATTTGAGTTTAAAATTCAAATTTATTCATAATCAATAAATCTATACATCCCACAGAAGATATATTGGAAATGTAATTATATTTAACAAATAACATAAATTCATTTTCCTCAATAATGAAGAATTTTAAAATATATAAATGAGTGATGGAGATTACGTATTATAAAATTAATATGTATTGTATATTTTGTGTACGTAATTATGAAACTATTAATAGAAACTATTCAAAATTTTATTTTTTAACCAAACACCAATACACTTTATATTATTTTACCAATACTAAAAATAAATAGAATACTTATATTCTAAGATAATTTTTCCGTAATAGAATGGAATATTCATAAAATAAATACACATTAATGAACTTGTATACATTATATACCTATATGTATTTTATTCAAACCGGATTTTCTCTTTACAATCTAATGCAAAATAATAGCACAGTATTAACTCTTTTATAATACGAATGTTTCAAATAACGGTCGTAAAAATAATTTATCCTACAATAGACTTAAGTTATCTTAAAAACATACTTGAATGTTGAGTAAATTACTATAGGTAGGTAGTTTACAAGATAGATTCTCTATAACGTAACACATTCTCGTACAGGTCTTATAATTGATCCATTGATTCACCATTGTGATTTAGTACCCTGTAGTTGGTATTATATCAAATCCTTTAATCAAATTTACCGGGTCTTGTGGAAAGTTGTTTTACAACAGGAATCCTCGGATCACGTGAATCAATAGACCATGAACTGATTTATTGACAACACTTGACGTTTAACCTTTTTTGCATGCACTTTCGTATTTATTGTTACACATATTAACCAGTCCTCATTATCCAACACATAATGAATGATAAATAAAATAACATTATTTATTTCAAATGAACATGATAATATGAAGATATATTATGATATAATCTAAGATTACACTATGCTTATTAAAATTAAAGTTCATATAACAATTATATAAACTCTCATTAATTTTTAATCTGTGTAAGTTAATTAAGCAATTAATTTTAAAAAAATGTGTAAATACTGAATTAAATTTGAATAATAGTGTTTTTATATTTATCATGTAAACAATTTTTTTTATATATTTTATAGCAGTTGATACGACAAGAAATAAACTATGAACCGAGGTTTGATCAAATTTCTAATTAAAAATAACAATACATATTTTTCATCTAATTTTATAAATTTTTTAAGAGCCATTTTAATTATCATCTTTGGCAGTGTTATCTAATGTTTAAGTAAAATAAATTAAATCACAATACTTTATGGAAATATTACAACCGACTTACATTAAATGTTGGCAATATGCCTAAATTCATTAATGGAAAAGCACTCTAGAAATTTCTACCTTTAGAACACTGTAATTCAATTTTGAGTTCGATTTGTTGTTTAAAATTCAAGGGTTATGTTTATATTAAATTATGATAAAAAAAAAAATTGGAGTAATATAAGTAATTATATGATTTGATGTCAACGATGAATATTAAATTTAAGTTAATTGATTCCAGATTCAACAAAAATGCATGAGCAGAACATAAATTATGAGCGACGGAATAATGGTACGTTGATGTTTAGATTTTATGTCGAGTGTTGAACAATTGAGAGCATTTTGTTTACTTTAGTGTTGACAGCGTGTCACACAAAATACGAATGTTTTCAAAAATTGTATAATAAACAGACATTGTATGCTAAATATATATTTATACATTAACTAAGATAACCAGGTTATTTGATAATATAATATTTATATTTATACATAATAAAACTAGGTATATTAACATAAATATAAGCATAATTTAAGTTCAACGTAGTTTTAAAAAACTTGATGATAAATTAAATTATATGTTATTATTATGCTATGTTAATGAAGCATTTTAAATATGATAAGAAAAACCAGGTAATCTGGTATTACTGTAAAGAAGGTTTCAATTTTCAAAATGATGCATCTTGTTTGTGAAAATCAAAGGTCTTCAACTCACAACCTACCTTGTCATTATTTGTGGCCCGTAAACAGATTTGATAAAATTAAAACTGATATAAGCCATCTTCTAAGCTTTAAGTCATTGCAATCGAAAAAATTGGAAAATATGCGATAAGATAAAAAACATTGAACTTTTAAATTTGTTATTCGAAATATATTGACATGGATACATATCCTAATCTTTGAAATAACTCTTTAAAAATGATATCTCTTTTTAGTATTACTTACACTTGGGAGCATAATTTTTCACGAATTAAAATTGTCAAATTGAAAACTAAATCTCAATAACTGACATTCATTTAGGATACCCACTAAGGATTGTATTATCTTAGATACAACAAATATAAAAAAATTAGATAGCGATAAACAATATTAGTCATCATGATAAAAACAAAACAAATAATTTGTAATTTAAAATTGAAATATCTTAATCTATACATGTTTTAATAACAATAATAGTTTGTAATATAAAATGTAATCATAAAAATTATAATTATAAAACTGAATTTTTGTATAAAATACATATTTTTACTACGAATGTGGCCCTCGAAATTTAAAAATATGGTAGGTAGTCCACTGTCTCAAAAGGTTGAAGACCACTGGTGTATATCACTGAAATGGAAGTAATAAATATGAATTCAATAATGTTAATAAACATAGGAGATAAATTAATTTTCATATCATATATTTCTGAAAATACTTAGGTCAAGTTATTTTGTCTATATTTTTACAATTATTACATATTTGTATTTTCTTAATTCGATAGGTTCATTTAGTTTTTGACAAGAACATCGAATAAAACTACTATAAACCAGACGCGGTTCGAAGGGAAGCAAAGTGGCCATGCTTTCCTACTAAAGTTTTACATATATTTTAATTTTTTTAATACATATTTCTCCTCGTGAACATTTAAACATCAGACCAACGATTAATTTTAGCATTACATGTCTTAACTAAATGTTATAATAAAATACTAAAAATACTCTAAGTCAGTTTTACTTCGGCTAATAGAACTTTTTTGACTTTACAGAATCAAAAATTGGTTTAAATCAAGAATAGACAAGGGTGATTTAACAAGTTTATGCTTGGTTAAATGTACATCAAAATATTAATATATATATGTCAAAGTTGATGAAATAAAAGAAATATTTGGAAAAAAATAAGAAGGTTGTATCCAAAAATATTTTATTGAATAAAACCAAATTTAATGTGTAATATATAAATATAGAGATTATTTATTAACAAACTTGCATTCCAAGTTAAGGTGTTCAATAAATCTCCCCTTAATTTAGTGATAACTAAAAAATACTCCCCACCTCTGATAAACTTCTGAAGCCGTGGTTACTATAAATAAATGAATACTAAAAATTTCGTAAAATAATATGAAAAAATAATTAGGTTCATGTTATAAATAGCTTAAAATTAATCTAAATATTTTGACAATTTCATTGTGTATAAAAAATAATGATATATATAATAGTAAAAAGTTTCAATTCTCTAAAAACATAACATTTTTGAAAAATAAAATAGACTTTGTCAAAAACTGGTATTGAATATATATAATAATATATTCTTGTATTTTGTTAATTTTTTCTAATTATTAAAAAAATAAATAATATTTTAACCTCTCCTTTTTTCTTATTAATTACCAATTATATAAAATTTACTACAAGAAATTATTTTCAATATATACGATTGAAGTATTTTTTCTGATTCAAAACATGATGTCAAACGCTTAAAAAATTGTTATATCATTGTAAAGTTAATATAATAGCTATTATTCTTTATGTTTCTATAGAGATGCATACTTATTAAGTTATTATGATCTTGAGTACTGCAATATTATAGCCTATTTGTACCTACTAATTAAAAATGTATTTTACTCGAAACTACCTGTCATTTATATGTTTTTGTTTAATTTACAATCCTGTTAAATAAAAATAAAAATTTTAATAAAATATAGCTTAAACTATGTGCAGTATAATGTTGTGCAATGTGCATAATTTAAAAACGTCTTAATTAAAACTGTGTAATATTACAAAATAGTGCATTTATAAACTACAAGATAAATTTGGATAAAGTGGTCATGCACGGCAATTAACACACCATAATCTCAATAATTTTTTTAAAAAAATACTATACTTTACTTAGTTAACCAAAAGTAGTGACATATTTAACAGCAACACTTCTTGTATATTAATATGAATACAATTCTTGATGAAATATTAGTTTTTGTATACTTGATGCCTAGGTATAACTTATAAGATATACCTTACCTTTAATACAAATAATAGATACCCACCTAATATTTTACTTTAATAATTGTTTTAAAAATATAGTTAATTGATTTATATAAAAAAAAAAGTTTAAGATATGTTATAATAAGATTTCAGAATATATTTTTCAATAATTTATTAAATTATTCATGTAATAGCACACCTAACTATATAACTGTTTTAGATACATTATTACTTATAATTTATAAATGACTTCTTTAGATTTCTTTTATTATTTATTAATAATATAAAATTAATAAAAAAATTAACATGTACTAACTCATTTTTTGAAAAGCTAAGCAATATTAAGACAATATCTTAAGAATTAGCAATTAAGTACGTAATTGTTAATCAATAAGTCATACAACTCAAAACAAAATAAATCCTCGACACTCGCACACCTTGTTTGTATTTAACATCAGAATAATTATTTCCTTGAAAAAATTTACTCCAGTTCAGTGATTCATATATCGTAGTTGATATTTATATAATATTTTAAATAATTAATTTAATTACCTATGTAGTATGTATTACCAAATGTAAAAAAACACTTATATTGTTATGCACAAAAAAGTGTTCAAAAAAGTTGATACAACTGTTATTTCTTAAGACACTTACTATCGGGTTTGAGAAGTTTTGGAACACTCCGACACATTAGTTCGTCAGTTCCATCTGGGCATTCAACTGTGCCATTGCATTGAGATTCTGGTGGTAAACAAGTGTTGGTGACTACACAAAGCATTTCGCTCGATTGACAAGTGGCGGTGAGACCAGCATATGCTTTAGTTGTAAAAAAAAATATAAATAAATGTTTATAAAATAGCGATAAACTACAGAAAAATCTACTGTTATATAAATTAAATAATAGATAGGTACTTTAAAGGTGCTATTTAAACTGCTCAATAAAATACAATACATTCTTAAGCAAAATAAGTATAATAATAATACATTTACGAGTACGTGCAAGATAATTACACAGTAGAATAAACTACTGTCAAATGTGAAGCGAATAAATTGAATTTGATGATACAGAATATATTGAAAATATCTAATCACAAAAAAATGTTAATTTTACTAGATAAACTATGTGTAACAATATTTTATTTTAAATGTAAGTAGATATTTATAACATTTAAAATATTATTAAAACCGTTATTTTTGTTGTTGTGATTAGAATATAAACCAACACTAAGTGATTTGGATTCAAAGAATATATTACGATCACGACACGTGAACAAAATTCTACCAGACTATAATAATAAGTATCAAATAAGTACTCTTAATTTCCAAACAGCAGACCCCCTAAAATGACATTAAAGTTATTACATAAAATAGCCCTAATCCAATAAATAACATTAGGTCCATCGACTGATTTCATATGAATTTAAATTTACCTTGTATAATATCGAATCCTTTATCGATTACTGTAAGTGGACTACTTGGATTAAATGCTCTAGAGTTTGATATGAAATAACGGAGTTGATTTTCTAATGTTTCCTTGGATTCGCGTCCTTCGGATTCAATATCAACGGTAGCTCTTACAAAAAACTCGTCACTACTTGGCCTAAAATAAATTAATGTCAAATCAGATTTCTTTCATTTACTTACGAAATGAAATATTTGTAAATGCCTAAAACCTACTATTCATGATCACTATGATTACTTATATTTAATTTAAGCAAATAACGAGCTCATATGTTTAGTGGTTATATATTTATATTATATATTTTAAACCATATAGGATTGAAATTTTCTAAATACATAAATACGTTAGTTGTTAGATTCTTACTGTATTGCTACTACTCTTGGTAAGTAAGTTCCGTATTGTTTTAATGCTTCATTCAATGAAAGAGTTATATTATTGGCTAGCCATTCGAAAGCTTCGCTTTTCATGTCAGCATAGTC
Source organism: Melanaphis sacchari (assembly GCF_002803265.2). Taxonomy (NCBI): domain Eukaryota; kingdom Metazoa; phylum Arthropoda; class Insecta; order Hemiptera; family Aphididae; genus Melanaphis; species Melanaphis sacchari. The sequence continues at coordinate 102,988 of NW_020271184.1, forward strand.
CTTGGTATATGGTTCCATAATTGTTAAATGTACTCTAAAAATAGCTGTAAAAGCAAACACAATTTTTATTAATTTTTTATAATGTGGAAAAATTAATATAATTGGAATACATTTCATTATTATGAAGATCGAAATAAATAATTATGATATTTTAACAATCAACTATTTAGGCACAGGTCCAGAGCAAAGATCTGGGGGGAAGGGTAAACAATTTTTTTATAGGTACTTTATTCTTAATTTAAATATTTTGTCATACAAGTAGATGGGTGTAGGTATAGGTAATTAATGAAATCAATTAATGATTATTTAATATAATATAATATTTATAAATTAAATAATAAAATCTAAACGTCTGTTTACATTTTTGCTTTTTTCGATAAATATATTCACCTTGTATAATATATTATATTATCAGACGTATATGTGATTAATTTGAAATATAGTAATATCAGGATCTGTAGAATTAAAAAAAATTTGAGAAATAATATGTCTGAGCCCTTAGCCCCCCTGGATCCGTCCCTGCACCTATTACAAAATAAGTTTTACAATAGAAACTATGATGGTGATATTACTAAAAAAAACCTTCATTAATATTTAAGTAGTATATAATTGTATATTTTACTATTAACAAACTATATATAATTAAAAACTAACTAACTCATTATACTATACTATACTAATGAATATAACACTATTTTTATGGTAGAAGTTATACGTTTACGAATTAATCATTAATAACAAAATATATTATTGATGTTATCAGAATACTGCAATTATATTTAAATTTAAAATATTATCATTTTTAATACAATATTATGTATTATACTTGTAAATATGTTCTTGTTACCATCATCATGAAAAATTATTGTATTTGAAAATGTGATGTGATTCTAAAATCCAAGTAAATATACCTACTTAGTATTAAAATAAAAGTTCTTCAACATCACAATTTCATACACGATACACACATATTCATAATAAAATCTTTGAACACTATTATAAATACAGTAATTTGTTTAATAAAGGTATGTTTTTTTTTTTTTTTATTGTAAAAAAATATCCAATTTTCAGAAAAATTGGGTTAGGAAATGTCGATTACAGCTGTCATATATCAATTTATTTATTAGGTTTAGTATTTTTTTTTTTATTAATTTTAAAACTATATCAATCAAAATATTAAAACATTTGTCGTTTTTTCGTGATCAAATGTTTTTAAATTTAGTGAAATATTTATTCGAAAATCAAAAAATAACATTTTCGTTTACCTACTATTAAAATACAAGTACTTATTTATAAGTTGTGATGACATTTGACTTAATTTAATAATTTAATAATTTAATTTTTTATCGGCCAAGAATATTTTTTTTAAATAATTTCTGATTATAAAAATGTAAAATATTTTCAAAGTTAAATTTTATATGGTTTTAATAAATTATTTATTAAAAGTATAAAATAATTTATTATAAGTTTAATAACGAGTAATTACTAATAAAATACATTGGAAATATATTCTTAAATTGAATACAATTCACTACAATTTTCAAACTAAAATATTGTTTTATACCTAAATATTACTATTTTCTTTTGTCTACGTAAATACCTATACCTACAGCTATCTACGTATAATTTGAAAACTCAATGCTTTAATATTTTGTTTTACTGAATCATATACTTGTATTATAAATAAAAATATATTGTCGATGAATGATGATAAGTAAAACAGATGTTTACGTTCTCACAGATACAACACATAATTAATGGAGTCTATTAGAGACTATTTTATAATATGGGCACCATATGAGTTATGACACTTCTTATATTGTCGAAAAAAAATCTTTCTTTCTTTTTCTTTTTCTTTTTTTTTTTTTTTCTATTTTTTTATTCCTCTGTGCAGCAAATATGACGTGATCTACTCTTACCCATAAAGTACGGATAAAAAAACAAAAACAAAAAAAATATCACGACAGTATTACTTGTTGTGCCTTGGTCGACAAATAATTGAGATGGCGATAACGGCGCCGCGCTCGTCGGGGACTCGGTGGTCGTAGACGGTTGAGTGACCGTGGACGGTTGAGTGGCTGTGGTCGCCGTCGTCGTTGTCGTTGTAACGGTAGTAGCGGCGTTACTTGTGGCGGTGGTAGAATCAACAGCAACAGAGTTGGTCGGAATATTCATAGTCAAATTAAAGCCGTTCACGTTATCTCTGGCGAACAAATCGTCTTGGACTCCGACTGGCCGTGGTTTGTTCGTCGTAAAACGATCGTCTGTGTCTGATCCATCGCCAGAATGGTTGCCATCACCCGACGTCAGATCGTTGTCTTCGTCGTCGTCGAGCGATGATGATATGTCTCCGCGATTGGGTCCGTTGTCCGGCGCTGTTATGGCAATCGTTGTATCTGCATCGTCGTCCGTCGCTTTCGTCTCCCTACCGCAAAAATCGAACAATTCATGACTATCGAAATCGGTGGAACAAATTACTAATAAGCGTACAATATTATGTCTAATGTCAGTGTAAAGTCGATAGTTTTGTAGAGGCTATTGGGAATAGTAATTATTTTAGAAATGTACGTAATATAATGCAAGTGAATAGTAACATTATTATATTTGTAATCGAGTTGAAAAGCTTAATATCGACTAGACGAAAATTTTTACATCACTTAAACACAGGACTTACCTCTGCTAAAAATATAAAAGTAAATATTAATTGTAGGAATAAATAACAAGATTATTAGTGTACTCGATAACTGTTATTTTTTTTTTCGAATAAAATAAATATTTTATACAAGTTGTGTACCGTTTTATGTAAACATTGTAAACGTGATGTTTCTAAGTACTGCAGTAGGCGATATATAATTCACCCCAAAGTCTAAACACATAATATAAAAAAAATACATGATACACATGTATAATATATATTATATCTATTCGATACTTTATACACAAATATAAGCCATATAAAATATAAATCACTTCTAATCCAATAATACATAGGTCTACGTATAAAATATTGTACACTTTGATTGATTAAAATAACGCGTCCTGGTGGAGCTACTTTAATGTAGCGTTTTTGAACCTACTACTACTACTTAATAAATCTATAACGATGAATATCCTCATAGTTCACATTCTATAGTTTAAAAAAAAATTTGCCATGTACAATTTATAAGAATTTTTAATAAATCACTATTTATTAACACAAATAATACAATGAATTACATACATACCTATTTAGATCTTTAATAAATGAAAATACAATGCATAAATCATAGAATCATAGAATTTGTTAAACACAAAAATTAGTACTGAGAATATTTTATTATAAATCTATAAATATTATAACTCTGAGCGTGATGAGTAACTACTATTTAAACTTCTTTTAAACGTATTTAATAAATACTTTCCCATTGTTTATAAATATTCCCATATTACTGTGTATCTACAATCTACTAATAATGATTTCTAGATATTAGGCCAATACGATAACATTTATTAACTTACCAAATACTTACTATTTATTAGTTATTTTTCTAAGTAGATGTCGTTAACCTAATTTAATCTATATTCATAAATATTCACAAGTCGTATATAAAATAGATATTTTAATAATTTATTTTACTAGGAAAAATTCTAATAACTTTTGAAGCAGGTTAATTATTCAGATATTTTGAGTGATGAATGACCTATATACTGAATTTGAAGATCTATATAATATTCGATGAGACAACTATATTTAAATTATTATTACATATAAAAATATACGATCAAGGGTGTAATTGCAATCTTTTACAAAAATAACTAAAAATTATTCAGATAAGATAACAAATAATTCATTAAAATAGTATCAAGATTAAAAAAATAAAATTCTAAACTTGCATTTGTAAAATAGCATTTTGCTATAATAAAGTTATAGTTATATTTATTATAAAAGTTTAAATTTTTACACTCATAAATACGATTACTTAACAGTGTTAAATTAAAAGACTGAACAATACACCTATTACAAGATTACTTTAGTAAACGCACGTAATAAATATATACACAAATAATAAAAAAAAAATGAATATAAAAATTAAATAAAATAGGCAATAGCTCAGAAAAAAATTACACCTCCTCTAATAAAAATTTAATTTAATATTTTATCTAGAATCATTTTATTTAAATTGATAGATAAAAAAATACTTTGAATTATTTTTATCTAGAGATTAAATAACACTTTTGAATTGGATTAGATTGCTTAAGATAGTACGTAATGTATGTAAATTATTATATAGGTCTGTTTGTCGAATTTTTTAAAACATTTTAAGACTTGTTATAATTATACATTTAAGTTGAACTAGTAAGAATATTATTTTATAAACAAGCAACATATAATGTTAATAGGACAAATCATTGAATTAACAGGAATCTGTAGAATGTATTTATAATTTATTATTATATTATGCATTGGAATTTCTTTTTTTTTTTATATCAAACGGCGTACGCTATAGGCAATTTAGCACCACAGATGTAGTGTATAATATTACGTATAATCAAATAACTATTATTTATATTAATAAGTACTCTATTAACAAAGTAAAAAACGTATACCTAATGATTATAAGCACATTGAGTATAGTGTAATTTTGGGGTTTTATCAATTCCGCCAGCAATCGATTCCACCTAATATTTTTCTATATTGATTCCGCCGAATATTTGTTTATGTTAGTTATATAAGTATATTTATTAATTAACAGTACAGATTAATATAAATAAAAACATTTCAAAAATAATTTATCCTTGTCCACAACGAAAAATACAGTATACATATTATAGCAAAAAAAAAAAAAAACAAATAAGTAGAAATTGTAAGTTGATTTCTTTTTTAAAATAGTGGTTTGATAAATAATTTAACAATTTTTTTACTTAAATAATCGTCAAAAATTGTTAAAACATATTTATTTTTTTTATTTCATAATTTTAAATAGTACCAATTTTACTTACATTTAATAAAATATTAACATAAATGTAAATGTAAGCATTTTACATTTTGATATTATTAAAATAAATAATTTAAAAATATTCAGTGGATTGAAAGCCAGCGGAATCTAAAGGTAAAAAAGTTCAGCGGAGTTAATAGTCGGCTCAATCAATATGTAAAAAAATTTGGCGGAGTTGATATGCGGCGCAATCGATAGATTTCTTACAGGTAAAAAGGTCATTTGGCGCAACTGATATACGCCCGTAATTTTAGATGTAAGTGAATTGCGGCACAATTACTAAATAACGTACGAGTTGCGGCCTGGGTTTATGAGAGGTACGTACGAATTGCGGCCTTAGTTTATGAAAGGTAAGTACGAATTGTGGCCATACATTAATGTATATATTATGTACGAGTATAATATATAATATACTATATTAAATACTTACAAAAAGATCAAATTAGAAGTGCAATAAAAATACATAAATATGTTTAGCTACGAGGCTTCTACGACTTAAGCATGAGTACAATCATACAGCACAAGAAACCGATCAGAAATATGATTTTAACGCGATAAAAATAACGAAGCCGAGTCTGTGGCAACAACGTGAAGACGAACTTGTTCATAAGTAAAGGCCACACGGGTAACTGCGTTATAAATCTGAGATATCGTATTATTATATAAAAATATAACTTCCCATACGTATCGAACATTTCATTTACCGTTATTCGTTTAATGCTATGTATATCCAACATAGGCAATGATAATTACTCGGCCCGCAACTCACCTGCAGCTAAAATATTGTCGGGCCACAACAAACCTACGCCTAAAATATTATCGGGTCGCAATTCACCGGTCTCCAACACTGGAAACGACAGGTCAGGCCGCACTCATCCATAGCCTTAATTTTAACATAATTAATAAATCAGAATAACACTGCAACCTTATCTCACAGCTAAAAGAATTAAATTATTAATAATAAAATTATGATTAAATAATTATTGAACTATTAAATTAAATTTGGAATATAATATGCAATTACTAAAAAGTACACTATGTACAATTATATAATTAATTAGGTTTACTACTTTTCACACCAATATTAATAGAACAATGAACCTATTTGAGTATCCGAAACCCCAATTTTTTATCGGTCTGAATTTACTTTATTTAACTATAGTAGTTCAATTTTAGTTAAGTAATATTTATAATAAAGATCTTTAAAAAATAAATAATATGTATAATGTAATATATTCATAACAATTAATAGACTATTTATCTCTCTACACGTATATTATTTAATATCTATGATTATTTAACTTGTTTGAATGAATAATATAATTTAAAATAACGACATTACTGATTTTAGTGAATAAAAAGTATAATACTTAAATATTTTAAACATATACCATTCGAGCAAATTATTTTAAATAGTAATAAATTAATAATGTTATTAATTATTATAATAAAAATAAATTATTCTAATTGGAAAATCAATAAGTAAATATATTATCAATAATATTAAAATCAAATACATAATATATCAAATAACCACAGATAAAAAATCATATACCTAATTAAAATGTACACGCATATAACATTAAGTTATTATTGTAACTCGGAGTAATATTTATTAATAATCTAAATTATGATAGTTAATATAATGAATAATAATAATAAATAGAATCATATAATTCTCATTTATTTACCTTGATATATTGATATCAGAACTAGATGATAATATAGCTTCAGTAGAAGTTTTTTCAGTTGTTTTTTCTTCTCCTAAAAATGACCAAAGTGATCGTTTAATCCGCTTCACTGAACCATGTACAAAGCTTAACAATCTGGAAACCGATTGATCAGCTGGGTTTAAACCGTCTAAAATGCTATTTGGTGTTCGATCATCCTCAAATACTAAATCATTATCCGTCTGTAAAATCAAATAAACATATATGCATTAATTACATTTGTCGAAGAAAACAATTGAAATGTGTAACAACCAAAGAGCTTACAACTTCAATAATTTTGGCAAAATTTCGAAAAATAATGTATTTTAAATAATATATGTTTTATGTTAATTATTATACGTATCAAAATTAAAGTTATTTTTGTAATCACAGGTGATTGAAATAAAATTAAATTTCTCAAAATCATTATTATAATCATATGACGAATGATTAATATCAATAAATTATTTCTAAAGCAATTCCTTAATAATCACGCGCGGTTTATCAGTTATAGATATTACTGCATTTGATAAATAAATAAATAAAATTGAATAACACTGCATGAATATTATAATTTATAAATACTAAATTGCCAAAATAAATATTAATTGGAAAAAATTGTAGTTTTATAAATGTTCTATAAATTAAAGAACAAGGGGATTTTTATATTATACAGGGTAAAATTATATTTTCACAAATCATTAAAATATTTGAATTATTATAAAAATTACTTCTACTCTTCTACAAATAATGATTTCGAAATTATTATAAGAATAGTTAGAAATAACAACTTTTAAATGTACAAGAACACTCTAGTAGGAAAAAAGAAAATCTTTAAAGGTCAATATTGCCACTAGATTGCGCTAAATTATACAGTTTAAGTAGAAATTATTAAACTTTTGAAAATAAGATACATCATATTTAAGATAAGTATTCGAGTAGATTACAAACTAAAATAAATTCTTCAAAATATTATTTAAATTTACAATAAATTTAATGTATAAAGAAACTTTACATTTTAAAAATATTAAGACATAAATAGTTATTGATAATTTGTGGTGTATAATTCTTTAATAAGTCTGTATGTACTCGTTCATTTAATTACTAGTATTTATTATGTACACTTTTTACAATATTTTATTATATTAATAAAAATAATTTATTAGATTTTTCATTTCAATTATTATATAAAAAAAAATTTAATTAATACTACTTTTGTTTAAAGTATTACTATGAAGTATATATCAAATAGTAAATAAACTAAAACTAAAAAATGTTGAAATTTAAGAGAATGTCACACCTACATATGCTATCTCCATTTTACACTCTTGCATACAGCATGACGATTTTAGTTCAGCTTATCTTATTTCATATCATTGATTTAACATCATAATAAATCGACCTACCCATTATCAAATTTAAAAGTAAGAGTATCTATGTTCTCTTGTGGGCATTTTACATTTAAATTTTAATATAATTATTCAAAATATTAAGATAAAAAAATTCCTGAAAAGAGAATAAATAAATACTTAAACTTCAAATTTGATAATAGGTCAATTGTTGTACGTTTAAAAGACAGATAATACATCTGGGCATCGAATCCTCTCAATTGTACATGCAAAGTGATAAATTTAACGTAAAACACTCATTTTTTTCATAAAACGTTGACATTCTTAAAAATATTTCTTTTTTATAAATTTAAGTCGTAACAAAACGATATTTTAAGAAAACATTTTGTTTTTACTATTTTTAATAACAATATACATTATTAATTTTTATATTTCGAAGCAATTTATTATTTGTAATATTTTGACTAATAACAATCAAATTTTGGAAAAGTAATTTATTAACAATAACTATTTAAATATTAAACGAGTAAAGTAATGGACAAACATTCTGCAGGTTACCATTATACTATTCAACTGCTAATCAAAACTTAAAATGCTTATAACTCAGACTTCTTGTTTAAAATTAGATTACTATATTTCAAAATAGTAATTCAAAAAATATTTTTTTTTTAAATAAGAAATAAAAATTGCTTATTTTTATTAAAAAACAGTGAACAACTTAATAATGTTGTTTTTAACCAAACCAAATTGTATTAATTAAAAAAAAATATTTTTAAAATAATGAGTGTCTTACATTCAATATATCATTTATATAACATAAAATATTTTTATTTTATATTATACACTAAAATTTCTATAACCTATTTATTATAAAATATAACAAATATGACATACCTACTAATAACAATTTAAAATAATTAGAATACTTAAAATCTTAAATGTTATTTGGAAAATAAAATATAAAATTATTTTTACAAAAATTTAATGAACTATTAATTATTATTACTGACTATTTATTATTTATTATTATTATTGCGGTTAATCAAATGAACCTAGATTAGAAATTTTAAGTATAATTGATGTTTGATATACTGATATACATAGATATATTTAACGTAACAAAAACTCTCCTATCATGAAAAATATCAGGTATAATTTATGCATATTTTTTAATCGATTTTAGTATAGAAAAATTTCCGATAAGTATATAAATTACTTTAATCTATAAATCATCTTAATATTCAACTCTTTAAAAATAAAGTAACTCCATTTCATATTTTTTCCTTTAATGTACTTAATTTATAGCAGGTATAATAAAATAAAATGTAGATATTATATAAATTAACATTGGTTTCATGTGAGATGTTAAATACGTACCTGGTATTTAATCATATAACTGAATGAGCTACTAGTTAAATCTTAAGTTATGAAGTATAATTATTACTAGAGCCAAGATAATATTTATAGACGATCAGATAAATCAAAATTCATAACTATTATATTGAAATATGTTTTTTCAAGCAGTAAAAGTATAAGGTAATATAATTTTTCTCTAATTTTTAATCAAACTATTTAAAATATTGAAAGCATCATACATATGAATGCTACTGTGTATTATTAATGGTAAGATTATTACTAATTATAATTATCATTACATTATGTACGTTCATTATTACAAAAAATAAAAAGCGCTTAAGCGAATTATGGGTTATTTGTTTTTAAGCTTGTATTTATTAAACGTTATAATGTACTTGAAAAATTAACGATTAAATAGTACAATATATGTGGCGAATTTTGACGTATGCTTAAAGAATTACTATATGTGTCTTAGATGGATACTGTTAATTTACAAGCTCATTAATCATAATAGAATCTGTTAGATATCTCTCTCCATATTTCTACATTTATATTAACCATAGTCTAATAGTCTATACTCATTAATTACACATATTAAATTAAAATCGTTCTCATACAAATTTGTATCTCTAAAAAATTAAAATACAATAAATAGACATTCAAACATCAATTTTAAATGAACAAAGTCAATGATGCGGCTTCATGAAACACATTCAATCACACGCTAAATAATTGATCTTAATAAAGTACAAATTTCTCATCAGACAGAAAAACCAATAATAATTAATAATTTTATTTAACGTACAATACAATTGATACATGGGGTGGATCAATGGTACAGTTATTACCACAGTTTATTAATTCTTATTTTTTTTTATTTTTTTTTTTACGAGAAATTAAAAAAATTTTAAATAATTGTGTTTTATGAAATAAATAAACCTGAATTGTAATCAAATAATGCAATTATAGGAGCTTGGTACGATAAAAAAAAAACATTTAAGTCACGTTTTCATTATTTCGTTATTAGTTATAGCTACAGCAATATGAGCAATGAACTAATATTGGGTTTTTAAAATCCCTTCTAATAATAGACGAATCATTTATTCACTCAAAAATAATATATAGCAGTTGTTACGTCATTAGAAATAAGTTGAGATAACTTTTACAAGGCTAATAATATGTGGTGTTATCTATAAAAGTTGGTAATATTATAAATGTATTAAGCTGGGATTTTAATGCATTATTTTTCAAAACTTGTTTTGTAACATAACTTTTTTATGTACTTTTATATTTTATAATTATTATAAATTTATTTTATATTATTTTATCACCTTTAAAATATTTTAATTTTTGAGGAATTTTATACTAAAATTTAAATTGATAAATTGTATTTTTAAATATTTACGTATTAACGAGATTTTGTTTATACCACACAAATATTTTAATTATCATAGTGATATTTTTTCTTTAAAATTATATAAAAATATTTTTTTCAGATTAAAAGTAATAAGTTGAAGTTACAAAATTATGTTGTCCTATAAAACTTTTTTAAAATTAATTTTACAAATTTGTTGATTCAAAACTTATGAAGTAAAAAAAATGAAGAATATTATTTTTAAATTATAGCATATAACAATTTTACTTGGATCATGTTATAGTTTCTTAAGGGAATTTTATTTTCAGTTCTTATATAAAATTTAATCATAATATACTTAAATGTCAATTTGAGTAATGGATATATAATTTCAAATATATTATTAAACTGTTAAATATTTTCCTTCAACACAAGTTATGCTTACAGAAGGAAGATAATTTTGATCAATTTATATATTTAAATTTCTTTTTATGTAAATTGAGAAAAATTGAAAAAAAATATACATATATAAAAAATACACAGTGAGGTATTTAATTTGTATAGGTCATTGTCAGAGATCCGTAATATACACCTCATCTCATATAAGTTTAAATTCTGAGTAAAATTATAGACTTTTTCGGCTAAAAAATTTTATCATAATTCAATAATAAATTATATTAACAGTTTATAAAGCACCATATTTTCAAATGTATATAAATAAATATATATATATTTTTTTTTCTATTTAAGAATTATCCTATTATCTACACTACCACTTTTTCACCGTTAATTTATTTTTTTCAAATGAGAACCACCTATTTTTGCAATAGGCGCGTGATTTAATTTATGTCTAAAATCGAAATTAACATAACTTTAAAAATATGGCATATTAATAAATAGTAACCAAATTTTGTCTTAAAAACAATAAATATTCACTATAGAACCTTATGGTTGTTTATAAACTGTTTTTTATCATAAGTCCTTATCATGTCCTAAAATAATAAAATACAATTTTAGACTGCCAACTGTTCAAAAACCTTCATAAAAAAATTAGAAACAACTGCCATTAAAATTGTTGACCCTATTTTTGATAATCTAATTCTAATGTCTATTTAGTACTTCCCTCATCAACATTTCAAACTATATATCTATAAACATCTTCATAATACAACAATGGATAAGTTTGTGTAAATAAACAATTATTGTTATTCGTTAGTTATAGTTTATTACTTCTAAGATATGTACAAATAATACATAATTGTAAAAATATAAAAGACAATGACTTGATTGGTGGTCGCTTTCGATTCAACTATCAAGAGCAATCTCGAAATATATTTACAAAACTACCGACCTCATATAACACTGTACTCATTTAATTAAAATATTTTAGAAACAAAATAATAAATATTCAATACTTTTTTATTAAATTATTTTGTTTAATTTAAATGTTTTATCATGAATGACAGAAGAACTAAAAATTAGACCAAATACAGTTATCTATTTTTAATAATACATTTACTGGGTCTTATTAAAATTAGTGTTTAAATGTATTTCTCCTTAAACTCCATATTTTAGTGTCTATGCCCCACAGCTAAAAAATCTAATCCGTCTTTAGACATTTCTATAAATAAATATTAATTTTTGACATTTTAAAAATTTGTTTTAAGTTATGTTAACATCCTATATAAAATTATGACAATGACGCAAGCGTCTACGAGGCGCCATTTAATCATTATATAAAATTAGGAATAATTTCAACTAATTAATTGTAATAAAGAACACAGATATAACCAATTGGTATTTTAGATATCTTACTGAGAATAAAAAAAATTCTGATAAATTAAGATGAATTTTTTTTTTTTTGTACTATCGACAATAAAACTTACAATTAGTTATTAAAAAGTTGATTTAATTTAAAACTGACTAAGTATTTAGTCGTTTTTAATATTTTATGAAGTTGTGACGATACGAAAAATGATAGTATATTAAATTTATATCACCATTTTAAGAAATATTATTCAACGTGAATTTTCTAAAAAATAAAAACATAAGACGATAGATAATTTACTACCCACGTAAAATATCACCATTTAATGAAACTATTAGTGTATAACGTGTGATCAGCAACGATAAATTAATATTTTATACAGAAAAAAGTAATATTGTAAAAATCAATATTTAAAAATAATCTCTTAAGATGATTTTACTCTCTGCAGTTTATTTATAAATTTACAATAATTAAATATATACTACATACGAATAGCACACCATAAATCCAAACCTTAAGGTTAAACAAAGTAGTGTCATAAAATGCAGCGCAACCACACTATACTTGCCTAACCATATCAAGCGCAAAGTGACTAGATAAAATAAGATAGTAATATAGTATACTATATTTAGTCTTCATATATTTTCTCCTGTTTTCACAGTATTGTACTAAAACTTTAGTCATAATAACTAACAGCAGATTACCCTTACCCCTAATTCTAATTGAAACTAAAACAAAATAACACCATATACTTTTATTGTAATTCTTATAATTTTAATTACATTAATTTTATATAACGATTTATTATCTTTTATTATAATTTTCTACTTAAACAATAATTACACTAAGTTCAAAACATTTACAATGAAATATTCTTATTTAAATTTGTAACGACCAAACAGCCAATAATTTTAATTAAAAAATCTCTTTGTCAATAAATAATATATATAATTAGTATATGTTTATACTGGTTTTATAACAAATAAGGTAGTCAAAAAAAAATATTTAATGTTTTGGTAAGAGTGAATACTATAAAAAACAATATCCTAACCATAACGGGCATTTGTCATACAAATGCTTGTCATGTCAAGCCATAAAATAACGATTGAAACATTACGCATATTATTTTAATAGTTTAAGGTCATTGTCTTTTATATTTAAATAATGGCTTACAATAGGCACATAAAATAAACTGTATAAGTAGTAGGCAGTTGATAAACGTTATGTGTCGAAATAAAAGTTCCATACAAGGAGTATATTACCTATTCATGTTATAAATGAGGTCATTTTAAAATATATTTAGACACATACAAATATATATTTATAAAATAAATGTTATCACATATTTGATAGTAAGAGAATGGTTCATACCTATAATTATGCAAGCACATCTACGCGTATTAAACTTTCTTAGAAGAATAAATAGTTTAAGAATGCAATTTAATTTTTAGTTAGAACAAATATTTCTAGGTACATAATATTTGAACATTTTATATAGATAAATACATCGATGCATAGGTGTATTAATTGAAGACAAACTACTAAATTTAACAAAATTTAAAAAAACTCAACTATACCTATATTTTTACTACCAATTTATTTGTTTTTGGTTCTCCTGCTATTTTATTCCACAAGTAGTCTTGGCTAAACTTAAAATACTTATAAAATAAGTATATATTAGTTCAATATTAAATATTGAAAAATAATATATTTAAATTAAATTTTTAATTACCTATACATTTTAAAATAAACCAAGATATAAAAGTGATAAAAAATAATAAGAGATTCAATTTTTTGAAAAAATTAATAAATGATAACTTAGTGTGAAAATTTTTTTCTAAAATAAAACGGCATAAAATTAAAGCTTATTTTGAAAATAACCAACATTTAACCGACAAAAATTCGTGTATCATGAAATGTATCACCTCGTAGATAAATTTAAAATTATAAGAATAAATTATAATTAAAAACCACGAACTTAAGTATATTTAAATTGTCATTCTAACTGTTTATAATATCATAGTACAATTATTTAGACATAAGTTTACCAAAGCTTTTGAGTATATTACATAAAATTAATATATATATATACCGCATATATACCTATAATAAACCTATTTATTTTATACATAATATTATTTAGGTCTGTTAACTGTCAATACAGTTTATGTATTAGAAATACGTATTCGAATAAAATATAATCAAATAAAAATTAAAACACATGGTTCTTTTTGGCATATTATGTTTAAATTGCTATACAAAACCGTAAAATTATTGGATTTCCCAGAAGTTTGTGTGTGAACTAGAAGACATTGGCGCCAATCAATTAGCGTTGGTAATAATAATTAAATAAGGAATTTACATATTATCCAACCGGAGAGTAAGCATATATGTAATAAAAAATATTACTCACACATTGAGTACAATGAGAATTGTCTTAAAAAATGTATCTCACGTCATATAATTATAGGACAGGAATGATAACCAAAAAAAAAAAGTCGTAAACATCCATTGCTGTGTAAACAAATATTATACAAACACGATATACCTATACAGAGTGATTCACCGAGTATGCTTACTTTACTTTTATCCATTAATACGTAACACATTTATTTAAATTTTGATTGTTTTTTTTTTTTAAGTTTATTTGAAAATAGTATTTTCAAATGCTTATTCCAGGTTGCATAAAAAATTGATTAATTTTATGGTTCAATAAACTTGAATTGACCAATCATGGGCCAATAAAACATATGTTTAAGAAAACATTAGCTCACTATTAGTATATTAAATTTTTAGTAATAGTTCATGGAACTCAGTTTAAGACTATTAGATTTTTATACCATTTAAGAAATTTCATTTAGCAATACAAACTTCTTCAAATGAGAACCTTTTTACTATAAATTATCAAGCAAATGATTTTACTGATAATTTTGATGCGTTTAAACCGAAATTCGAAACTATAATATCTGAGTTATAACACTTTATGTATTATAAGAATAATTAATAATAGTTTTTTGAAGGGAGATGACATTAGAATCCAAAAAATCACCCCTGAATAGGATTATGTTATACAGTGTGTGTTAATTAGATACAAATTGTCGGTACGTTTGATATGTACCCACAGCGTTCTTTAATAGATGTAGTTATTGTGCTATAAAAAAAAATTAAATTAAAAAATATTGAAATACATAGAAGTATATTTTTCATGTAGTTGTAGATTAGATGATACAACACTTATGACTCATATCAACTCCGTGTATGTACGTTGTAGTTTATGCGGGCGAGTGTGACATATATTATAAATGAATGACATGCGAAAACGATGGTATTATTTTTCCTGCGCATTCTTCCTACTTGTATAACTAGTTTTATCATCGTACCATTGTAATTACGCAATAGTCGAAATTAATTGCTCAAGTATTCAACACGTTTTTATTGCTTGTTTAAAATTTTATACCTCCATCATTTAATAAATTTTCTACAAAAAACAAAAGCAATTCATAGGTTCGAACCACATTTCACTGCTCTTACAAAAATTGAAGTAGGTACATATTATAATATATATTTTTTACCAATGCCAAATGATAATCCTTATTATATTATATAATAAACTACCTAACCTGAACCTATATGTTCATTACCAATGTGAATTACTATAGTTGTGTTAAACGAATGACGTTTACGTGTCACTAAAACAATTGTACAGTTTTTTATTTAAAAGGTATTACGTCCCCTCGTTATGTTTTATTAAATTCTAAAATTATTGTCTTGAGATAACTTCCAAAACGATAAATTAGATAATTTAAAATTGTCTGTAATAATTTCTTACCTACTCTAATAAAGGCCGGTTACATCAATCGATAAGAACGTTATTCATATTATCTAACATTCACAACTACACTTAATTATATAGCTACACCAACAAAATATTTTAGCTGTATGTAATAAAAAATTGAAAAAGAGCTGTGCCTCGATAATTTATTATCTAAAAGTGTTTTGTTTGCACTCTAGCTAATAAAATGAAATTTATAAAAACATAAAATTATTTGTACCCTATACCACCTACCTGTGACTCAAAATATTGGTAAAATTATTCAAGTATAATATGATATTGCCAAAGCAAGGCCACATTCTTTTCTCAGTATCTATTAAAATATATTATACAGTTCTAACCTATACAATTACTTATATTATGATACATGATACATATAGTTTATCATACATGTATATTTCAAAAGTATAAATAACCTCTTCCCCTTTAAAGTGCTTATAAAAACTGCTACGTACATACATAGAATATACATTATTAATAAATAACTTCAATCTGTCGTAGTATTTTAAATGAGCTGTTAAATCGCTGCATATGCGAAGACTATATTTTATAATACATTACAACAACGACATTAGAATAATTAAAAATCAAAATATCGTTTCTATATCTTTACAAAATGTAAGATGATTATCACAGTTATAGATACATAACTTATCGTCGGTTGTAATAATAATTACATAACTAAAAGATTAAAAGTCAATATTATACAGTTATAGATCGCAACGTATCACGTTTTTAACAAGATATAACAATTTGTTCCTGAGCCCTTCCCACCTTTACCATAACATAATAATAATATGGACTCGAGCACTGCACACATAATATTCAACATGGAAAGCGACCTATCGTATTACACTGCTAAATTATTGCAAGAGAAAACAAAAAAAAATAATCAAAATTTAATGAATTGCTGATTTTGCATCAAGATACGCGTTATTATTAAAAAACACATGCAGGTACATTGGGGTCCTTGTGTTCAATATTGATTTCATTTATAATTTAATTAGATAAATTGTGTGTACTAATATTTGTATTTATATTAATAAAATGTAATACTTATAAGTTTGAATGTAAATAATCTATAACTAAGTCTATTGCACTCTAGTTTTTAAAATTTGGTAAATAAATAATCATATACCCGAAGACGAGCACCTTTCAGTAGAATTTTAAAAAAAGCTCTTCGAGGTTTTTTTTGACTAACGAAAAACAAATACTTTTGTTTTTTTTAGGGTAACCATAAGTTACAGAAAATAAAAGTTATTATAATTAAATATTATTTTAGACCAGTATTTTATATTTAGTCAAAACCGCCAAATCAATAAATAAAAATATGTGTAGTTTACATTTAATGAAGTATAATAAGACAGGGCAAATTCAATTTCAGTGTTTGATTTATTACGGAAAATGAAGTTTGGAATCAGCTATAATTAATAAATATAATATATCTATTATATAAATTCAGAGTCCAAAAACAGATGAACCTAATGCAAATCCACAGTTTTTAAACAATTTACGTCAATAAATTCAACATGATCCATAGTGTCCTAGACTACTTTTTATTACTTACATTTTACTTTTCAACAAATACATATTAAATATAGTTGATTCACAGAAAACTATAATTTTTATATATTTTTGCCATTGATTACAGAAAATAAAATAATAATTATGTTTAAATATAACTTTAGATATGCACTTTATACTTCAAACGACCCAAATAACTGTGTCCAAAAATTTGTCGAGTTTATATTTTACAGAGTTTAAGGAGAATATTCAATTTTTCCTTTATAAGATCAGCTAGTTGAAATACAAAACATAGAAAACAAACGTATATTATAACCAAACAGTAGATTCTTCGATTATGAACACTGAATTTAGCACTGTTCTACGTAAATAAGTAAAATTTATCTTAAGTAACCATCAATTGACTCATTTTATATTAAACAAATATATCATACTTAAGTTTATTTACCAGGATGAGGAAGAGGTGAGGGAAGGATAATTCATCATGCTACCAACAAGCATCCATACGTGTAAAAATAATTTATACAAAATACAACTCGTGTTTACAGTGTGGTTACGGTGTGGTGTGACAAAGTATAAACATCGAATCCTGGATGAGATCCAAAGTAGTCACTATTATATTATATTATGATACGAGCACACTCAAGCCCCTCTGAACGATGGACGTGTTAAAATCTGATACCATGATCATCGGCTTTCTGAAAACCGAGCTCAAGTCATATACTGCGCCATCTCAGTGGCCATTGCCACCGTCGTTTCAGCCAGATGTGTTTAATAATAATAAAATACATTTTTTATTATTATTACAGTGGCGACGCGAGTAATAATAAACCACTGAAACTGTGTCAAACGCTCCATGGACCGCGGATTATGTAGACTGCGTGGCGAAGTATCGTGAAGTTTGTGGCGGCGGTGGATAAGAGAACATAATATGCATACCTAGCCATTTAGTAAATATCTACAGTATATGGGGCGGAAAAACTAAGACACTATACTTATCTAATATTCATATTTATTGTAGATTATAATGGTATATGATGTGTATTATTTACTTGTAACAGCTATAAAATTGTTTTTTCTGTATAATTAATATTTTTCAACGATGTATATACTTGTATATAATCATATCTTAATTAATATTAATTTATTATTAATATTTTTATATTATTTCAAATGAATTAGTCTTTCTGTCTCATATATTGTATGCACACACAATAATAATGATATATAGTACGTGTCGCATGATCGATACATTGTGCGGTTAGTATAATAACAATATATGATTAAAATATTTAATCGCGAAAAATTACGATATTTTTCACGTTGTGCGTCATATAATATTAAGTACAATTTTTTTTTTTTTTTTAAAGAAGTAAAGACACGGAACAATGGTTGCCAATTTTATACTCAATTGTTTTTAACCACACTACGGGTTTGCCGTTTATGGATTATCGTTCGTACAATATAATATAATATGTAACGCGAATACATCACTATTTGGTTTATTGCTTCGTTAAATTTGTTTATTTTATTTTAGTATATATTAGATAGCACTTACAACATATATAAAGAAAATTATATGATCAGTATAAACGGATACAATATATTAAAAGTATAAGAATAATATATACTCGTAAATGTATCAGTTAACATAAAAATAATTAAATAAAAATGAGTATATTTTAATGTTAATATGATATAACTCTTATTTATAAATTAAACCTGTATATAACTTGAATAGTTTGCAGTGACACATTAATTTAAATTGGATTGAGAGGTGTTATACTTTTGGAGTATTGAAGTTATTAATTATTGCCCATTTACCTACATAACAAATGCTATACAGATTTTTGATTTCAAACCCATTATCTTATAAACTATTAAAATCAACTTTTTATATACATTTTTCTAGAATTATATATTTTGATTAAATTATATGTAAGACATTTCAAACAAAAAATTAATACGAATAATTAAATAAGTTAAAATACTCGTGTTAATATCATAGCGATTATTAGAGTCCGTATATTATTAACAAAATACTAACAAAAAAAAAGCTAATGGATAACGTATATTTGAACTTCGCCTTTAAATTAACTAATCTAATTAAAAATATTTACGTAAAATATATTCATTCCAGACTGCTATGGTTGATTTTGACGTAAACATATTATTTAACTTATATAAACGACAACGTTTAGCCGACAGCCTTATTCTCGCACATACTTTACAAATAAGAAAAGATATATACAAAGATTTTACATGAGTTGTTTAAAAATGTACATCGTCCAAACTGAATAGTATTTAAAAATATTCTTACTAACTATATAACCATCAATCATTAACCAAAACTCTAAATTAAAAACATATTATACACAAAGTAAAATGTTATTTATTGAAAACTATTATTTTGGCAATGGTATTATTGACGGGTTATTCATATAAACACACACGAAAAACTTTGCATTTATAAATTTGTTGGCATTAGTTAGAATTTAAATATTAACATCAAAAACCGACGCACTAGTCATAATTACTTCTATTCCAATACAGACAATTTTCTGCAACGTTGAATGTTTTATTCCATAAAAACTTCGCCTTTTATTATAATTTTTTTATATTTAATAATGAACTAAATGAAATTAATTTATTGTATTTTATTTATAACCGATAAGTTTATTTATTACATTCAATAAGTAGGTACCTAAATGCACATTATAAGTAAAACTATTACAACTAACTGGTATAAACAAATTAATATTGAAGTACCGAATTAAGAATTTTATAAGATACGAACATTAACGCACTGACATTATCTGAGACAAAAATTATTACGATGTTTAGTGCCACTTCACCCTAAATAGTGATGGCTCTAGTGATGCAATTGACAAATACATAGATTTAGATAGATAACCACATTATATAGATACAAATGTTGATAATTCATTTTTAAGGACAATGATCACAAGAATAAAGAAAGTGATATTAACTTAATATAACTTTCAACAATAAAATGTTAATAGATACCTGGTTAGTGATTACTATAACTAATAGTTTTAAATTATAATATATATATATATACTTAAATGACGATTAAAAATATAACTATGAAAAACACATACATTGGTCATTAAATAATGTAATACTAAAAAACCAAAAGTTAATAATACGAGTATATCAAATGATGCATTTATCGCACCTAGGGCACTTATTATTTTAAAAACATTTTTGAAAATTTTTTTTTTACATAATTTGAAGACGTTAAAATTAATAATTTTCTAAAAATCTATTTTTACTATTTTTGTTGTTATCTCATCTTTATAAAAAAAACCTATTCCAAATAATGTCCCGTTTAAAAATATAAAATTAAAAATGTATGTTTCATCCAAAAGAGTAAAAAACTTAAAAGAGATAATGACGAATACTAATATATAATTTAAAAAAAAAATATTGTTTTGTAATAACTTAAAATTATCCAAAAGAAATATTTTCTAATATATTGGCTGTCTTATGGTAAATAGATCACCCCATATAGTAAAACAAATACCTATCTAGGATGAATGGGAAGAATAAAAAAAAAATTAAATTCTTTTTAAAAGCAGAGTAAAAATAATCGAGATGTTGTAAAACATTTGGTACAAATATTCCTTTTTACTTCTTCATTGGCATCAAACCTTCAAGAGTTTTTGCCACCACCGACACCTTTTTCCACTCATTTCGATTTTGTACTTTTTCTTCCTAATTTAGTATCCCTAGTTTCTCTAGGTCCTGCTTTAGTTCATCGCTTCTTTGGACGTTCTCTTTGTATCTTTCCTTCGGGTTTCCGGGTTTCCAGTCGACCACCGCTTCAAGGTACTCTAAGTCTGACTTTTTCACCAAGTGCCCAAACTATTTGATTCTTTGCGCTTTCATAAATTTGGTTATCCTTGGAACTCCTGTCAATTCTCGGATCTCTTTGTTTCTTCTTCTGTGCCAAGATCCCAATTCATTGTCGTATACTGGCCCGCAGATGATTCTCAGTATTTTGTTTTCGAACAAAAAATATTAAACAAATATTCCAGTGAAATAAATTATTTTGTAGAATGGAAAAAATTCAAAGAAGTTTAAGAACGAAATCAATATTACTAAGACGTAAAAAATCACAGTTTCTTTTTTTAAAAACGAATATAAAAAAAATAATTTAAATCAAATAACAAAGTGGCCATAATACAATATAGTAATATTGTAATAAATTCATCATCAATTATTTTTCAATAACCTTGTTTTAGTGATAAGATATGTTTTGTAAAATAAATATAAATAAAATGTATTACAAAACAATATTTTTCAATAAAAAGTTTGTAAATAGTTATTATTTTTAAAATTTTGTACCTACTCCTTTGAATTAGCGAATAGTTGATTAGATATAACTTATAACTTATAAGTATTTAAAATGTATGTATTGAATTAAAGTGACAAAACTAAAAAATAAAATAAAAATATTGGTCCTAATGGTCCTTCACAATTCCATTTATATTTAAACTTTAATATGTATAAATTTTAACTAATTAAATACTCGGTTAAATTTCGATTTGTATGTATAAAGATTCTCAGAACTCTATTCTGCTTCATGATATAAAGTAAATTATCTTTCAAAATAATAAAATTCTTTAAAAAAAGAAAAGAAATATATATATAATGAATACATTTAATAAAAAATAAAATATGTATTATTATTTTGTAATTAATAAAAATTATAGAAAAAAAAAATTTTTGTTTTAATAAGATTATACGAAATGATGAGTTTTTTTTTTATTAAAATGATCACTCTGTATATTAATTATGTTGTACCTATAATAACTAATATAATACAATAGAACTACTCAATGATATGTTTATAAAACAATATTAATTATTATCTAATATATTAATACCTATACAACATGTAAGATAACGATTTATTATAACTTCAATACCATAATCATAAATGAGCATATAATGATCTGAGTGTTATTAAATGTGTACATACGGTTTAAGTTACGATAATTAAAATGTTCTTATCCGTTTATTCGTGCAGTTTATATGCACACGCGATAAATCTCCGCAATACAAAAGTTGACATTTATTATACAATACACATAATAAAGTATGTATATAAATTATATATTTTATGTATTATAACCAAACGCGTAATTGAGATCTCATTATAAGCCATGATAATAAAGAGAACAAAAAAAAAAATTAATTTTGGGTCTATTCCATTCACAATAAAATATAATAGGTATATTTTTCTGACCCCCTATTTGCGCCAAATTTACCTGCGTTGATTAATGATTTTACAAAATTATAAAAATCAATTGAATATATTTCTTTTAACACTTTAATAATTAAACAAATTGTTTTCTAATTATATACTATAATATAGTTAATAGTACACATTATTTATCTAAAAACTACAATCAATGAACACATTTTTGTCAATAATATATTCATTGTTGTCAAATAATAGCCAATAATACAAATTTTTAATAAATAATTTTAATAATAAGTACACATTTTTATTTCAAATAATAATCACATTTGTTTATTTTTTCCAAAACTATCCAATCTTTATCATAGCTAAGAGCAATTATTTTTACATATTCATATCTTTATTTTTTATTTTTATATTTATCTATTCCTTTCAAAGATTTGTTATCAGATTTAATTCTCTGAATTGTTTTGTATGTGAACTGAAGTTAGCTTGAAAAGATTTACAATTATTGGTGTTTTAGTTAAATTTGTATTATTACTATTATAATGTTAAAAAATATACATATTTAATAAATTATTATTATCATGAAAAATCACTGTACACACGGGAGTAATCGGGCAGTGGAAAAAAGTACCTTTCTTATTTTGTTGCAAGAGGGCATATTCAAAACGAATTGTATTTTCGGCGCAAATTAGCATATACTCATAATGAGAATAACTGAGATACGAATACCAGAGATAGTAAAATAAGTGTATATGCATAAAGCCTGCATGAGGTAATTAAATTTGTTTATAAGAAGTCGGACAAATATAATTTTGTTTAACAGTGTTATTTTAAAAACGTACGTCATCGTTTTGCTTTTTTAACTGAGTGATAACAGTATAATAATATAATATATATTATTAAACCCGCGCTCGCGTATGTGCGACGGATGGGTAAAAAAACCAAGGGGAGTGAGTATGATATTTCAAGCAGTAGATGAGAAAGAGAGAAATGAACGAGCGCGAAACGAAAGACACGGTGCAAATGGGGCCATTGTCGCTCCAAAGCACGTGCGCCTAATAAGCGTTTAACAAGTCGTCCGAGCGCATAAGTCCTTAAGTCAAAATAAATGTGTAACATGATGGCGGCGGTAGCGGCGGCGCACATCTCTGGTACCCGGGGCACGTCTTGCTCTCAAATTCATACATGTTTAATGCTTTGGCCTTTTTTCACACCCCGTCCCCGAGACCAGAAAAAAAAAAAAACAAAAAATT
The DNA here is from genome assembly GCF_002803265.2 of Melanaphis sacchari. Lineage (NCBI taxonomy): Eukaryota > Metazoa > Arthropoda > Insecta > Hemiptera > Aphididae > Melanaphis > Melanaphis sacchari. The sequence goes on from NW_020271184.1 coordinate 127,345, forward strand.
ACCCTCGGGCTATTTACGACCATTTACACGTAAATCATACAGATGTTTTATACCTGTAATATATTTTGTGTTTCCGCCTAGCCACCACCTAAACATCTTCCGCATTGCAAACATAATACCGTCATTTTCTATTTATTCATTTTTATTTATTTTTATCACCAGTCATACATATTATTGTTATACATATTTTTGGTCCTTATCATATATATCATTACATATCGCGTAACTCCTAAATAAGTATATATTATTATCATTCCAGTCAAATAATTAATATTTTGAAATTTATATTACTTTTATATACATTTTATGTATCTTAAATTTTAACTCTGCTATGAAAACATTAGTTTTTCAATTATGTATATTTTTTTGTTTTGAATTTTTTTTAGAAGGGAAGGGATTTTATTTTATCAGAATTTTTTTAGTATTACGGACAGTTTTTGGAAGAAAATTGTTACTATAAAGTATTATAGAATTAAAATAATCAAAAGCAAAAATATCCTAATCATTTTCTAAACAATAGGAATAAACTAATAAATAGTTAATAGGAGTAGTGGAACGGAAATATTTGCGTAAGTTTTCGTTAGGTTAGGTAACATTAATTTTCAACAATATCAATTGTTTTTTTTTTCAGTTCAAACAGTTATAACCACTGACTAAAAATATCATCTTGCAACATAATTTCCAAAATATTTTAGACCTTTTTGAGTTGTATATAAACTTTGAAACTTTTTTTTAAATTTATATCGATAAAATATTTGTTACTAAGTCGAAAATCTTTGAAAATGTAATACATTGTTCCGTAAGTTTTTTTACAATGATTAAAATATAGAATCCTTACAGAACCTACCACTATTTAACAGTACATCAATACTGACTTATAAGAGAAGCGATAAAAGTAATGTATTATGATTTAATAATATAATAATTAATAGTACTTTTAAATTATACGTAATGTTTTCTGGAAAATGTGTTCAACATACCGTATTAACAATAGTAAAATAAATTAAATAAATCCTTAGAAAAAAATACTGATTGCTAATGTTAATCTTCTTATGTTTTAAATCATATTTCAAATGTCTTGAAAATAATATATTTTCTATATAACGTATTTATTTGTATTTAAAGTAATATAAAATGGTAGTTTACCTAAAATTAATAACATAATACTATTTCAACACCTATCTTAATTATAATTTTAATTTATTTAAAATATTAAGATGTGTATATTTTATTTTTATAAAAAGTATTTTAATTTATAATAATCAGTTAATTTATATTTTTTTAGTATTTTTAATTAGTGTAGTAAATGCTCTTTTTATTACATTTTAAAAACTTTTAAAGATATCTGATAAAGTAAATTAATTTAAATATTCAATTTCATTGGATTAAAAATATTAAGTAGTTGTATAATTATAATTTCTCATAAATTAATAAATATGTATTTACTTTTATTAATTGAATAGTTGATTTCGAAATCGCAAGTAAAGATTTGTGTAAAACAAGTCAGTAATCAGTATTCATAAAATAATTATATATCCCCAATTACAAATGTTATAAATATAGTTTTGTGTGAATTAAATCCGTGTTTAGTATTTATAAATAAACTAAACAATTTTAATCCAATCAACACATAAACAATATAGATAATATTTATTGTATTTATTAATTATTGTACCAATTAAAAAACCTACTTTTAAAGGGGTTTCTTATTTTTTAACTCTATATATTTTTGGAAATTAGTAATTACATATTTACATAGCTTGTACCATGAAATATTAGAACGATTAAACACTATCACTTGACGATGTTAATTGATTGAATCCAACAATCCCCGGACCAACTCGGTACACACACCGTTATAAAATAAAAACCCACCACATTCTTGTCGAGTACATACATTATATTATTTGAGATCACGTACACATAAATTATTAAAAGACACTAAAATCATATTATCTAAAACTATTATTAGGACTCTAAGCAAAGTAAACGTCAACAGTGATTTTTTCCGTTTCCTGCAGAAATAAGACTAGTTTTATTTGATTTTCAGAGTAAAATATTGCATGTCTGACACGCACGCAATGATTGTGTTTTCGTCATAAATATATTACAAAGAAATTACTTTGAACATACATGTATTCCGCAGGGACCTATATTAGGTATACCGATGCATAATAATAACGATGACGTTTGTTGAAGTCATTTCGAACGAGATCAACTATGCGACGGTCGCGCGTGCAGCCGAAACGTTTTCGGGCGTTGTTATAATGTGGGTTACACGCTGCTAAGTTTATGGCGATATTTTTTCAGCGGCGTCTAGTCGGAAAAACGGTCACGCACCTACCCCCTGCAAGTTATACCTCCGCCGACCACCGTTATTAGATCTTCTCGTGGAAAACTCGGACAAATTTACCCTCTTATACGATGACAGCGGTGGTAGATTTTTTTATTTATTTATTTTCCTTTCCCCTCCTCCCTCCATCCACCAACGAATATAGAGGAAACACCGTCTTGTATACACACACCGGCTGCCGCTGTTGCAGCGGTGTGATTTACAAGTTTTCCGACCCGACGGCATTTTAACGCCGCACAAAGTCCGTTTAATAAGCCAATAAACGAGTTGTTGTTCTGACACGCGGAGATGACGCGATCAATGGAATACGTGAAAGTGTTACCAAAGAAAATATATAACATTATATATAAGAACCTCCCGCCATCGTACCGGGTGACGGGCCGGATACTTGCTGTATAATGTTTATATATGTACTATTATATTGACGCACGGACGATGGGTGAATTGATGAGAAATTTATGTTTTCAGAATTTCGTGAGAAGACTTGCTGTTTTGATTTGACACACCAAACTATAAATATATATTGCTGATGACATTACATGTACTTATACGTATATTGAAAGTACACGCACATAAACAAGAAAGAATGCCGGAATGTCGATTTACTGCAGTACACAGGAAGCGTTCGGTCACATCACACACTTGGATTATTCACAAAGGTTATAAAAAGTAAATGGATAGTAAAAAAAATTAAATGAATAACGAATGAACACACATCATAATATATAAAAAAAAAAATATGAATTACGTTAAAAATAATCAAACATACCTATGGCGTCCGATAAACATAATTTACTGTTTAAAAGCATATAGGCATAAATTATAAGTATATAAATAAAACGCAGGTGATCAAGATTTCATATTACACAATTATTTTCAATAATTAAAACTACACTTTTTGTAATTTTAAAATCAAAATTTAAGATAATAATATGTTATAAAATAAAATAAATGCAATAAAATATATTATATCAAAAGTAATAAAAATAGATAAATTAATAATATTAAATAGACATTAGGCTTCCGTTCTTTCATCTGATATTGTAATTAAACGAAAAATTTACAATCCAAAATTACACTCAGTATAAGGTCACATAGTAAAATAAAACTAACATTAAATGTCACACTCGAATAAATTATATACATTTTCAAATATACCAATATGTAAGTAATTAATCTAAAATAAGTGTAATCTTTAAGAAAATCAAAAATTATAAAATATATTCTATTTATAAGTAAGTAATAGCATTAAATGGTAATACCAGATGTAGTATACCTATAAGAAAATGATTTAAATTTTTTATTTTCACATAAAACAGTTTTTATTCTACTATTATGATGTATACATATACAATAAACAATTAGCGGATAAGAAAAGATTAACTAAATAAAATAGGAATAAATCAATGTCACATAAATAATGTACACTAAGTCAAATATTTTTTGAAAAAGATTTTTATCGCTATTTAGAAGTAACCATAAAACCAAAACAACGATACTTTTTAGATACTTTAAGAAAATAATAAGAAGTTTATAACATGTAAGTATATTTAATTATTATTATTTTGTATATCACATCTAACATCTCCAAACATAAATATTTAACTCAAAATTTTAGTTTTACAGTAGACAGGACTAATAATTTAAACAAAATACAGTAATAAATCAATGAACATTTCACTGTAAAGTATAATTAGACAAATTTTTGAATATTTATTTTATTTTCTACCTACATTAAAATTTTTAATATGTTTTTAACATAAATAACATTTAATAATTTTGAATATTTTAAAGCAAAATAACTTCTTAAATATTTCAACACATCAGTATGAAAAACTATAATATAATTTTTTACTAACGGTTTTGAATATAAAAAATATATTTTTTACAATTTTTTTTTAAATTTTAACAATTTTATACAAAAACGTTATATATATTAACTTTTAAAATATATTTCATCCAGAATTTACTCAAAAATATACCAATTATATTTTTAAGAGAAAAATAATATCATTGTAACGCCAATAATTTGTTATTCCATTCAATATCTAGAATACTCACTGTGAAAATGTAAAAAATTATAAAAAGTATAGCTCCTAAAAAAATGTCATTTCATATACCCAGTTAAATAATCCTTGGTATGAAGTTCAACGAACGAGTTTTTGAAATACAATAGTTCAGTGATGCCTCATTATACAAAGCACGTTCTCTAATGATTGTACCAAAAATGTTTATGATGGTTTAAAAATACGTGTTTTATTGTTTGATCGTCAAATTTCTATACCCTAACAAACAATTGAAATATATAAATCTATTTTGATTTTTTGGTTTATTTGTTTTAATTTGAGAATATGATGCAAATACATCGTAATAATATTACAAGTCCTCATACGCTACAATAGTGTTTGGAAACTACACAATTATAGGCTTAAATGTTAAATGAACGTATAAAATATTCATTAGGATTTTAATTGACTAGCAATTCTTTTTTGACATGTTAGTTTCTTCAAAGTTTATGTCGTATATACAAACATACGGGTCAAGTATAGGTACTATAATATATTATACCAGTACTGATTAAAACCCTCAATAATAGGTAAAAAAAAAAATGATAATAATAATTCAAAAGCTAACAACAAAATGACATTGGCCGCAATCATAAAATGGACAAAGTATGGAACTATGATGAATTAAAAATGTTATCACAAACATTGTGACTTTGTAAACAGTAAAGTGTGAATTGTGCGATTTACTATTGTGCGTAATTTTTTTGTACAAATAAAAACAAAACAATTGCGAATCCTTCTCATTAAAATAAAAAGTGGCATCATTAACCCATTGCATTCAAATGGCTGAATTTTAGCTCCCCGAGAAGTTCAACAGACATAATTATGACCGTAATCGAAGTACTTATATCTTAGTACATTGAATGCTATTCTGTATCTACGTAATAATAATGATAATAATACGATACGGTAAAAGTTTTAAGAGTTATTTGGGATGTTGGTTTATATAATAATAAGTACTCCAACTCCAAATGTAAGACTATCTGACAAATAAAAAAAACTAATAATTATTATACATGTACTTTATTTCTACTAGTTAAAAAAGTTATTCTAATTAATCGGTACATTTTAAATAATGCCCATTCTATCATTCATTGAAAGTATTTTAAGTTTTTGATCATTAAAAATAAAAATGTCTATACAGTTATAATTAACTGCAAATTATAGATAGAACTGAATACGCATTTAGCATGTAATTAAAAACTAAGACAAGTTATTATTTTTACTATTTATATTAAATGTATATCATGAAAAATTATTACATAGTGGACATCCTTCGCATATTTACAGTACAAGGCCACTGTTTTAGGTGGGCCATCAATACGAGTATATTATTAACGAATTCAATAATCTTATTAAACACCATTTTTATTAGTATCCAAATATAAAATCAAAAAAACCGTAGAAGTCACTCTCCAGTATAGTAAGTTTTATTGTTTCGAGTGTATCTTATCCAATGATAAGAAATCATTGATAACTGTAATAGATGTGTTTAATATTTAATTCAATCATAAAATCGTTATATATAAAAATTGATTCTGACTGGAGGTGGTTTATCAGTTTTTATTACTACGGTTAATTTATATTGCTATTGTTAGTGATTTATACTAAATTAATTCGTATTTTTTTTAATTTATTTTATAACGTATTTTTTAAGTTAATTTACTTAAAAACAACAATAAAATAATGAAGATAAATTTTGATGTTTACTTAATACAATAATAACAAATATACCATATTAAAACTAAAATTGAATATTTAAGTTTAATTATATTAAAATTTTCTTATTAATGAAATCCAAAATGTTTTACATTTTTTATTTTATATAATAAAATTAACAATGGTATATTCTAAATAATTTCAATAATATTTTGAGTTGTAACAAAATAACACAGTTATTTTTAATGTCCAATTTTGTCAACATTTTAACTAAAAAATATTTTTTTTTTTAAATTTTTGACATACATTTTTGATAAAATTTGAAATTAAATTCTTAAGTATTAAATTTGAAACCAAAATATATTGAAAATGTAGTCAAGTTTAAAAAATTCCAATATTCAATGAAAATATCAAGGCTCTATAATTATTCATTTTATTTAATTGTAATAACAAAATCACAATCGTTCAGTTAATTACTGATATAGTGTAAATATTCCAAATTTTCTCTTTCTAAATATACTCCAATTAATTAGAATATACTAAGAATATCCTTCAATTATAGCGACTACATTAAATTTGCTACAAGTAACCAATCTCAAAGTTAAAATTTATCCAATGAAAATTTTTCTTCAGTTATAAAAAATATACACAAACTAAATTTATTATATACCCAATACATTTTTTACAGAAAATTGTAATTAAAAATGTTTAAAAACCGTACTTAGATTTTTTAACTATCAAAGATTTGAGTTTAGTGATAATACGTATAAAATAATACTGATTATAGAGATTAATGTTGTATTTTAGTGCAACTAGGTACTTGTAAAAGACTTCCTTATAAATTATTATATATTCTTAAAATAAGTAGTATAACTATTGGATACTATATATGATATTCGATATGTAAAACATATAATATTAATTTTAAATTAGAAGTTACCTTTTTAAATTAAAAATGTATTTTATTTAAAGATGTTTAAAGAAAAAAAATTATGAAAAATAGACTTTAACACTAAATCATAATACTTTTTTAAACATGTCACTGCATTTACCTCTTTAACTCGCCGTCGACAATTGTATTTTTAATAGTATATAATATATTCGTATATGATTTATAATTAATATTATCTACACCAAATTTGCCTTATTCTTACACATTGACAAATTGGTTAAAAGACGCCAATGAAGAGAATTCAAGAAACTACTAAGAAAATCAAACAATTTCCTCTCTACAAAGTACCAATTAAAGTTATTTCTGATGAAGTACATTTTTATACGAAACTTTTGGAAACACCAGAAATGGTTAATAACGACAAAATCTCATTATAAAATCACAAAAAAATTACAATCATTGATACATCATATTATTTCATAGTATTTAATCAAAAATGTTTTAAATGCAAATTATTTCATTACATACGGAACCATCAACTACTTATCATTGAAAACAGTATTGGGCATGACCACTAGAGGGCACGAAAACTGGAAACATTTCAACAATATATAAGGTATTGCTTAAGTAATTTACTATATGGAACTATGTTACTTATTGACACCAAATTTGTAAATGCGTGTGACTAAGCTATGTAAAGAAAGTATGACTATATAAAATTCCTTTGAATTTACTCATCTAAAATGTAAATAATAACATCATCGGGATGTAAGACCTTATAGAAAAATTTACTATAAACGTATAGAGTATTATTTTAATCATAATAATTTGTATTAAAAATTTTTATTTTCTAAGATTAACCTCAAAATCTCAATTAAAATACTTGCAGCTCTTAGGTAAAGAATAATAGAGTAATATAATTAATAAAAGAAAATCCATTAATATCAAGATGGAAGTGGACAATATTTCAATTTTAAATTCTATTAAAATAAAAAATGCTTAACAACTAAAAAGATTTTTTGTTATAAACATTAATTGAGCACATCAAATATTAATTCAATAATTATAACATATGTAATACCTAATGTGATATTTTAATATCAAATTAAATGGTTCGTATATATGGTGTTCTAATTAACTTAAAAATTATGGAGGTTTAATGTATATCATTATTTATTAACGCATTTCACATGGCAATTCTTTTTTCCCTATAGGAACGACTGTTGCAGAAACTATATGTACACTGTCAATTGGCATTAAGCCACACAGACATGTTATTAAAAGTGTCATCAACGGCCTATATAAGTATATACAGTTTACAGTATTTTCAGCTTAAAAGCCGAAGAATGCACCCCAAGTGGTTAATAAAGAAGTAAGCCGCTTATGTATACAATATACATGCAAGCAACTGCACTAAAAATATATCGACTTGAATACCCAGTATCGGTAATGACCTTTTTATGTATACCATAATCAAATATATATTGTTTATTTCTAAATTCCTGCAGTATCGTAAAAATAATAATTTATAGCCAACCTAATATATTATGCAGAACAATACCTATATATACATAAGTTATACGCCTAACCTATACCCAGATATGTAACATCAGCCACGTTATACATAACGTGTCCAATGAAAAACTTTGCAGGACGATGTCGTCAAAAATGTGTGGTGATAAACTGTTGATAATATATCTAAAAATTAGAGGTATGCAGTTAATTTTTTTTTTAATTTACACACGGAATCTCAAATAAGAAATAAAGAAATGAAAATGGTTTTTAATTTTTATAAAAAACTATTACAAATTATGTAATGTGTAATAATACAATATTTTCCATTCATATATGTATATTTGATAAATAAAACAAAATAAATTTTACATTTAGTAACATAATTATTATACAACATTTTATACATTTAATTAAATCTATATTAAACAACTTTGATGATGAATATTAAACTAAATTGTGACGAAAGCATTGCATAATTCTACATAAATAATTGATTTCAAAAATCTTAACTAAAACTTTTTAGGACTGTTAATTTCTTTATTTATGATAATATCATAATATTAGATTATATTATAAAAAAAAATTACAATTTTAAGGTTTCTATAAATGTATCGAACCTACAATTATTACGTCATTCCTTTTACAGGGGATAACCGGAACGGAAACTAGTATTCTTTGAGGTGTTATTATTATATAGTTAACTTCGGAATTTTTGGCATACGTTTGCATATTATAATAATATTCTATTGTAGATAGCGAACAAACTGTAGAGAGCTGAGTTGGCATGACAGTTTTTCTGATTAAGGTCATTCACCACGATGAAAGAGAAAAAAATGTATACCGTTTCGAATAATTAAAAATAAAATTCAATAGTATCTATTGAACGTAAAAAAATAATTAAAGAAATATACCAGAGTGGAACATTCACTACAAACACATGCGGATCCATATCATCTATACAGAAGGTGTATGATAATATTATGTAAAAGAAAATAATTTACATATTGTGTATTAGGCATTATAGCCATTGTTTCAACACTTGCATTAATAGCTAGTCATATTTTCTAAATTCAGGATTATTCTATTACAATCGCCTTACCTCTATTGTAGAGAGGGCAATCAACACTATTATTGTCGTTGTATTAATGAAATATTTTTTAAATGTTTGATAGTATTAAAAATATTATATCGTAGAATTATGAAACATCTACTGCTTTTTATGTGTCGTGTTTAAAAAAAAGAAAATTGTCAATCTATAGTGCATCATTAATGATATTGTAAGCTAAACGAAATAAATTATGGCTCGAATATTAATTAAGTTATATTAATCATCCTATATGTATTATATTATACAAATGCATTTTAGGTATTATATTTATCATGTATAAAAACATATACCTAGTATATAAATTTATGGTATGATCAGTTTGATGTCGTCATTGTCAGTTAATTGATAAATATTTGTAAAAACAAAAAATAAAACCATTTAGTACGTGTCCATCGACCATCGCATAGCTAAAGATCTTTAATATTTTAAATGCGAATAAGTAGTCTATGAATATTCATATGTATTATTTAGACAAGTGTGCCAATCAACATTTTCTGGATGATAACAGGTAGCGGTAAACACTTGTCCAAACTTTAAGTACTCATTGAAAGAAAAACCATTGCCATTAGGGATCTAATTAAATATTCGATAAATGTTGTACATATAACTTTTTAGCAAAGCATTTATGTTGCAATTTAAAAATCAATAGCTTATAAATGACTTAATCGACGACATACAGGACAAAACATAAAAGCAATGTAAATAATATTAAAATCACGTGTAAAACTAACATTTTCCAAAAAGTTAATATTTTTTATCTTTTAAAATAATCATCCTATTTAAACGAGTAAATATATACATATACCTCGACGATAGGCACTGAAAAACAAATCAAGAAAATATTTTGATGATAATACTGATAGTAGTGGCTATATGTAAAAAAAAAAAAAATAGTGGATAGTTACTAGATATTACGAATGTCGACTAGCTCTAGAATCCAGAATGTTAAGTACATTATCGATCGTACATATTTAATATTTTCCTATTATGTTGATGACCATTGTAGATTATTTGTTTAATACAATATAATATTTGTTTATGTTACATAATATAGGTGGAGGTATGTAGTGATAATTATATTGTGCGTCGGTGCGTGTTTGTGGCTCGAACAACAATAGAAACGGTTTTTATTATTGTTGTTATCGTATTGTTATTCTTAATAAATTTAAAAAACGTGATCAACAAAAATATACGGGTGGCAAAGAAAAATAAAATCACAATTTCACGTAAAAGACATAGTTGCAGATTTGAACCACGGTTATTTCCGTATATTTTATAGTATGGTTGTAAGTGGCAGTGGTTTGTAATGAAACTCACGGGTCGGCGGGGTCTTTAGTGTGCGTGTGTGCGTGTATGTGCATGAGCGCGCGGGGGCGGACGACCTGTTGCTTTGAATAGTATAATAATAATGGCGTATTTTGTTATTATTGTTGTTGTTCGGCGGCGGCAGCGGCGGCGGCTGTACACGAGAAAACGAGTCGTCTGAACGCGCGCGCGAACCGACGATGATGACGGCCACGACTGTTCATCTGAGCCCCCTTCCGTCTTTAACCCCCACATACTAACGCGCGTCAGACCAGACCGAACCAAACCAGTAACCACTGATAATGGTGTATAGTTTAATAATTATTATGCAGTATGCACCGAGTGTGTACTATGTACAACATTATAATAATACGTACGGATATAGACGATACCTAAATGAAATGTATACAGAGCGATTGTCGTTATCTCTGAACGTCATAATTTCTGCACTATGAATTTACATTTAAATTGTTTCTATATATATTGTCTAATAATCTTTTTAAATGCATACACACAGTACAAGATCATAAACATAAATATACACTCGGATCTTGAATTATATTTTTTCGTTTTCCAAGTCAACTTGGAGGTTTCGGAAAAATTGTAAAATATTTTTAATTATTACTTATTCATCACATATCAAAAAATCTAAAAATCAAACACACTCACCTGAACAGGTTTTTATTAACCTTTGATTTTTAAATATTAATCCATAAACATAAAGCATATGATTATATGTTATATATATAATCGTATAAGTTGATAAACCTAATTATTAAATAACGAATTCTACGTTAAAAATGTTAACCATATGCTGTATAAATCTTTTGAACCTTAAAAGACTTATTGGTAGTGAAATAACCACTCTGTATAAAACGTGTATGCATCGTGCGTCTACGCACGTGGTAACGTTAAAGTATACAAGATCTTAACCCATTGAAACGTTTTAGTACAAAAAAAATTAATTTCTTCACTAAATACACACTAACATATTATTCAAAAGTACTTTTACCATCATTGTGATATTTCATCAATAAAAATTATCGTTTAAAATTAAATTGCACTTCACGACAAATCAAAATTTCTACGTATAACAATTGTAAAGTGATAGAAAAAAAAAATCTTTAACAAGACTAATTTTACATAAAAACAATTAAACAATTAACATATATAACTTCCAGTTATATATTTTCATCGGCAGCACAATGACCTCCACACACCAAGTGTTATACTGCTATTGCATCACTCTTAAAAACAGAGATATTTTTAATATATTTTACAAGTTACACCTATTAGATTTATTTATGTATAACACAATCGTAACTTTTGTTAGTTACATACAGATACAAATTTTAGAATTTAGTACTTATATTTTAATCATTTATGATATGCGCAACTCAATTTTAAAATAATTCTATAATGATTTTATTCAAAATTATATTACTTATAAAGTACATGTTATAATTTAAAAAATATCATAAATTACAAAAGTTAATTTATGTGCTATGTAATTTCCAGTAAAAGTAAAACTATAATCAACATTAATAGTAGAGAATGCAATGATTTTAATTGTTGAATACTATATTATAATTTATAATAAATAGAAAAATTATAAAACTTTGTAAATAACAGTTTAACAACCTTGTAAATTCATTGATTTGTTTTCTAAAATAAACAACTTTTAATCTAACCAGAAGGATATTTTTTTATTTAATCCTCGAGTTAAAGATCGATTGCATAATATTTATAAAAATAATAATATGCACACGCATTCATTATATGTATAGTTTTATGTATCTTTAATATTTACAGTTAATATTAAAATGGGTTTTAGATTTTTAAAGTAATAATTTAAATTTTATAGTTAGTAAATATAACTGCAGCTCGTATTTTCAGACAAACCAAGTTGAGTGCATTCCATTATTATCTTTAGAACATATGTATATATATATAACCTTAGGTACTGTTTCTCAGTATGAATACTTATTACGATATGAAAACTAAACAGTTGTCTAGCTATTGTAAATCCATAATCGAAATATCAAATATATTATAATAGTGTACTAAAACTAAACACAAAATTAGTTATGTTCTTAGATATCACACACTCAAATTAATAATATTTTCTGCATGTACAAAACACAATTTTAAAAGATTATAAATAAATATACTGTATTGTATTTTCAAAAAATAATTTACTAGTTTTTATATAAATATTTCAATTTTTTACCTAACCTTACTATAGATTATAATCTACTAGCTAAATAAAGTTATTCATAACATCATTATACATATCAATATTTAGTAGGTATCTATTTATGATTCGTAATACTATAGAAATTAATTTATATGCCTCATTCTCTTGTTTAATAAAATTGAGCTATCTTTAATTTTTAAATAACACAAGTATATGACAAACCAGTCGTAGAATAATTATTTAAATTTATCATATCAAATATTAAACATATTAAAAAAAAAAAATTTTAATACAATATACCCCACCCTAAGTTTAATTCTTTCGTTATTCTATCAAATAAAAATATATGTAGGTAGTATAAGAATTAGATACCCTTGCAAGAAATCTTCAGCTGTTCTAACAATAACCAAAATGATAAGCCTGCACACGCGTGACTAGGTCGGTTTCAATGGAATTTTTTATTTCATATTTAAATTTAACATGTTAGCATTAGCATTGAAAATGAAAAGACTAAAAAAAAGAAGTAATGATAAAGAGAGAAATGTATATACTAAATACATAAGTAGAAAGAGGGAAAAATCTCGTCAGAGAAATATCACTGAACCACCTACTCGGAATGCGTATATTTTTATGAATCGTAATTTATCACCTGACCAATGAATAATGAGCCTCAGCTATATTAAAATGCATGGGTTTTTTTTTTTTTTTTACACCACATGGAATTATTATAAATACCTTGAAGTTGGGTAGGTCATATTCGTCAATGAGGTATTCATGAAATAAATATATAATGTAAAAACAGTACCTACATGCATATATACGTTTGCAAAATTTACATTTTAAGCTATTTTTTATAAAACGTATTAAATAGGTACGATGGTATAAATTACTATAAATCTCTGAGAAATTATGTGCTTTAAATGAAATTATATTTAAGTGTTGAATAGACTGATTAATATATTGATAAGTATCAAAAATACAATATAATATAACAAATTATGAGGGTCGTTGCTCATTAGTTATTTGCTATACCATTATATAAAATGTTCAACTTTTACTTCTTCCTCCGCATTACATTAATGATCTATTCTTCTTTAATAAAGAAAAATTAGAAAAAATTAATACTTAAATATTCACTGATAAGATAATCCGGTACCTATAACGCTAAATCTATTAATTGTTTTAAAACACCACAATTTTCAAAAAAAGTTTATAAGCGTCTTAAATTTCTTAGCATATTGATTAAGAAAGTTTACTTACAAATTATAATACACAATACACAATATAGATAAAGTAGTTAATATTTATTGGGGAAAATAATTAATTATATTTAGAAATTTTATCATTTTTTAGAAATTTATGTTTACATTATCCTCCTAGTTTTACCAATGAATATAAACTCATTATAAAGAATGATATAACCATTAAACGTCAAAATGATTATATTTTAAAAAAAATACGTTTTTATTTTTATTTATAAACCAAACTTAAAAATATATGAAGTATAAAAATCCACTTCAAATTACTTATATGTAGTACTTAATTTATAGACTCATATACATTTTAATTTTCAAGATTGCCATCACTCATAAACATACATTGAATAGGTACCTAATAAGTACTTATTTATTAATATTTGAAAATTAACAAACGGATTAATGAATTTATTTGACATAAACAATCATAAATATTGTACACAACTATATACGAGTATTATGTTTAGACCATTAAATTTAACTAAACTAATGTTGAATTACCATACACAAAATCATATTTCACTACGTTAACAAAGTAATTCTTTCTGACATATTAAATTAAAAATATAAAACTTGTGTTCAATCATATAATTTCATATAAATGAAGGAGAGAATTTTAAATTTCATAGCTTAAAAGAAACATTTTTTTTAAAGTTCGATAAGTTGAATTAAGATATGCTCGTCAACAGTCCAACTAGTTGTATCCAAGTGTTAAAAATCGTAATAGCGTACATAATGGGTTTGCTGAATAACGAGTTAATTACGTCATTCAACCGATAAGTTTGTTGGTTCATACACACGATCCTATAGATACATATAAACC
Organism: Melanaphis sacchari; assembly: GCF_002803265.2. NCBI lineage: Eukaryota > Metazoa > Arthropoda > Insecta > Hemiptera > Aphididae > Melanaphis > Melanaphis sacchari. Next base: position 142,519 of record NW_020271184.1, read on the forward strand.
AGATGTCATCAAAAACTTTCTAATTTCATCTTGAACTTTTGAATTCACTTTCTTTCAAAATAAAGTACAATAAACTTTACAATTTTAAGTGTCCAAAAAAAAGGACAGGAATTGACTGCGAGCCACTGAGCTGAGCATCTGGAACAATTTCACTTTAGCTAACACACAATTTTTATAAACAATTTTTTTTCGAAACCTAAGTAAATCTACTTTTAAAAATCACAATGTTCAAAGAATTCACACAAATCATTATTTTTAAAGTTACATCAATTTAAAGTTTATCGTTTTTACGATAATATCTTAATAGGTATGATTATATGCTCTTTATTTTTTTAAACTTATCAGTTAAAGTGTGACAAGTAGATAGTTACTACACTTACGCCTACCAGCTCAAATCGCTCGGGCCTTTCAGTGAAGAACTAGAAAGAAAATAGTTACAATTTTTTTTTCAAAAATTACGTGGTAGCTAAAGTGAAATTGTACTAAGTATCCTAATCCGTTTTAATTGCAATGATGACATTTGTTGTTTTTGAAATAAACAGATTCTAATAATAAACGAAGTTTGATAGTTTGTTTTATTTAGAAATGGTTGATTTGAATATTAAAAAAATTGAATTGTTTTTTTTTTTTTTTTGTTTTGAGTTTTCTAGAAAAACTATTAAGAACTTCGACAAATATTAAATTATATTTATTATATTATGTTCAATGTTACAACATATAATTCAATTTATTTTCCTCGCAAAAAAGTTCTGCATGGACCTTTTTTTAATACATTCAAAAAGGTTTACCAAAAAAAGTTATTTGATCATATAAATACACGTACAAATTGCATACAATTTATATTATTTGAATAACAAATATAAAGTAAAGTGAATGGTTACTTATAATTGTTGATGTCAACAGTCTCATATTATTTATTGCTTTTTAATGAATATGTATTTAGTAAACAGTTCAAGTAACAATATTGCTAGTAATAATCTATAAACTATATATTTTTCAAAACAGTTAATTTCTTCAATTTTTTTTATAAACAAATATAATATATTATTTATACATTTACTTTTTATATTTAAATAATTAATTTTAAAAACTAAGGAAGTTTTATAAGTACTGTAAATTATTTAATTTTTATCACACAAAAACACAAATTAATTTCAATTTTTTATCGAAAACTCCTCTTAATAATGAATTTTTAATAAAAATTACCTTCAAATATAAAACACACACACACACATACAGCATTATAAAATATATATTTATCATTCCGCTAATTATTTAAAATTGTATCATCCCCTATACTTGTGTAATAATTTAAACATTAAATTGTTATTTAAATGTGAATAAATATTATACAAATAAATAATAATTATAATATATTATGTAACATGTGCTTGTATATCATAAGTAGTTTAGATTAAAATTGAATGTTATCATGGTTCAGTTGTCGAATTCCATTGATTTTCAACAAAACCTCACCAAAGCTAAACACAACGGAAAGAGGTGAAAACTGAAAATTTTCATTCACATAATTCTCACCGGGGAATAATGATTTACCTGTCAACGTCATTGCCTGGAAAAAATCCACATTACATCGTAGATACGAATAAAATACGTCGAACTCTAATATTAAAATATGACGACTGACGAGACATGCATAAAAGTTTATTGAAATCTTACTTTTGGCATAAATTCATGACATGGGTACATATTCTGAGATTTGTCTATACATTTACAACTGAATACCATTAAGTATCTATATATTTTAGTCGAGTGTTTCGAAATTTTTTAATGTAAAATATTTTTTTAAGCTATACATTTAAGTGACTAATTAGGTACAATTGCATTCAGTTGATTTCATTAAATTTAAATCAATTCAAATAGAATATAACGTACTTATTGAAATACAAAAGTTATCTAACTACATCCAACAGAAGGATTATACAAAATGCTAAATTTATAGTCATAACTCATAATTTGAAGTTCCACATTAAGGTTACGTTTGAAATAAATGAATTAATAAAAATAACCGAAGTACGATAAACTTTATTATTTTTTTTTCATATTTCAATAAACTTAAGAAAACTACTACGAAATTTGAAAATAATTTCTTTAAAATATTATCCTGTATATATTGTCAGCAAACAGAAATACAAATATAATTTACGACAAATAAAAAATAAAAATAAAACACATCCTTACAAAACCATCTCTTGTTCCAATCTCATAATTTAAAAAATATATATTATTTATAGTGTTGGGCAATGATATAATATTGTGTATCAATATCGTTCCGATTTTCCCGATATTATATCGCAATATCGTAATTTGTTCAATATCGATATCGTATTGAATTATATTTTTATAAATTAATTAATACAATTTATTATTTAATATTTTTTATAAACAAATATGATTAGATACTTATTAGTTATTAGTTAATGGTTTATTACACAGTACACACAATAACATTTACTAAAGCTATTATAATCTAAAAAATGAAATGTATTTCTAAAAAAATTATTAAATTTGATAGGTATTGCGATATATCATACATTTAGAACGATGTTGGTGCCGAAAATGTGGCACGACATCGATATCGTATTGAATTATCGATATCGTTGCCCATCACTAATTATTTATAATATTAGACAATCGTAAATAAATATATCTATTAACAAACAGTTCAAATCATAAAACAAAACTTAAGTATAGTTTCAATCCAAAAATTTTAAGGCGAATATACTTCACATATGGTGAAGGTCATGGTGTATAATAAACAGTTTATGCAAATGTGTATAGGAGTGTCATAATTTTAAATTTTAAATAGATGAATAAAGACTTTCAAAAAATAACACTTGATAAGAACTAAAAAATAAACGGTATATATTCAAAAATATTCAAATCTTCATTTACACGAAAATTTTAAAAATTAACAAAACTATATAAATATATGATAATTGTATAGGTAACGATATAATTGTAGTTCATTTAAATACAATTATTAATTTAAGATATTAAAGATTAACGCCATTAAAATTTGAACAGTAATATTGTTGGTCACATTTTGTATTATTAGTAGAAATTTTAAGTTTGAAAATAGTATTTGTTAAATGAGTTCGGCTTTAAATCGTTTTTCAAATGTATTTAAGTATATGGTTCACTCCTACCTCCCTCATTTTTCAAAAGAACATTGTTCTCTTTAAAAACCACTTATTTTTAGATTTTAAAGAAAAAAAATGATTCTATTTTCAAAGTTGAAGAATTTCAATTGCATGCATAAATAAATTAAACTGCAATAAATTAAAATTAATTTATTTGAATACATACATGAAATATGCTATACGTATACATTGAACTATATACTTAAAAGAATGTATAATTTAAACCATGTTATACGTTATGGTATACACATACGTGATAACTTTTAAAACTAAACGTTTCTCATACTATATATATATCCGTATACTGATTACAGTCTCAGACACAATGGTGGCTTTAAAAGTATATAGTTTATATGTATATCAGCTTATGAAAACCATGTGTTTAACACTGTCATGACTCATTAAACTGTGGCTATGCCAGAGTAAATAACGCAGATTTGCGGTATATGAATTAAATAATATTTGTTTTAACTAAATATTCCAGATTATTTTCATTAATTATGTACAGTATTATTCGGGAAAGTAACAAAATAACTAATAAAAAAAAAAAAATTTAAAAAAAATACCTATTTATACATCATAATTTATATAGCAATAAGACATATAACTCTTTACTACAATAATTGTATATTTATATAATTACTCTTATGTCAAGTATATATTTTTTCAAAAAAAAAGAAGAGCAATAATAATATATTTTTTAGGGTTGACAATAAAATTGGTATATTTTTTTTTTTTTATGTACATAACGTTACCTAATAAAATAAAATTAGGAAATCTACTCTTGACTAACAGTTTGACTAATTAGTTATTATAATTATTAAATATTTAAAATTGCAGAATCGATTATTAAATATTTTATTTAATTTTGAAGCTTTAATAAATCTAATAATATTTGATTTTAAAATATAATTAATGCACAAAAATATTATTTTTATACATTTTATTGTTTTAACTTAATTTATTAATAAAAATATAACATATCAAATAGTAATTTATCAATATATTATGATATTAATATACCAAGTTTTATTGCATAAAAAATAATCTGTATTATATATTTATTATAAGTATGGAATTTAAAGAACAATTTAACAAATTTACATGTCACATTGAATAATACATTTTCCAACGAGTTAAAACGTTTTTAACCCGAGACATCAAAATGTTTGATTTTGAAAATTTAATTTACTCATGAATGTTGTTAATTAAAACTTCTTACCATTTAATATAATTTTTTTTTTTGTTTTGTTTTCATTACCCGTCTGATACACATTCTCTGCGTGCTTAAACTTTTAACATGCTTTTTAATAATCACTTGATTTCCAAAGAAAATCATGGAATTCGAAACCAATTTATACATTATTATTAAGCCAAAATAATTAAGAACGATAAATTATAATTGTGATTATCTATTATGTTTAACATTAATTAAAGTATGTTTTTGACTGTAGCTCTAAAACTTTTTAGCAGATATAAGGTAAATTTCGATTTCAAAAAATGATATTTAAGACACTTCTTGCAATTTAAAAAATTATTTCATTTTTCGTCTGAATGCTTTTTAAAAACATATTTTATTCACATATACATAAATTCAACATACTATTTATTTTATAGTATTTTTTATGCCACCTGAATTTAAAATATATATTTAAAAATGTAATTTAAATTTAATGTCATCAAATTTAAAATAATACTGAAGATATGCTTTACGACATTAATAAATGAAATATTTATAAATTAAGCAATATCTCTAAATATATATATATATATATATAACTGTTAACAGAGTCCATTTTATATTATTTTTTTAGAATTTAGAAAAACTTATATGGTTCTATAAATTGTATAAATCATTAAAATGTAATTTTTTTTGTAATTAGTTAAATCTATTTTTGGTAGTCTTGTAGGGTTGTAGGGATATAGGATTTTTTCGCATCACAGAACTTGTCTAATATATAACCATTGGCCGTCAGTATACATAAAAAAAATTTCATGATTTTTTTTTCGTAACTCCCCAGACGAATTTTAAAACGATTTACGGATTCAAGCCATAAAAATGCATTATAGGGTATAATTGAGTGGACAGACTTCGATCGAAAATCCAGTATATGCATTACTTAAAATATATTACTGTTATACATACTGATTTTTACTTTGAATTATTATCAAAAAGAACTATTTTTTTATTTTTTAAAATTTATTGAGGCTTAATAAAAAAAAAGTTAATTCATTGTTTAAAATAAAATTATCTATTATATTTTATAAATAATATTATTAAATCCATTACAGTCATCTTTAAATCTCCGTAACAATTGGGTGGAGTACTCTATAGAACACTATGCAATGGATCGGCCACGCTTCGTGCAAACCAGACGGAATACTATTTTACATGAATGAAAAGTCTTTCAAAGAGAATAATAAAGAAAAGATCTCGTTTATACTAAATATAATAAATATATATGTATATTTTATTTCCGAAAACAGTTTAAAATATCATACACTAACAAATAATTTTAAGAAGAGACTTAAATAATAAGTAAATATCAAAATCCTACTATTAATAATATTATATCTTCATTTTATTTAAAATTAACTTATTAGTTATTTATTTTATTATTTAACTGGCATGATGCCGAATAAATCATTTATTAGTTATTAGACTTTTGTACACTATTACACTAATATTAAAAACTCGTAATTCAACTAAGATATGACTAAATATTCAAATTGTATTAACGACGTATATTATTCTAAACCGTTTTTGCGTTTTGGTACAAAATTTAAATTTTATTCCAGTCGTATTTAAATTTTAAATCCAACAATAATAAATTACCATGATATTTTTGATTACTTAGTAATTATATACCTACCTACTCTATTCAAGGACTGCAATTCTATTTCAGTTAAGATCTACAGGACGTGTTTAATTACGAATATTTTATTGGTGACCAATAACTATTATTTCATCATGTTGTTACATTATTTTTTCCAAAGCATAATAATAAAAGTTAAAATAAATACTATTATAATATTAATGAACCATATTAATCAAAAGAAAAATTCCTGCTTAGATGTATATAAAATGAAAATGACGCATTTTAAAATAATTGGATAGGACTGTGTATGTTGATTTATTATTTCCCAGATCCATACACACAATGCTATGGTAGACAATACGTCTACCATAGCTAATTTGTAATTTTATAAAAGACAATTTTATTTACATCAATACGATATTACCGGATTGATACCAACATATATATGATTTGCCTTATATAAAACTATGAGTACATTTTTATCGTTACTATAAATGTATCACTTACTCTGCTTATCTTGGTATGAGATAATTTTGTTTATATTTAGATACAATCGTCATACAAATTTGCCAAAAGTTATTACAAGTCAAGAGCAATATTTTTTGACTCAGTTGACAACATGACATACTTGACATTTTTTTTTTCATATTAAATAGTTATTCGAAAAATTGAAATAACAATATTGATAAAGCCATTAAATATTAAGGAAATAATAGGATGTTAACCATTCTGTTTTAACAATACCCCAATAATCTGGTAGCATATTTTTCAATATAGATGTACATGGATGAAAAAATGAGAATAAACTGAAATTAATTCCGATCTGTTGCAAACGAACCATTATAATCCTGACACTCGAAACATCGCCGTGCCGCTACATATCAAATACTGCAGTGGTAGATTCGTATTACATTTGGGGTAAGAGGATGTGAATAAGTACGTAAAAATAAAGAGCTCTAACAAAATAACCTAATCAGTCTTCTTAAAAAAAAATAAATAAGGGGCATTGTTCACTTTAAATCTGCACTATTGAATTCATCATACCAAAGAGTTTTCGTGGGAATGGAAGATAAGCCGCAATTGTCAAAAAAAAAAAAAAAAAATACTTAGATTTATTTGAATAGCAAGAAATTAATGATTCAACATCAACAACCTGTAGATCTTCGCATGAATGTAAGATTGTTTTATAAAATACATCTTAAAAAATTCGAAATATTAAGTTTATATTCGCTTACCATTAAAAATACTTAAAAATTTCAATAATAATTTACTTAAAAAAGTATATACATTAAAATGAATTAATACTTAATAAATATTTATTAGGATTTGAATTGAAAATCAATATTATTACATTAAATTTAAGTGTTATCTTTAAAATATAAATTTTCAAATAATTGTTTAGTATTCGTATTAGACTTAAGTTTTATTTAAATATTGAATAATTGTCACTAACAATTATTATTTATAATACAACCCTAATTAATATATTACATTACATCATATTTATCAATATATATATATATATATATTTTAATAAATTGTTAACTAAAAATATTTTTATGTATTTTATTTAAAGGCACAAAAAAACATTCATATCAATACTTATTATAATATATATATATGTATGTAAACCGGCCAAAATGAGAGGAATTTTGATTTGTTACAAAATCACATGAATTATAAATCACATACAAATGAAATAAGATTATGCGATTAACTTTAGTTATACACTAGGTTTTGAAATGCACTATAATTTGTCTTATGCATGAGTAAAATTGAAGTACTGAGTAAATATCATTATCAAATTCGACTTTTGTTTAATAACGTTCGTTCAACAATAAGGATTAATAACCATGATTACTGGTGTATTTTTTTTTTCTTTTGGGGTGGTTATCAGAGTTGAGTCCGACCAATATTGTTAAGTTATTCGAGTTGAGTTATTTTCTTTAATTATAATAATAAGTATAAAGATTCAATTAGTTAAAAAATATTAAAAATAGCAATAAATAAAGGTACTTTTTACCTAAAGAATAATTTTTTATCGACAGTTATAGAAAAATACTAAAAAAAATTGAAAATTTGTCATATCTATAAATATTTCAAAAAAAGAGTTAAACTTTGTTGAACATTTTATCATAACATATAGGTATTAAAAATAATAATTTGGAAATTTCAAGTACATACTTATATTATTATTTTTGAAAATATAACAAAATTTTATAAATTATTTGAGGAGAAATAATTATTTTACGGGTAAATATCTAAACATTCACTCTATTTTTCACTCATAATATTTTAATAATTTAGTAAATATTAACTAATTGTGTCACCGGCTATATAGGTAGTCATGACATTTTATCTATACGGTCTCAATTCAAAGATATTAAAATAATAAACTAGACTCAATTCAAACACATAAAAGTTGCATGGACTCGATACAATATCACCAATTAATTTATAGATAAAAATACGTATTATATACAACATAAATAATAATTATTATAGATATTAGTAGGTAAAAATCTTTGAGACTAATAATTGTAAATCAAAGTCTAAAAAAATAGTATTTGTTCTATGAATCATTAAAAAAATTATTGACAAATATGAAGCTCTCAAGTATTTATTTATACACAATACGCATAACCCAATTTTAAAATCTGAAGCTAATGAAAAATCCGTAATGCTTTTTTAATTATTTTTGTTTAATTATTATTTAAGAATGTGATTTCTATATAAAATATTGAAGGAGGCAATAACGAGTCATAAAAAATGTCATGTAAAACGTACAATAATTGAATAGAATCTAAATTATGTTTATTTTCTTATAAGTACTTTCAACTTTCAAAAGAAAAATTTTTTAATTTTTTCTGTAATTTCTTTTATATAATAAAATCAAAAAAATTTCAAAATTAAAGAATATTTTTAGCACATAGTATGACGCAGTGTTTAACCACAGATTATTTAGTAAAAACACCGTCAGCTCTCGGATAGATGACCACCCGAGTGGTTCTTAGCGATAAAACAGCTATATCCCATATATAGAAATATACGTTCCAAAAACCTACAATAACAAACATAAAAATCTCATAACTAATAGTTTGAATGCCAGAATTGTTAAAGATTTATTTTAAAAAAAGAAAAATACTTAAAATATTTTGCTCAGTTGTGTTAATAAGTATAAGATTTTTATAATTTTTGTTCTCATTCAGTTTCAACTTTAAATATTTGCAATTTATTACCTATTCAGTACTCATAAAACCTAAAAACCATCGTTAACTTACTAAAATCATTTTAATTATAGTAAAAAAATATTCAAGTTATCATAACAATCCTATATTTATAGTTATGCAATCATTTAATTAATTTAGAGATTAAACATCTAATTAAATACTTATTAGATAAACCCGAACTTGATTATTCTACTTTTTCCCTTTCAATATATATTTTTAAATTTCTAACTCATTTTAACTTAATCTTTACATACATCTCAATGTATACATTAATATTTATTTTAAAATCATTCACTTGTCTGTTTTAATAATATTTTAGCTTTTCTTATGACCACTCTATTTTTTAAATTAGTATTTTATAACATAAAAAGATTTATTGCACAAATCGTTTTTTAAAATCAAAATAAATTCTTATTTTTTATATCGATAAACATTGAGCCAAACAATGTCAATATCAAAAATAATAGGATATATTGATAAATATCATAGTAAATTATCATAACGGAATAAAATAAATACATTTTATACACATATAATGTTATCTTAAAAAACAATAGGTGATTTTATAAATTATACCTATAACTTGATGCTTTGTTTATAGTATAAGCAATTTGTTTAGATGATACAAATATTAAATAGCATTCTAACATTTTATTAAATCGGTAATATTATTTTTTGTTTTTACTAACTAGTCAACAAAATATTAGATTAAATATAAAAAATATTCATTATAAATCATATTATTATTTTTTCAATATAAACACAATATACGTTTCATATCAGGAGTAGTTAAAGGTAGTATTTTTACAACGTTACCCAGACAATAGTTATAAATGTATGCTTGTTTGGGTGAGTGGATGAAATATATTATGCATTGTTAGGAAGGATAAATAAAAATATTCAGCTGCATACCGGTTTTGATTTAGGCTACACTAGGTCCATTTGTCAATCCTTATAAGGACAAGAAATTGTTCAATAAACGGTTTTTGACGGTTTTACGTATTTAAACCATATTTATTAACATAAATTACTTTCATAAAAAAAAATTATTTAATTTAAATATAATATAAAAAGTTTACAACCCTAATGTTTGTATTGTTATAGTTATGATATTTGTCATAACAAATTTTAACTAAAATAAGTAAAGAATTTATTCATTGTTGCCTTTATCGATAAGTAATTCCATAATCTTTATAAATTTAAAAACAACAGTAAAGTCTTATTATAATTATTGTTATTTTTTTTTTTTATTATTATTGTCTTGTAATAGAGTGGTTCCGTCTATATATAAAAATAAATAAACAATTATTTAATCGTATCACTTTAATAAACTTAGTTTAGTTTTAGTATGTATTTTTTATGCTTTAGTATTTTATTGTTTTTTACATTTTAAAGCAATCGATAAATGATTATATTCATAGTGCAAATTATGTGCTGAGCTTATTTTACCTTAGACTATAATTTTATAATGTTTTGAGCAACCAAAATGTAACTTTGGATTTTTATACATATTTCACTAGTGGTTAACTGCAGTAGAAAATAAAACAGACATCCGAGAAGAGTCAAAAACATTATTAAAGCATATAATTGAACAATTAAGTCAGAATTTTAGCGAAATGTAATACCTTTCAGTAGAGTAGAGACGTATTATGCCTTAATATAATGATGGGTTTGGGTTTTTTATCCCCCCCCCCCCCCCCAACAACAAACCATTATAGTATGACTTAAAATACCATATCTGCGAGCGTGAATTAACGAACGTACATAATAATAATTTAATTTATCGACTAGTGTATATGTAGTGTATACCTAACCTATGGTTCAATGTAATCCCATCTTATGATTACTAAAATGCTTTAGATATTATCATTAAACGATAACATGTAAGAATAATGTATAATCTTGAATACATTACGAATTGTCTATGTACAAAGAAAACTATATGTTACCGTATTGAAAAATGAAAGTAAGTTGTAGGCATAAATAGAAGTTGTAATCATGAAATGTATGCGTTCGATGTGAACTCGATTGAGTCATCCGTGATTTATGACTTGGCAAGTGATTCCAACTAATAATACGTTTTTAGAATATATTTTGTTTGCAAGTTTTTAAATATTTAAACAAACCCTTTTCAGTTGACATTTTTTTTTTTTTTTTTTAAGAACTACGACATTTGCTATATAAAAACCCTAATTCATATACATAGGTATATATTATTATTATGAATAAAATACTACACTCCACATTTTATTGATTTAGTGATAAATTTAGACCGTTTTCTCTTAAGAATTGTGGTAACTTGATTAGATAGATTTCATTTAGTTTCAATATCTATAATTTATTATAGTTAAATATTTTTAAACAAGAGAAACTGTTTTATTTTTTAAATTTATTTTCTTGAGAATATTAGCGTAATTAGAGAAAATTAATTATAACATATATGTCCGAAACTCCAAAGATAGCTTAATAATAATTATTAACCATAATATGTGAATCATAATTTTATGGACTATGTTTAAATTTATTTTAGAATTATCAAAAACATTTTTTTTTTTTTTTTTATTCAAATTTAAATTAAAAATTTTAATTTTAGTTTACTCTTAAAATGTTAAACATTGTCTTAAAGTTACTGAATATATTGATAAATACTGCATTGTGGATTATAAAAAAGTTTAGCATTATTATTATTATTAATTAATTAATAAAATTAACATATTATTAAGATTAAAATTTAAGTATAAAACCATACATTGTAAAAAATAAGAGTATATTAAAGGTTGAAAATTAGATTATGACTAATGGTACTGATATAAATTATTTCAATAACTAATAAAACTAAATTCTCAAATATATAAATTTTGAGCTATGTAAGAAAATAATAAATTATTTGAAGACTTCAAAAAAACAATTACTTTATTCGTCGTAAATTATTAATAAAGCAATCACAAAATATAATTCATACTAAAAAATTTTAAATGATATTGTTTATTTCACATTTATTATTATCAATTACAAAATGTTTTTTGTCATACTATAATTTTTACGTGAAGCCTCGTGACTCACTTCTAATTACATGACCTATATTACCGTCATTGGGATTCAAATAATTTAAGACACTTTTAAAAATAATACAGAGCAATTATTCATATAAATTATTGCTACAGTATAATAATAATAATAATATAAATAATTCTTAATTTATACTGTTATATACTTAAAATTTGTTTATTTAAAATACAAATTACTTTATACTTAACAATAACGCTGCGCAAAATTATCACTTTTTTTAGTCACATAATTTAGCAATTTAATCAATAATCGCTTATATCTTCTACGTAAAAATTCAAAAAGTACTTACAGATGTACAAATGTACGGTAATATTTGACAACTATTTATACTTCACAACAATCAAAAATAAAATCCATTTTTTTAAAAACATAAGACTTTTGAAATAGAATAAATTTAACTCTAAATTATTTATTACACAACATGATGCAATTTGAAAAACTCATTTTTTTACATATTGTAAAAATTTTAGAAAATAACAAATAATTCTAAAATAAATTAAGTATATTTTTAAACTATAAATAAAGAATAAAAAAGATATCTTTATATTTTTATTTTAACAATGGAAATATTTATATAAAATATGTATATTTGAAACAAATACGTTTACTATAATCAAATTATTTTAATTTTATTTTATAACCATTTACCATAAAATATTTTTTGAATTTAAATTGCGTAGCCATAAATGAATTTTATTATAACAATGCAATAACTCGTGCTTAGTAATATTTTATTGCTTCAGAATACAAGGGCATGAACCTCAAGTACTCTGAATAATGTATACCTATACATTATCCCACTTTAGCAATTTATTGCTCTAAAACTAATATAATTGTATCAATCACTTAATAAATGTCAAAAATAAAACCTTAATCATCGATTGAAATAATATTATATGATTTTAGTGAACTATCGATCTAAGCCCTACACGACAATTCTAAGAACCAATAGTTTAAAGGTGTACAAAACATTTTGATAAAATATTTATTCCTATATGCACCTATTTCTACACTTGTCTTTAAAAAAAAAATTTAAATTTTGCATTCTTTTTTCAACGAGTATTAAAAAAAATATTCAATGTACTTTATAACATTACTATATGAACGTTTTATATCCAACCTATAAGCATGCTATTGAGATGCACTATACTTTTTATTAGTATGCAGAAAATGTTAAAACATACATAGATACAAAAGAATATATCATTTTATGTAAATATCAACATAAAAACTAGCATTAAGTTCAAATATTGAAAATAAACTAAACTAATGTTTATTTAAGTTAAAATGTTTTAATTTAATTCAAAATATGAATTATATTTTAAACTATTTAAAAATGGGACATATTCTTTATTTTTTTTCAACATAAAATATATTTTTAATTAATGTAATAATTCCAATTCTAAAACTAACGTTAATAAATTCTTATTTTTTTGTTATTATTGAAATCAATATAATTTATCTATAGATATAATAAAATATTCAAAATATAATACTTTCAAAACATTTAAAATATCTTAAAACATTACTATACGCAAAAATATCAATGTTGTTCACAACCATAAACACTAAACTAGATTATAGATATTATAGTTATCAAATATTATATTATATTAGTAACATCTTATGATATCATATTGAAAAAATCACTATAGTTAATTAAAAAATAAAAATTAATAAAGAATTTATAAACCAGAGCTTCCAATATTTAGATAATGTGTTATAACTTATAACAATGATGTTTCAAAAACCAGTAGGTGGTCTTTTAAGATTTTAATTCATCTTGTAATACCGGTATGATTCAAGTTTTTGGGCTAGAGGCGTTGACGAGATATCACGGTAAATAAATGCCTTCTGTGCCCAAACAAGGGGGTAATGAATAATATAACCTTCAATAACAAATAATATTTGGTACCTATTAATTTTAAATTTCGTCTCTTACATTTTTTATATTACATACAATTTATAAATACTTAACATAACTTAATATGATATTTTACTTTATTATGCCAATGTATTACAAAAGACAATTTATTAAAAACAACAGGAGACTGCTAAGTCTTTAATCAGATAAGAACTCAGAAAGATGGGTACAAACAAATAAAAAAAACTTAGTTCTTACCAATTATTTTAAACAAAATTATTCTACTTTAAAATACATTATTATAACTGTGGAATAATAATTGTAGATATTTAGTTATGATGAAAAGAGCTCGTAGTTAATATATTATACCAAAATTAAAAAACGAACATTTTTAAAATGCTACTTTATTCCAATAATGACTGAACAACGAATTTGATAAAAATTATTTTTATTTAAAATACAAGAATTCCGATAATTTGAAGTATATTTAATAATAAAATCAATTATCTAACAAAAATAAAAACTAGATAATATTTTCAATTAAATAAAAGATCATACAAAGCACTTTTTTTATAAAAAACATGATTTAAGACGAAACTCAAAACTAATTATTTTATATGCATTTATAATAATTATAATATTTAATTTTCATTTATTTTTTGTATATAATCAACATTAAAATAATGTTTTATTAAGATATTAAGATATTTAAATCAATCAAACAAAACGTTGATTCAAAATATAATCCTAGTAATAGTAAGAACCCTAAAATATCTTATCTATATTTTAATATAACAACATATCACTGATAACTTATCATTAGTATTTGAATACTTAAGTTTTATATCATAAATTAATTATTATGACTTATGAGTTATGTCAGTTTTATTTATTGATAATTATAACTACAAAATTATAGTTTTATAAAATCAAAAGTATTCCTAAAAATGAATTTTGTTTAATAATAAATTAGTTATACTTAATAAAGAATAACTTTACTTATGTATAGACAATGATCATTGATCACTATAAACATCGAACAAATATATTAGCTTTTATGTATATTAAAACGATAAATTAGGTATATATTAGGAAAATACTTATTTATTTTGTTTAAATTCATACTATTATCTATATAATTTGTACGACTTTTTAAAAAGTATTTAAGTATTATTTATAAATGAAAGGTTAAAATTAAATATTAGCCGATGAACATTTTAAGTGGTTTAATCTATTTGTATAAGATAATATAATTTTAAAACCTTTTATAGTTAAAAATATAATATTTTTAAATTAGATACACTCAATACATATAATTCATGTAATATATTTGAGGTAATACTAGTTACGCAACACCATTTGCATACCAATATTGAATAGAGAAATCCACTATCATCTCCCCGGAGGGCCTGATATCGATCGATTTCTAATATGGTCCTAACCCTATTATAAAGTAACGATTCTTCACTAATATACTTAAAAAGATCTGATTATTCAAATTTAAAATTTCAAGTAAATATTTTCATTTTATATGAATTATTTACATTAGCCCAAAGCCAAATACTAAATATGCACTTTAAAAATTAAAAATGTATGTTAATTTACCACTAAAATTTTCAATCAATTATTGCTTTTAAATCAAATGTTTTTATAGTTTATAAAAAAATATAGATAACTTTTTATATTATTTGATTAAAGGAATATTATTATATTATTATAATACTACCTATTAGATTCTGTACCTATATATCGTTATTCTTAATAACCTGTTTACGTGTACCTAACATACAATAACGTTAACAAATTATCTAGTCTAACTAACCTAAGGCCATTTAAAATAGTGATTTGTTACAACTATTAGTTAATATTAAACTAGAACAGGTTCTATTTTTTAGAAAATTGGAAATTAAGTTGAACATACGACATTAACTAAGAAAATCCATCCAAAAGTATGAGATGATGGTCAAATAATTCGAAATACTTTATTTCTAATCAGTAGGTGATCAAATATATCAATAAATAATATATAAATGTAATAATATGAGACTATTAAAAACTATATAAATAATAATTCATAATAATTAGTAAAAAGATTTCTAAAAAAATTGCTTAAAAATTGTTATTTATTTCATCTATTTCTATGGAAAAATTTTGATGTGATGTAGGTATTAGTATATATCAAGAGCATCTCATCATAATGGATACGTAAAAATTGGGATTCAATGATAAATCATTGCATAAGAAAAACGGTTCTAAACAAAGACAGTGTGTAACTGTGTCAACATCTATTTTTAAAGATATTTTACAATTAATTCATATTGCTATTGGTATCTAATTTATTTTTCATAATACAATAAATTTAACTCATTTTGGCTAAAAAAAATTACATATATTAAATTATTAATTATTAATTTTTATAAAATTATATTATAAATTATTATAATTAATTATAAAAATTATATTACTTATAACTTAATTATGAGTTATAAGTCAAAAACAATGTACCGGTGTGAATAAATGCAAAGGATGTTAATTCGTATTCAAATAAATAATACTCTAATATTTATTATTATTATTATTATAAATATTATTATTAGCTTACTCTAATACTTAAATGAAAAGTATACAAAGTTAGGTTTATAATATTATATTTAAATATATACAACATATAAGTATATATTAATTTGCTTTAAAGTATATAAGTATTCAGAATAATTATCTATTTATAATTAAATATATTTATACAAGCGTAAATAATTCTTCTTACCTGGAATACGGATGTCGATGAGCACACTGCAATAATGAACACCAACAACCCGACGGATAACCATATCCGGTTTCTGTGTAGTAAATACACCATAGTACACTTGTTATTGACTTAAAATGCTAAAACTTCTGTTTATGTCACACGGACACTCAAAATCTGCATAAGTGACGAACACAGAGGGTTATAAACGTAAAGCCTTCAGATTCAAATTTCCATTGTTAAACACGATCCTGGGCGGCGATTAACTACAAACAAAAGAGATAATTGCTTAATTAGTTTATGTTTATAGATAAAATACATATTTATTATCAAAACATCGTTTAAAAACTACAAACTAATTTATAAGTTTTTAGTAATAATAATTACTAAAAAATTACAAAAATAAAATTAGTTTCACAAACTTAAGTTTGTGTCAAAATATTAAACAGTAAATTAAATATCTACACAAATCATCAACTAAAAAAATTCATTATAAAATAATAAAAATCATTATAAATAAAACATATTTTTCACATACGTTTATGGATACTTTAAATTGATAATTATTTATAATTTTAATTAATAAAATAAATCGATTGATTTAAAAATAATGGAATAAAAATTATTTTTATAATGTTTACATTTATTATTTTAAAATCTCATAAATATTAAAAAAGACAATCAAATAAATGCAAACAACATTATTTTTTATTTTAGTCTATTATTCAGATAATAATATCAGACATATTATATCCAACAATAAATAGCTTGACTCTTTTACGTAAAAATTGCACACTAAATATATTAAATTTATTACGTATCGTTTATTTATTTACAAATTCCAATAATACGTAGTTTTCAACTCATTCATACTTTTCCTCACCTATACTTTCTATTTATTTATAGTATTAAGTGCTTTTAACGATAATAGCATTTTTCAAAATGCTGTTATTAAAAAATATAAAATTGCTATCGTAAGTGATAGTAATAATATATAATATATTTCTAGACAATCCTAACGTGTTTATATTTTATAACTGTAATTAATCTTATTAGTCTATTTAAATTCTTTAAATATTTCATTAAAATAAATTTTTTCAGCAATTTAATTAATTCAAATATAAATATTAGGTTTATACATTATACAATGCACATAAGCATTTTTTTTTTATATATATAAACATTGATACGTTATCAATAACAAGAATTACACATTTGAAGTAAATAGGTCGGAACTAAGGTTATCAATTATTATCATTACAGTAGTAAATAATCAATTTAGGTATCTAACAGTAATTGAAAATAATAATTATATATATAATAGCCTATGTATATAAAAATTAAAACTGTAATTCAATAAATTATAAAAGATTTTCAAAAATATCAAAGCTAACTGTTTATGATTGTATTCTCTAGAACAATCTTATATGTCATAATAAGATTCACTATCTATTAATCAATCAAATTGTTTAAATAATCAGCATTATGTACTATAATAATTATATTAAATTTAATTAAAAAATACAAAATAAAAAATAAAAATAAATTTATTTTTTAAGAAATAATTTATGAATAATTTTAATGAAGCTATTAACATAATTTTTGGTACATGATTTCCAATATGAATCTTCTTTCAAATACGATGGTTATACATAGATTTAAAACAATATATCATGATTCACAACAATATAACTACCCACTATTAAACCATTCTGCACCGAGGTAAGAGAACTTTGACAAGTGTCTTTACAAAAGAAAATAAGAATTTCTATCTAACCACCAACAACACAAAAATACTCAGCAACATTTTTATGAAATCGGTAAAATAAATTAACATTTTTATGCTGAACTGGAATGTTTTATTTGATTCTACTATTGACTAAAAAAATTATCTTACATAATAATTCATTAATTTCTTGCCAAGACTGTAAACAGCGCATTCTATTCACTCAATATGTGAATAAAATGTATATTTTGCATATTCTATCCAATGTATTTATGTATGTGTAGTCAAATTTTACCTTTATGACAGAAACATTTGTTCCGGGAAATGTCGAAACGCTGTAGTTACCCATATAGGTATCCAAAGACCCTAAACCATAGTTATTCATCGTTTCGATGAACAAGCAATATTAATGTTTTAGAAAAGAGACAGCACATGTAACTTACTTGCCTGACAAGCTGGTTACTAAAAACTATGAATGTATAATACTAATTTGTCCTAATTTAATTTTTACACTGTACGACTCCGAAAATATTTATATTTCTCTTTCTACGTATTTAATCAACGCAGTTAAACAAATACCATTTATATTTTCATAATAATAAAATAAAACTTAAGTATTTTAGATGTCTGTATTGTAAAACAACCATATTTAATATCATAGACTTTTAGCGATCATATCAATTAAATGCATAAATATTTTAGTAAATAAAATACATTTATGATCTTGATATATTAGATTAATCTATTTCCAACTTAAGAATAATTATAAAGTATATAACATACTATATATAAAGTATAAAATATTGCAGTAAATTGGCTTATTGAACGCGAGACTAATCAATATAATTATATGAGAGCTACGTTAAAAATGCACTCCTAAATCCTAATAATTCTAGTAATTAGTAAAAAAAAAATATATTAAATTACACACAATTTTACATAACATCTAATAAAATAAAAATCGTGCAATCTTGTCAAAAATAACATCAATTAAAAAAAAAAAAATTAATAGCAATGTTCTTAAAACAATTTAATAAATACGTTTGTGAACAAATCTGTTTTTACCCCTTCCCCTTTCATTTATATTCTAAAATAGAATATATTTAAATGAATATATTAGCTTATAAATAATAGAATATTCAACAAATATTTTTTTTTTTTGTTTATAATAACTAATAATTTAGTGTTTAAATAAGTGTTATAACAAAATAAAAGTCTTCCGGAGTGTAACTTTATCGATCCACACCTCGTTTCTTAACTTTAAAAGTTTGTAAGTTATAAATAAAAAAAAAACTAGCAATAAATCTATAACTATTCTTTGACATCTTTATAAATATATTTCACTTCAGATAATTATATAAAAAAGTTACAAAACAAAAAAATTCACAATTTTAGATAGTAGGTAAGTACGTTAGCTTTTTGGAGAAAATTAAGTACATTCGAAATTTAAAATTACTTATATAAATAAATTTTTTCTAACACATAAATATTTACCAAGATAATGTGTACTTTGTGTTAAAAATAATGTTGATGTATAAAATTTAGTGTGAATAATGAATAATGTATTATTGTATAAATACCTATACCCAGGAATCTAGGAAACTTATAGAAATAAATATTAAGACTTTAATAAAATTAGTTAGGTGCATATAGATTCCATACGGTATACACTATTCAAATTTCGTTATTTTAGTTATATTTAGGCTTATTAGATTAATACTAAAAAAATACATTTATCAATCATCATTCGTCATAACACATAAGCATTCGAGTTATCACTACCGAGCTACTTATAT
Organism: Melanaphis sacchari; assembly: GCF_002803265.2. Lineage (NCBI taxonomy): Eukaryota > Metazoa > Arthropoda > Insecta > Hemiptera > Aphididae > Melanaphis > Melanaphis sacchari. The sequence continues at coordinate 162,930 of NW_020271184.1, forward strand.
TAATCAAATATTGACGCATGCTCTATACTTCGTCATTGTTATAACTTATAATATAATTATTTGTTTTATTATTTAATTATTTATTTTCATATATAGCATAATTTATAAAAAGTCAAACTTAATTTTTTAATATTTATATATACCTACTAAACAGGGTTAAGTAATTATCCATACAAACATATTTACACGTTTTGCACAAATTTTGGGGAGCAAGAGCAAAACCCTACTTGTATATATATATCTATCCTACTTAATACATATAATATTTAAAAAAATATTAAGTTTATTTCTGTGTTAAACTAATACACAATTAAAATATAAAAAAATGATTTACAATAAATTTTAACAAAATGAAGAAATCTGATGATAATATTGAAAAAAATGTAATATTTAACACAAATAATTTAACATTAATGAGAAAAATCTCAACAATAAATAGGTATAATCCAAGTATTCAACGACTTAGGTATAAATATTTAAACTTTTAACATATAAGTATAATATGAGTAAATATATTTTAATATAATGTCCGACTGTTTGACACTACATAAAATTAAATTAGAATGACTTTTATAGCAACCATAATGTATAAATGATAAGAATACAATTTATTTCCATATAAAAAAAAATAGATATATATCTATAAATAATTTGGCTATATTTTTAGATAGATTATTTTAAATGTATATGATTTATTAACTCTACCATTATCATTATTTAATAACAAAAATTATTCATACTGTATTTTATAATATTCTTGTATACATTAATTTTTTTACATAGAAATCTATATAAATATATTTGTTAATTATTTATATAAATTATAAAAAGCAATTCTCTGAGATCAGGCAATCAAAGAACACCACTGAACTAAGGTATTCATTACATAAAAAAATATGCTAATCTTGATAATTTATTTATTAATGTAAATTATGTAAAATATTTAAAATTTCAAACATAATATGAGGCGACCAAGGACTAATGGTAGATGGTTTAATGAAAGAGATAACAACGTAATTTAATACACCTATGGATCAATTATTTACATTTAAAATTATAACACACGTATTAAATCATGTTTTAGGTACTTAAGTGCATTGAATACTTCACGTTATTCTTGCATATCTAATAAATGTTTTATTACAAATACCTTATTTGAAAATAAAAATATATTTTTTTTTTAGATTTTAATGTTGTAATTTAAATTTATTGATATTAACATAGTTTTAAATGATTCCAAAATATTTGTGTAACTTCTATTTTTGTTAAAATATAAGTATAGATAACTTCGACTTTAAATGAAAAAAAAATAAGTACTTTAATATTGTCAATATCCCCGTAAAAGGTGTGGTTGCCAGTTGAACAACGAACAGTTGATGGATAAATCGACATTCAAGTTTTAACATTTTACGAAAATTTTTTGTCCCATTTTCTATTTTATTTTATTTTTTAATGCTTTTTACAACGTTTTGGTAATCATACAACTCTAAACTAAAATATCTTAAACTATGAGTATTTTTTCTATTAACAGCATATTCTAAAATTATAATAGGTACATTAATTAAGTTAAGTTATTCAAAGTATTAAAAAAAAAAAAAAACAATCACAATCGAAAAACTATTCTAAAATTTTAATGAAGTTAATTGATATGCTATTTATAAAAACCAAAAATATTAACACAATTTTCACAATCAAAACTATCTTAGCTTAGGTTTCTTTAAACGCAATAAAATTAGTCAATAAAAAATATTTTTGATTCATGAAAATAGTACTGAAATATACTGTAAATTAACATTATTGTTTACAAACCAATTCGAGAAATACTTATTTTCTAATTTATAACCATATAAATTAAAAGGGACTTTTAAACTAGCAAATTTTTGTATTACTTTTACTTTATTTGATTTTATTATTAATTATTATAAAAATATTTTGAATTCATACATACTTGAGTCCATTTTTTTCATTTATAATAAGTCTCTATACATAGTAAATATCCCAATCATTTAGATGTGAATTAAAAAGTATGAAGTTTTAAGTCTTCAAATCAATTTTATAATAATACAATACATTTAAACATGAAAATTAGATATATATAATAACAAATGAATTTAAAAAAAGAAAGACTTCAAAAGTTCAAAGGTTAAACTATTTCGACCAAATTATATTTTTTTCATTAACAGTATTAATAATAAAAATGTATTAATTGGCTAGAAAAAAATAATTTTTAAACGTATTTTTTGTATTTCTTATACGCAATGAAACTAGTAATTATAATAATGAAATGTAAATGATATTGTATAAAGTACATATTGCCAATTACATTTACATTTTATTTTGTTTATAAATAATGAGAATGAGAAATTAACCAAAAATAATAAATCAACTATAATATATATATATATAATTTTGTTTAAATAAATTAACCATAAATAAATATTAAATAATATTATACGTAATATCCAATATGCTAAATATTGTTTTTTATATATATACAATGCAATTACACTTAAAAATTCGTAATTATGCAACAACTATAACTTACAATTTTATGATGAAAATTCAAAAATAGATTTGTAACTTCTTGCCAATTCTTTAATTTTACACCATGCCGAGATTAAATATTAATATAAACGTTAAATCATTTAATATAAAAAATAACCTTACAATATCTAAACCTAGTTACTTAATAAAAAAAATGCAAATCAAACGATAGAATAATTACGTGATTTTATGTAGTTAATTTAGTATTACATAAAATTAAAAGTTAAATATCAAGTCAATTAATTAGTCATGTGTTTTTTTTTTTTTTTTTTTTTGTAAAAAATGGATAATAATATGCTCGATAAAGTAACCATTAGATGGTTAAATGATAAAAAAAAATTAAGTAATCGCGATTCGCAAAATTTAATCAAATTATATCTTTTAATTGGTCTATCAAAAATGTAAAACCTTATACATACTTCATAAAATTTAAATTGTTTCTAATTAAAATTATTTTAAATTTAGTAGTACATGTTTTACTTATACTCATATATACATAAATATTTATAGTAAACATACTATTTTATATTAGTATAAAAGCTTAAATTATTTTCAAAATTAATATAATTTTCATAATAGGTACTGTTATGAACTAACATATTAAAATATGCTATTTACTCTTATTTTAACTGAACACTACTAATTCAATTACATATTTATTAATTTGCTTAATAAATATTTAATCTTAAATAATATAAAACATTTTCAATTAACATATTATACATATAAATATATATATATATATATATGTACAATAATATTTATAACACTTCTGGAAAATAATTCTATTTCTAACTTAATAATTTTTCAGAGTACTTAGATTATCTAAATTTTAAAAGAATAAAATTTATTTTATTTAATACTTTTAAGAATTATTTTATTAGAATTAGTATAAAATACTTATGTATATTTTATAATTATCATTTCAAGATAACCCATAAAGTGGAATTAACAGTATTTTACTTAACCTACAGAATTTTTACTACCTATTTATTATTTGTGTTCTTACTTAGAGAAAAAATGGAAAATTGAAATAAAATATCAAATAAACTACAAATTCCATCTTAAATCAATAAGAACACGAAAAAAATTAATTTATAAAAATATTAGAATGAGTCCTCTCGGATGATCATTTTTTTTTTTTCAGAAATTACTTTAAAATAGTAATCACATAACCGTGTTTTATAAAATTGTTGAATGATTATCAGCTTGTTAATTTATTATAAACTAATATTACATACATTTAAATGTGTTTAAAAAAAATATTATATTGATTAAAAATCAAAATATTTTTTAATTAGCCACTATGCTATATTGCTATAACATTTTTTAACTTTATATAATATTTTACTCTCGGTTCACAAGATTGTAGTTTTTAATAACGACACAGTTAGTAAAACAGGTCTAATAATGTAAGATACTCTATTTTATTAGTATGAACTGTTTTATATTCTAATTTATAAAACTAAAGTTAGGTACTTGCCAAAAAAAAAAAAAATACCACAATAAAGTTATGTTACAGTGGTATTAGTTATAATACATTTTAAAAAACTAAAATATTTTGATCTTCTAAATTATAATTTTAAATGGATGAAAATTGTAATGTTTTGGTAACTCATTTTATACTCACATTGTAGCATATATTCATATACGACATATTTACATTTAATACATTAATAATATCGAAATCATCAAATACTTATACATAATATTATATATTATATACATATATATCCAAAAAATTATATTTTACATCGCCGTGTTAGTTATAAATAAATTATTTAAAAAAACACACATACACACACACAGACACGTGCACCACACATACACTCTCGCAAACACACGCGTGGAACGGCTTAACAGTGGAAGTTCGGTCCGTCTGTTACGGTCCGTGTTCGTGGGGCTAACTGCCGGCGGCTCAGCATGTGACTCTCTACACAAGCGATGCAGCGACGGTTACCGGCGGCGTCCGCACGCGCACGCATGCACACATTTCTACGTACGTGAGATTTTTCTAAGCGTTTCCCCCACCAATAACGAATATAAAATCATTTTGTTTAAAAAAAAATCACCGTCTTAATACATATATTTAGCACCCTATACCTTCCCGTGATAGAAAGGGGTCAATCAAAATGATGAGAATTCGTTTATTCTTATGTCTTTTTTTTATTTTTTTATTTATTTTATTTTATTTTTTCAAAATGCGCAGCGGGTAATCCATTGCACTTGGAGAAAATTCTTGTACATCACCCGGGTGGGTCTGAAATCGATGGGGGATATTTACCGCCCCGTTGGATATTAAGTCCGTGCACATTTGGAGCATACCTACCTACATATATCAACCTGAATTCAAATGATGACTACACAGCGGATTATCCACATCAGTGTGATAACTTATACGTTAATGATTATAACAATCATTGTCTTTGTATGACATATTAAAGTAAGTACCTTGCGTCCTCACGACATATAAACCAGCTGTAACCACAACCTCCCATTAATATTTGTGTTACTATTATAGTAGTATCCACTTTATCTAAAAAGCAATACTTACTAAATTTAAGTCATTCTATTGAGTATCGACTGTAATAGTACATCTATACTCAACCAATAATTGAAAACACTTAATAGTTAATAAATAATCAAATGAATTCCAATATACAATCGTATTGAGTATACTTTATATTTTTCATATGGGGGATTTCATGATCATCTATCACATATATAGAATATACCAGAGGTTCCCAAACTGTTTATGGCACGAGCCATCTTGAAAATTATTTAAATTTTAGTGGCCCATTTAATAACTTTTTCTTGGCTTTTTCGATTTCAATGACCATATTATGTCTAAAAAAATGTATTATTTAAAAATATAACGTGACTTGCGACCCACTAAAAATATGATCGCGGCCCATAGTTTGGGAACCTCTGGTATATACTATATTATCAATGTCAAGGACTATAACTATTAACATGTCCAAATGAATAAATACATTTTGGGAAACTAAAAAGTATAATTATCAACAATATCGGAAACACAAAGAAAATACACTAAATAGCCTACTAGAAAACTGTTTTATTTTTAGCTCACGACATATTGAATATTTACCTACAGTGGGACTGGAGTAACAGTATTACCATAACACACCACTAGGAATAGAAAAATTAAATTCTAAGTACAAGTGGAGTAGTCATAGAATATTATGGAAATAAAATAGATTTAGTCATTGATTAAATACTTAAATACTTCAACTGTATATTTAATCAATGATATAGTAGAATTATACGATAATATTATATGAATACATTTGATTTTAAATTTCTTATTATATAGTGATGAGTGATGACTGATGACTGATGAGAATAAGTGGATTCTTAAATCCTCTCACAAAATGGAATTAATTTAAAATTGTACTGTATACCTATAAATAAAATTGTTTTATAAAAATATTATTTCCTATAATAAAAATGCATTATTGTATTTATTTAGTAGATAGTGCTCTTATTTAAATATTTTATTCGTAAAAATGTAGTTTAAATAATATTTATTTCTAAATACTTAATAATCAATATAATAATATAATAACTAGCAACTGTGCTGACAGCCCCTCTCCTCACGTAAAATGTTAGACCTCTGTTACTAAATATTTTTACGGGCTGTACCTATACAAAACTTATAATAATAAAATGTACCATAAATTATTAAGAATTAAAAATATTAAGCATTCTGAGAATAAAAATGTTTCTTTATTCCAATATAATTTAAATGATTCGAATCTAGATTCGGTGTATAAGACGCAAGATATTGTATAATACTTTCTTTTTTTTTTTTTTTAAATAGTTACTATACTTACTACCCATTATAAGCGATACGAGTATACACACAATAATTTCTAAGTATTTATTAGTTAACTTGTTGGTTAAAATATCAAAATGACAATATATAATATCATAAAATATTATTTAGATTAAAATAAGTATATCAAAATGTTGGAAATTACAAATTCATTTCAACGGGCTACTGCAGTATTCCAAATTCAACCACACTTTTGAGAGTCATGCATATTGGCATATCGCATATAGCCGAATAGATATTTATTTATTATTTATATTATATACTTAAATAAATATTACTTTTCAAAAACAATCATAATTTTAAACTTGCAATTAAAATGATTATTTTTTTATTACAAAATATCAAATTTTATCAAGTATCATAGTGTCTATTATTCAATTTTCTATTTCTTGAGTAAAAAAATTTTCAAGCAATGATGGTGGTAGTAGATTAATTTAAAGTTGAAATGCACACGTATTCGCATTCACAAGTTAAATAATCGGTGCTAGGTTAATCAGGCGTTTGAGTCACCGCTAGTTGTCTATTGAAAATCGCACCATTCGCTAAGTTGTAAATAGCGCGTTCATCTATGGCTATAATATTTCTTTCCTATTAATATTTGAGTTTATTGTATCACCATTTTTGAGATTAAAGATTAAATTAAATTGCCTGTCAGCTACCTTTTACTGAACTAAAATTATTGTATATTTTGCTGATACTGAAAAAAATTTTTGGTGGGGCAAACGTAATATCCGTAGCATTTTAGGTAACTTAAGGCAATCAGGCACAAAAACATTGTCTTTCAAAAGACTTAAAAGTAAATTAGTGTATACGTATAATAATAAAATCCACAAAAAACATTGTATTGCAATTAAATTTATGCAGTTTACTAAGAAAGCTATTGAATCGGTAGTTATATTTCCACCTATTTTAACTATTTTTTTAATATCTATTACTGTATTATATTATTGTACACATATTACACATTTAGATTTTTTTTCTTAGCTTTTAATCTATTATTTATACTAGTTATTAATATTATATGTATACCTACCTAATATACCTATAGTCTATACCAATAAATATTCATAATTTAATACATGATCTTATATAACTGATTTAAGTAATTAGTAAAATGTTTTACTTAATTAAGTTCTAACTTTGTTTTACACACATGAAAGTATACGCATAATACATTTAAGTATTAAAAAATTTAAACCAATAATAAATTGAGGCGTATGATCACCTGCCATATTATTAAATCCTCAGATCTTAAAATATTTAAAACAACCAAACCATAAAAAAATCATACCAAGCTGTTAGTGTAACTTTTAAAACCCTCTAATATACGTAAGGTTTCCATATTTAGTTTAGTGGTTAATGGTTAATAACACTTTATTTGGTCATAGTCACTCAAGTAACATACTAACATACCAACAACTTAAAATTTCTTACGTCTATATATTCTATCGTGTATACCATAATTTAACACGTTGTGTTAATATATCCCTGTGATTTAATTGGCTGTGGTTATCTTTTTAATATACTATGTTACCAGGTGTTACCATCAACATACGGTAATAAGTAACGATGATGAATGATGGTTATCAATTACACTACTAATAAAAGGTACTCATACTTTCCAGTATCCCAATAAAGTGTTTCGGGACAACAAATTATTCCGAAATTTAACTTCAATAATTTACATCAACATTTATTTTTTTACTAAACATTTTCAATAGAAAAAAAATATTGTTTTGAAAAATAATCAAATTAAATATTACTTCTCAAACGTTTTGAACCATACTATAATGTATAAAACAACTACATAGATAGTTAATGTATATATATTTTACATTTTACCACCTATTACCTACCTATTATTTTATTAATTTATAAAATATGTACTTGTTATATCTTATAACATCGCTAATTAACACTTTAGCTGTAACGTATTATATATTTATATTATATTTAAGTACTTATATACGAGGATAAAAATTAAAGTAAAATAATAATTAATAACTCGCTTGTGGTGACCATACAATGTACATGGCATGACTAATATGAGTTATGATAAGAATATCTAATATCTATTGAGGTAATGGCTATTTAATATTCATATAATATACAAAATAATTCTTCATACCTCCCCCCTTTTTTTCTTCAATAATGCAGTTATTCAAAATCTTATTTTAGGTTATTTATAAGTATACTTAAAAGTTAAAGATTATATTTTCAAATTCTTGAGATTTTGTATACTACTTAAGAAGCGACCCAAGGAGATACAAACTTCTGTTTTTCAAATGTCAACATCCCTTTTCTGGTATAAATTATGTAGCGAATAATTTTTTAAACATGTTGACATATCAAAATTAAAAATCAAACCAGTAGTTTTTTAGTTATTTAACTTTGTATAGGTATTAAGGATAATAGATTTATGATAATGGGTTTGGAAGATATGGAGGCTATGTATGACCTTTTGAAAACTTTAGTAATTGATACGCATCAGTAATCTATCAATAATCAATAATTAAATACAATTATCTGTAAAAATAGTCCAAGTATAATAAATACTAAACCCAATGTTATATTCATTTCATACATTTTTTTAAAACCATTTTTAAAGACTATTGTCCTTAGTATAAACATTTTAATAACTGAAAAACTGATCGTTCAAATTCTGAAATAAGTTGATCAAAATTTTCATAAAAATAACACTTATGAAAAAATGTATAGTAAAAAAGAAGATTTTCATTTAAAAATTGTAAATTTGTATTACTTCTTGAATAGTGCAAAAAATATCAAGAATTTTAAAATGTGATCTTTAGTATTAAAAATACTCAAACTTAGAATTATAATAAATGCATTATTAAAAAAAAATAATAAAGACGATCATAATTGGTGAATGGTGAGTCACCTATTAATTGACCTATACAATATCAATACATAAGTAATAGGTACTTATTTTTAATTATTATTTATGAGCTAATATTTTTATTTATAAGTGACCGTGGACACGTTTATCAGACCGACCAAATCCAAAAAAAAAATAAAATATTGGTTAAGTCAGAGGTTTTATAAAAATAACTCAGAATAATTAGAACACAACTTGAAGTAAACACGGTACACGTTTAACTATCAATGTAGGTACCATTATAAAATAATCACAAGGTACTTGGAGTTAGCGTCATATATAAAAGGAAATGTTTGATAGCATACGTATGATACAGTCCACTTTACCAACTGTTATAATATGTATAAAATTATTTTGTAAAAGTAAAATATTAATCTTATTCACAAAAATTATAAGTTAACGCTTAAAATAATATTTTATATTATAAAACAACCGTATTTACTACTTAGATACTATTTTATCTTATAAAAAGATTACAAATTACAATATTATCATAGCTATATTTCTGTTATGATTAGGTACTAATTACTAAATAACCAATTTCTTAATAAAATACACATGAATAAATCTCTTGATTGACTAATTGTTTTTATTAGATCATTTTTTTTTTTTTTTTATATATACCATAACCTTAACCATATTTGAATTATATTTATTAATATAATACATCACATGATTCATATGAACTACATACCTCTTTAAAACAATCCTAGATATGCCATTGTTGTAGTGAGATGTGATGATTTCAAATACAGCTTTATTGTACATATTTATTATTTTGTAATTTGTACGATACGCGCACTATAGAAACAACACAGACCTCTGTGTAAAGTGCCGTCAGCTATGCAACAATGAAATCGGAAAATTTTTTGTTTACGTCGCGCGTCATGTGTATTGGAATTCGGAGCGCGATCATGCCTAGTTATTTCTATCACGACCACGGTTATAGATAGATTAGATTAGATGGGTCTACACTCTTTCTGCAGCCGTAATTATGACTACCACATTTAACATACTCGCAAACGAACGCAATGGAATAACACTAAAAAATAACTTTTGGCGTCCAAACCAGATACCACAAAATCGGTATACATGAATTTTACCATAATCGACCACAACTGCGATATACAGAGTTTTAAAAATACCAGGCAGTCTAAATTAAAAATATTTCTTATCTTAAAAAAAAAAAAAGAAAGAAATACCTAGATAGTAGATACACCGCTCAGGATTCAGTTATAATTCACACCGCTGTAGATACCAGCTAATAGCTATACCGCTAGAGACCAGGACTAAATCACAGTGCAGGAACTGACGAAGATCTCTAAAGGCACCTGCTCCGCGCTCCACTTTTTTTTATTGTCCCCTAGGCCTAAAATACGATAAACTAATATTTATTAGTTTTTTCAAGAAAAAAAAATATTGCTTAGTTTTAAGATAAAAAAAATCTTAGTTATAAAAAATACTACATCGTGTACAAATCGTGACTGCTCAGTCAACTATCGTAATGGCTGTAATGGAGTATGTTAGTGTATAGACATTAACATAAACTTAAAATCGTTATTGACTTTCGTGTAGGTTTATTTATTATAGACTGTATACGTCTTAACAGTTCCAAATTCGTACATCTAATTAACACAGTTTTTGACGATTTGTTATTTCATTATAATCAACCAACGGGATATAAATTAACCATTTTTAGTCCTAAATCTGGTCTTACTAAATCGTGTAGTATCCTGCAGTCCGTAACCAAGCATAGGTGACATTGTAACGTTTGTAACAAAATTATAGTAGTCTATAAACACGTTACTTACAAGTTGAATAATATATCCAACTATTAGTCCTACAATTCCTGACAGTAACACGCACGCAGTGTAAACGTATAGTATGAACAAGGGCTTATTTTTATGATATATACAGATAAACGGTAATGTAAACATTGGAGAAAAGGATGGGAAAAATATCGTCAAGCTTCTTCTCATCGACTGTGTCCATATGTTAAAAAAGTACCTAAGTATTCAAATTTAAAAACTATTAAATTTTTAATTCTACGATCAGCAATAACTTTACTGAGATTTGAAAGCAGAAGGCTATACCGTATAAGCTGTACTGTATAGTCTATACGAACTGGAATATATAAATAAGTAGAGGTACTTACTACCTATAAACGATTTCAAATTGAAACGGTAAATCAGTCTCCATTTCTAGGGAGAGAGAGGGCTTTCAATTACAGAGCAAACTACTAACTAGTTAAACGACCCAAAATTACACAATGTTTAGGCGAGCTCATGATATATTTATTTAAGGTAAAATTTATAAGAACACCTGATATTGGTTCATTACTTTATCCTTCCTAAATTCAAAAACTTATCTAAGTTTTATCTTTAGACTATAAACATAGCCCTTTAAACTTGTTTGAGGCTTTTCAAGAGACTTTCTGAAACTCTCAGCCAATTTTTGCAACACCTCTATTGAGAAGTCTAATTGCTATTTTCATATCTATTAATTTTATTTATTGAGATTATTATTTAAGTATTATCGATAGCTTAGTAAAAAATATTTAAAAAAAGAAATATTGTTAAATACATATTATAATAATTAATAAGTATCTATATACAATAATATGTCCTTAATTGTTAAACTATTGTTTAATTATACTTAGCAATATCATACACATATTATACTGGAGGGATTTAACCACCCAAAATTTCAGGATTTCTTGTGCATATAAAAAAGGTATGGTATATATATATATGTGTGTGTGTGTGTGTGTGAGTGTATATAGTATTATTTAAAATTTTTTTATGCATATCTGAAAAATATATAGGTACAATAAATTATTTAAAATTTAAAACTATTTAGTTTTTTATTTCATACCCATTTATTTAATATAATCAATCATTATTAATTTTATGGTTTAACATTATTCATACAATTTTAATGAAATATTTTTATTTTTATTTTGGATTATTACGTGATAAATCGACTACTTTTTTTATTTGTTAATCGAATTAATTCATATTTGAATATCTTTTAAAACATTAAAAACTTGATAATACAAAGATGATACAAATAATAAAACTATATCTTAGTAATTTTAGAGTAAGAATTACTGTTAAATAATTCAACACCTCCATTAAAAGTAGAGTCATTTTTGGGTAAAGTCAGAAATTGGTTGATACCAAGATGCAGTTGGAATATAAACAGATAAAAAACAAAATGTAAGTTACAGCCAAGAAATACAATTATCATGTTTTAAATATTAATAATCACATATTTAACAAATAAAAATAATATGTTTATCACTATACTGGTTCATGTTTATATGACACATCTCACAAATGTCAGTAAATCAATTTATTTTTTCAAATATTATTTGAATTTACTTTAAATTAATTTCTAACTAATGCTCTTAATGTTATTATTAGTTTCCAAATATACTGAATTTAATTTATGAATATGTATCAATCTGAATATTTTTGACACATTTTAAAAATTTGAATGTTTTATAATGTAATGTTTGGTTTTCAGATTTAAATTTAGAATTAAAAGTTTCACTTTCATTATTTTTCCATCAAACAGAATTATTGTCCAAAACTGTCCATGGTGTGGTTGAAAAAATAACATAATAACCAATATAGTTCATATTTCTTATTTTTGTACTCTATAGTCAATCTTGTTATCCTACATTTTTTCTCCAGCAGCCTTGACTAAAATTAAATCTACATCCAATTATAATGAAGTTTGGGAATCCTTTACTTGCAACTTGAAAAATTCCTTTTTTTAAATTGAAAACTTAATGTTGTAGCTTAAAAATTAAATTAATTTCCATTTATTTTCAGCATAGACGTAACAGTTCTGTACAATAATTTCTTTTTACCCTTTAATAAACTAAGTGCAACAGGAACATATTTGTTATTTTTAAAGCCAATTACTGTTAACACATGCTGTAAAAATTTCATACAATAGTTAGAAGTGCCATCAACCAAAATAGTCTTAATACTACACATGAATTTCAAATTACTCCTGCAAGAAAATATTATTATTATATCATTTAATATTACTAAATTTTCCTTTTTCGTAGATATCATTTCGTCCAGATTCAAATAGTCATGTATGTGATACGTCATGCATATATAGGTTCATGCCATGCTATCATCCGTGTATTTTGGATTTTAGCAACTTTAATATTGGTTGTAATTAAGCACGATTAATATCATTCCCTAAAAATGAATAGTTTGATATTAAAATAGATATCTAAATATTTAATATATTTTAAATTTATTTTATTTGCATTTTACCTGATATTACACATTTTAAAAATAACAATTAATAAATATTATATTATATTATTTATGATAAATTTCAAACTCAAAAAATAAAAAATATCTTTATTTATTTACCAATGCGAACCAAGTCTCAGTTAATGAATTAAAATATTAACATCTTTCTCCATCTCATGATGAATTATTTTCCTTGACATTTCCGAAAATGATTATTTATCATTCTTCCTTTTTACAGTTATTATTTTTGTCTATTTAATATTTGAATACTATATTTGGTATTCTGGTTGTATGATAATTTTTGTCGTTCTTGAAAACATAGGTACTTTCTTCGCCTGCATAACGTATAGTATATTGCATTATAATTTTTATTAGTACAACTGCAGGACATTTCTCCTGTTTTTAGACGATATTATTTTAATTTAAAATTAATTAATAAAATAAAAATTTTTCCTTATTTACTATAAATTTTCGAAAGCAACAATTCTAAAATTAAAGTTAATACCTAGGCATTAGGCAACGTCTTACCATAAACGGCATAAGCCATAAACTAAAAAATATAACGTTGGTCAGTACTCACTACCTAGTCCTGACTGACCAATAACCATAATTTAGATAAGCTCTTATCGGATATAGATAATCGATTACCAACCGCAATTTTACTTTCGATCTATATTTTTGAGAACAGAATTCGCACACAACGCGGAAATCATGCGTCTTCCGAAATGTAATTTTTTATTACATAATCTAAAATATCAGACATATCGGTCGGACAAATAAACATTGTCTCTAATTCTCTATCAATAAATCCATGAATAACTTTTAATCTAAGGATTATTATAAGAAACTAAAAAACATAAATAAAATGCCTCTACTTTTATGATATTAATACCTCTAACTGGTTACAGCACTATAATATTATACACTTTAAATATTCTTCTCTCATAACCTTAAGCTCAACAAGTAAAAAAAAATAATTTTACAATTCTGCTATTGTTGATGAATTTGTGGAAGTGTGACTAGCTAAATAGTATAGACAGAGTATTGTAAACTGAAAAACAATGTATTTATCAACTATTCATCTTTTTTCATTATTGTAGTTGTAGGATTTTTAATAAGGTAATCGAGAAGCTAAATTGATAAATGATTTACTCCTTCAAAAAAGTAAAAATGAATTTTCATTTTTTTTCTCTCAGAAGAGTGTCAAAGATTTTATAGTCTAAATTATTAACTAAAAACATCTGATACTTTTTGTACATGATTAAAGAAATAGCTGTCAGTGACCAATCCAAATGTTATAGTCATAACCCACCATTGTATTCATAATTCTAAATAAATTAATAAAAAATGCAAAAAAATATTAATTAATTCAACTTTAGAAATATAATAAACAATACAATTTTTTACACACAAAATATGTGAATGTATATAAGCTTAAACCTTCATATATTATGCAAGCTTAATGTTAAATATAATAATTCTCAAATATTTGCATTTTATTTATTTGATTATATTGATCTTAAATTTATGACACTCGCCAATCAATTGATTCCAAAATACTAATAATATTATAAGATCTAATGAATCTGATAAATATTATTTAATTGGGATCTACAGTACAATAAATACAATCACCAACAATAATTTATGATTAAAATAACAATAACATTAATTCAACACTGTTCCACCAATATATTACTAGTGTAGGTACTTAAATATGATTGATGATTAAATGATTTATGCCATTATATATTTATACAAATAAAAATGCTACACACTAAAGGATGGATTAATTATAAATACATATAAACAATAATAAATAAATAATGTATTGAGATCAAACATATCTACCATGGTATAAATATTGAATTGTAAAAAAATATATATTATATTATACTATTTTATGAATATTATCAAGTTCAAGATTAATGATAAACCTATCTAATTATATGATAAAAATATCTAATTATTTCCTCCCATTTATTTAGTGGCAATGGGTTGAAATATATACAGTCTAAAATTTTAAAATATTGCTTAGATAAATTTTAAACATACTTAAAATACAACTTATACAAGTATATAATATTATAGTAATATACTAGTACAAACTAAAATATTGTGAAAATATGGAGAAAACTGGAAGTAATAATTAAATAAGTAAAAATAAAACTTAATTAGAATTATATGTTTCTAATTATTCACAATTGTTTAGTAGTTTAAAATTGTTATTATTTTATTATTTAGTAGCAAGCTTAGTGAATTATGATTAAATTAATATTAATTTGTTTACATTATACAATTAACTTATAATTATAAACTTAGTTTTCAAAGCTCTTTAAACAATCTAAATAATTGTTGTGTATATTGATTTATACTTGCTTAAATGGAATTACCCCTTTAGTTGTATAAACAATGTTAAATAACTAATTTTAAAGCACCGTTTTAGAATAATATAAACCTAATTTCTAATTATAAATTATAATAATAAAACAAAATAATATGTGTAAAAAAAGTCTGTTTAACAAATTAGAATATTGATTACTCATAAACTTAAAAAAAATGTACAAAAGACAACAAAACAATATAAAAAAACTAATAATCCAATACATTCCTTAACACTAATATTTGAAAATTTAAATTAATA
Organism: Melanaphis sacchari; assembly: GCF_002803265.2. Lineage (NCBI taxonomy): Eukaryota > Metazoa > Arthropoda > Insecta > Hemiptera > Aphididae > Melanaphis > Melanaphis sacchari. The sequence continues at coordinate 179,150 of NW_020271184.1, forward strand.
TAATGAAGATAAAAATTGTAACAAATTAACTTTTTCTACATAGTATTAAAAATATTATAAAATTATAAATATATTTTAATAAATACAGTAAATGCCACTTATTGGACTTGATTTGGGACCAGAACATTCCGAGTTCATTAACCAAATGAGCCAATAAGGTGAAGGGTCAAGAATAATAATGTATGTATTTAATAAATGTATATATGAAATAATAAAAAAATATAAGTAAAATAGAAAAATTTACTTATACATTTGTATTATTATTTATTTATTAGCAATGTATTATATTCACTAAATTGTATATAATTATACATGTATTTAAAAATCATAGACAAATCAATAAATTCATTTAAAAATGCAACTATTTATTAGTTATTTATGTAATTAAGTAATTGAATTAATTGACCTATTAAAACATTTTAATTTGTCCTATATACACATAAACACATTAGACTCGTATACCCCGCACACTAAGAGAGCAATTGTCAAAGGTGACCAAAATTTGTCCTACAGATCATAATTGGTTGTGTGGGGAGTTGTGCTCTATGAGTGAAGGAATATAGTTAGTATACATACAAGCATACTGGCCAGCTTGTTTGAGTCTAAAAAAAAAATGAGTGAATTAACTACAAGTCCAATAAGCAACTACTGTAAAATAATTCATATAAAAATAATTAATTACTGATTAGCTTGAAAAAAAAATAGGTAAAATTAAAACATAAAAATGTAGTTTCAAAAAAAATTAATCAAATATACATCTAATATTTTAAGAGGCAACTGTTTTAATGTTTTTATTATATTTTAAATATTTGATTAATATTTAGACAACTCTTTACTGTACACCCTGTAATGAATGAATGAATCAAATACATACATAATAATGGTACAAAGTCAATCAGCAAAAGTACATAAATTAATAAAAAATTGTAAATTTAATAATACTTATGTGTTTCTGAAAAATCACGTTACTTTTAAGTAATATTGTTCTAGTTAATGTTTAACATTAGACACTATATTACTAAATATAAAATAAATTACTCAAATTTAGAGAAATATTGAGTTAATTAGTATAAACTAATAATACATTTTTAAATATAAATATATCGTATGTATATGTACATGGCAGAGTTTCAACTAAAATAATATTTTTTTAGTTAAAATACTCCCATAAATAGCTTAAGATCATCTTTTTCGACGACAATGCCTTTTATGTTCACTACTCCAATGAATTAGTTGGCATTTAGGACTACAATATGCTGTATTCCAACAACAATGGTAAATAGCTTCACTTTCACAATTCACACACTAAAAATATAATTTTTATGAATAAAAATTAGTAATTCTAAAACAGAGGGTACTGCATACTTGATTAAATAATATATTGAGAAAAAGAAATTTCATTTTATACTAAAAGCCATGGTTTATCCAAAAGAAATATTTGAATGTTAAGAACCAACAGCTAGTATGTGATAGTGTTAAATCTAATATATTTTTATTCTCTAATTTGACTGTTACCAAATGCATTTTACTATATAATATTCACATAAAAATGTAATAATAATGTAAAATTCAATAATAATCATGTTTTAATGTCAAAATTTAATAGCACAGCCATTTATAACATAAAATAAATGATTACATAAATTTTTTTTATGAAAAAATAGAAAATAGATAGCAAAAAATTATTTTTATTCTTTCTTTAAAATAATTTATTAACTTATTAATAATCATAAAAAATGTTGACTAATTTAAAAAATGTATCAACTGTAAGATAAAAAAAATTACCCATTGTTTTTTCTTCACTTCAGATAGTGCAATATTGTGATTTTCTTGCAATACCGCAATCTCCTCTTTATGTTGTTCAATTAATTGTTCAATAGCTTTACGTTTTTCACTTTCCATTTCAGCTCGAATCTAAAACATACAATTTCATTCTAGAATATAATAGTTTACTTGTGTAGTATACAACCTACTAAAAAACTTTACAAGTGTAGTATGCTATACTACTATCAATCAATTAATTATAATACAATTTATCAAATTAAAACCTACTAAATATATTACTGATAATGATCATTGTCAAGCATTTTATAATATTGGTATATATCATTGTACACTATTTAATATCATCCCAAAAAACATCTAAGTAGTATTGTTTATTAATGGATCACCACTATTATGCTTTTAGTTAATGGTCTAACAAATTTATTGCTTCTTAATTTTTGAGCATTGACTTATTCATTAATATTTTTAAGATAAAAGAATAGCATAATAAATAAAAATGCACATACACAAATACAGGAAGACGAAAGGGCACAACAAAGATTAAAATAGTATATTTAAAAGTAGGTAATCATGAGTTTTTGTAGATATTTACAAATTGTCAAAATGTTTAATAGTTATAATACTGTAAAAATAATATATATTATTTAATTTAAAGACTCAAGTTAAAAGTACTATCATCTATTCTGTAATAAAATAAAATAATAATACCTACGACAGGTAGCATATTACATGCATACAGTTTTTTGATAGGTAATATTTTATAATAAATAGCATACTACACAAGTATCTATAACATAAAAGATATATTTAATTACTTAACTAACCTTATTTATGTAGCTTTTAGGTGGTTTTTTACTAATTGGTTTTGTTTGTACTTTAACTGATCGTACTAAATCTTGACATGAAGAACTAACTGTTTCATCTTCAACAACATCTGGATCTTTTAACCTTTCAGTTGTAGATGTTATATTTTCATCTACTTCATTTTCTTTAACTGGAGATTTTGTTTTTAATGGTGATGCACTTTTAGATGTTTTAATTCCTTCAGTCACATTGATATTTTCTTTTGGACTTTTAACTTTAGTTTTCAAATGTTTAACTGGAGTGTTATCTGTGTGTATAGGTTCACTTACTTTTCTAGGTCTACCTCTAGGTCTTTTTTCTACAATGTTTTCAGGACTGGTTTTTTTAATTAGTAAAGGTTTCTTTACAACTTTTTTTGGTGGACTTATTTTTTTCTCTAGAGATAATGGCCTACCTCGTTTTCTTTTTACAGGTTTAACTTCTTCTTTTGATTCTGATTCCTCGGTATCTGTCTCAGCTTTTATTGATGCTTTCTGTTCTTTAACTTTTCTCCTTTCATTACGTTTCAAAATGGGTGAAGCTTCTACTTTAGGTGGTTCTTCTTCTTCTTCTGAAGACGAACTAGATGAAGAAGATGATGATTGTGCTGCAAGACCAAATATAACTTTGTCCAGTTGAAGTTGATGGCGACGCAATTCCTCACATGCTTTGTTCCATTGAGAAGTACGACCCTGAGACTAGAAAAAAAAGTGCATATTTAACATAGTTAAAAAAATATGTAACCCACATTAGTCTTAAATATAAATACATTTTTTAATTTTACAGATTAGTAAATAATGTAGATAATACATTTTTAAGATATATTAAATCATTAATTCTAGATATTAACCTGCAAGGTATGAATGTTCACCGATATTGGTCGTATTTGAGATTTGTCAATAATTCCAAGCTGATGCTCACTACCAAAAAATCTTACTTCATACATATCACCTTCAATTTTTAAAACCTGAAATATTATTTTAAGATAAAATAACTTTAAAAAATAAGTCTTAATTTTACTATAAATACTTTTGCTGGCCAATATGGAAAATCTTCTTGTTTTGCATACACTAGTTCATGAGGAGGTTTACAGGGTTTACAAAACCAAAATTTTGAATTTTTTTGTATAGAATATTTGTAACAATAACGGCATCTCATTATTTCCTCCAAATCTCGATTGCAATCCCTTAACATTAAGCGGCCATAATCAGCTAAACTGCTATGAACTAAAATACAAATAAAAAATATATCATAAGAAAAAACTAATATAAATGATTATACTATCTCAATTTAGTTTTTGTATGAAAACTATTTCATGTCTATAAGTGTTTGGTATTTAAAGTTTTATGAAAGAAAGATTAGAATTTAAATTGCTATAATTTACCGCCATGAAAAATTATAATATTGTGAACAAAGGTTAATATATCTGCTCGGAACTCTTCAATATTTCTATACTCATCATCATCAGCTTTATCTTCAATCATTTGGAGATCTATAATTCTAAAATGTTTATTAAAAAATATTAAAAACATAAATTTTAGTCAAAGAGAGTACAATATAAATTTACTTGAAAATAAGAAGATCTATCCTCCAAGGATCTTTGTCCTTTAATGCAGATTTCATGTTAAAATGTAAATCACTACCTTTTAGTTGACTCTGAAACTGAAGTCTGTCTGAAACATATGTAGATGGAGCTGTAGTGGCAATTTTACGTTCTGACCATGGTAAAGGTATCTAATTAATAAAAATATATTTATTAGAAATATAAAATACCAAATAATCAGTTTAAAATATACATGAGGACAATTACTTTTTCTTTTAATCTGCCAGTAGTATGATATAGAAGCCTATTAAGCTGACTTTTTTTTATCTTTTTACAAACTTCTTTAGTAGAAGCACAATTCTAAAAGAATAAGGTTATTTAATATAATTTTAAACAATAATTATCATTTACTACACTATTTAATAATACTTACTTTACATATATTACAGATAAACTTATGCTTAACATCATTTTCTGGCAAGTCTTTTTTTTCAATACATGAAAGATGGAAAACTCGATAACAAGATGTACAACTTATAACATCTCCAGCACTATGACATTGAAAACAATACCAATCATGACTATCTTTATCAGCCTAAAGAAAAACATAACATATTATTAAAATATGTCAATATATTCAAATAGAGTAAGTCGCAAACTTTTTCTTCTGGAAGTTTATATCCTTCAGTTTCAACTCCTGCTTTTGAACCTTTATTACCAACTCTTTTAGTTAAAATCAAAAGACCATCACGTACACAATAATTTAATTGTCTTCCTACTTCCTCTGTTAAATATAAAATAATTAGTTTTGAAAAATAAATTTTTAAATAAGACTATGTCATACCTGGTGACATATTGTGGACCTTGGTCATATATTTTGTGATGCGATCAATATCTGGTACCTGCCTTTGAAAACGTATCACTTTCACCGCATCCCACAGCTGTTGAACAGCCAATGGGCATGATATACGGCGGCGGCTCATTGCCATAAATAATCTATCACCCATGTCAATTAGTACACCAGTTATTGACAAAGAAAAAAATGTGTATACTTTTTATTCATTTTAAAATGATGCAAGTTAAGCAACACTCGTCAAATTTGTAATTATTGTTCTAATTACACAATGATTGTTCCTAAATCATATATATCCAATTAAACCCAATCTGAAAAAATAAATAAAATTAATACATAGAAAGTATTAAACTTTAAAATAAAGAATAAATAAATAAGTTTTAAATATATATTAAAAAGTAAAATAGACATTTTAAAAACAATAGGGAATAATCTAATATTTTACAACCAAGGTTCAGATTTTTAGTTTTAAATAAAGTTAAAATATGACGCTAATAATCTCTAAAAATGCATTTACAAATTATTTTTAGAATGAAAAAATAAATACAAAAATAATCAATTAATAAAATATGCTTTATTTACAAATTTTTAATTTTTTTGACAAACTCGTTATTTGCAAAATATATAAAAAGAAAATCCAATAATGATAATAAAAAAGAACACAAATTTAATATATCATAAAAATTATTATATTATTAAATTTGTTGATATATGATTATATAGTAAAAAATATTGTAAAATAGGTCTCAAAATTAAAATATATAACTAAACATAGGTAGTATACAATTTTCACAATTTATAAAATATTCTGTAACCTTTGAAAAATTCTCAAATATTAAAAAAAAAAAAATTAAAGTTGAAATATTTAACTATTATAAACCTACATAAATTATGTTCAGTAATTATATTGTATAAAAACCAAAAAAATGTACCCTATATATTATAAGAAATCATGTAACAGTAATAAATAATAACCTAATAACAATTAAGCAATGTTTTGTATTATTATTTTAATATATAGATTTTTCAAAATTAAGATACAAGAAGGTCACAACTTGTATCAATTATTAAGCTAATGTATAACACATTTATACTCTTCATAGAATTATAAACAATACAAAATTCAATAATAATACTTATTAATGAGTAAATAAAAAATTTAATACGTAAATAGTATAATATACTCATAGATAGTTATAATAATGCAATAATTGATAATACTAAGACAAAATATTTTTAAGAATAAAATATAAAATAAATCAATAAAAATGTATTTTAAATAATTCTATAAATATTAAAAAAAGCATCAAGATATAGTTAACAAATACAAAATAAATATATTATGCTTAATGATATTTATATTGATTCTGTCAGTGATAATCATTCTATAGAAATGTATAGTGACAAGTGAATTTTATTTTTATAAAAGGTAGGTGTCTAAAGTGTTAGATTACTTAGTTAATTTGTACTCAATATTAAATTGATACTATCTATATAGCACTTTTATCCTTAACCTGACCTATTATAAAACACTTAATACGCAACTTGATACAATGGATTCTTTGATTTTATTCAAATTAATTCTTAAAAATATAAACATTACAAGTACTAGGATAAGGTTTAGATACATCTTCTAAGAAATAATAATTCTATCAATGAGATGGTGTTAAGTCAACTTTACTGAATTCAAATACATGGTACGAAGAATAAATTAAATATGTTTAATAAAATGCTAAACAGTTGATCTAGTTGATCAAAATATACATTATAGGTATATCTAGATGGCTTAATACCAAAAGATTTGAGTACCTAAAGATATCAGTAAAAATATAAATGACGTCTTAACTTTATTAACGAGCATAAAAGTCATTGTGTAACTCAAAACTTGTGTTAGATTTGGAGATACAAAAAAACGTTATCGTATGGGCTCACAGAAAAGGTCTGATCATATTATAGTCGTATAAACAACATAAATGTTACTATAAATTGGTACTTTTATCTAGTAATACCTCGTTAATGAGCATGTGGGTATTGAAAAGATATAAAAATCAAAAGTAAATATGTTACGTTTATGGTTTTGTCAGATCGACTGGAGTTGGCGCCCGTTGACCGTTGTCCGGTGATCATCAGCTCACACGAAAATGGCGGCAAACGCATTTCTGTGGTGACGACGTAGGTAGCCGAACGTCACAAACGAAATAGACTCGAACGCAAACGACATCGCTGAACTCGTTAAAACCAAACACCTCACAGGACACAAACGTGAATGGAAAATATTAAAGTGCATAAACGAAAACAGTGATTAATATTATTGTTTACAAACATAAAACGAAAATGAAAGGGATATAGAATATGGAAGGGGGCACGTCGAGTTTAGTTTTTGCCGTTTTTGGGTGGGATTCCACTCTTCTTTCCCATCAAACAATCTACCCACTCGTCCAACCAATTGTCAAAGCACAAACGCATCAGTGTGACCAATTACTTTCCGTCGACTTCTTATAGCAGAATGTATTATAACATTTATAAATTATAACTATTTTCACAAAGACCACAGAGGGCACAGAGCAAACTCTGCTGAGCCAAAAATGATCGAGTGATGTGATTACCGAATTAATACTGACTACTGATTAGACATTTGACCATGCTAATATGTTAGTGATGATTGATTAGTAAAATAATTAATAAAACTGTCAACTGACTATCATAAGTAGTAATTAGTGAGCCACCGGTCATAACTTAACATAATCAACTTACTATTCATTATTAATTTTCGTCACTCGCTAGGAATTTAGAATCACATATATAGATTCATTTTATTTTTAAATAAAAAAAAAATGGGCACACAATTTAATATTTATGCAAACTGAACTGGTACTTCCATTTATGTAAGTTAAGTACTAAGGCAGCGTTTCTCAATCTATGGTACGCGTATCACTACTCACTAGTGGTACGCAGAAATCTCAAAGGTGGTATTTGAATGAAAAATAAATATTTATGATAAAATAAAATATTATCATAATATACATAAAATATTTTTTCGTTTATTTTATTACTAAACCAAATAGTCGGTTTTACTCACGTTAAAGATAGAAATTTAGATAAACGATAATCTCTATAATGTAATGCTTGATCGATTTATGTTTTAACAAATTGTACATGCTTAATTTTACTTTTATTTAGTACATTTTAATATTCTATAGGTACATTTTTTTAAGCAAAATGAAAAAAATAGAGTTTTCTAAATTAAATGGTACGTGAAAATTTTCTAGATGTGTGGGTGGTACTTGGAAGTTAAAAGGTTGAGAATCGCTGTACTAAGGCATATCTGTATTAATACATCAATGATCACTCAGACAATTTCTTTTTAAAAGGTTTTTAATTTATATATTGTAATGATAGGTATGCTCACACATCATTGTATATTACTATTCATAAAATTCAAACAAATAAATTAACGATCAAGATGTTGCACGCAGATTAAAACATCTTTTCACCACTGATGAAAGAAACGATTTATATAATATATTATAGGGTCACAAAGGAATTGACACATGATTTATGGCAATGAACTACAAAATGTATGACCCAGTTTTGTGTGCCGCTAGAGATAAGGGATGGTCCAATGAGGAGGGTCTCTGTCGCCTAGGAGAAATTATATTTCTTTAGAAAACGCGGAAACCTTTCATGGTTAAGTCTGGCTGGCCTAACCAGGTCGCCTTCTCTCATCAGTACATGAGCACCAGTCAAGCTATTGAGTGCATGATCACTGATAAGTTACGAGTGCAGGCGCACCAGACGAGCGAGCAGGAGCTCTATCCAAAAACCACCACACACCAAACCCACAAGATTCTGCAGTGACAGTTGAACTTCTTTTTTTAAAAGTTAAATCAGAGTTATTTTTTCTTATTTAAACTTAAGTTTTTCTTAAGTCGTATCGTAATTATTTGTGTCACCTCACATCTTTCTCCGAGGAACGTACCTACTATAAGTATTCACTGCGATGAATCAGGTAAGGTGCGTGTCTAAAATACTTATTGATAGTACAGGTTGTTTTACTACCCATCTAATTTGCGTAACGGTGATTTGATCATATTCTCGAATCACGATCTCGAGAGCCCTCCGAAGAACAGGAGGAAGGTAATAACACGAGAACAAGTATATTCAATAATTATTAATACCGGACTTATATACAAGGCTTGTGTCCCTTAAGTCAGTCCGGCCACATCTCCTCCCCTTTTTGTTATACTTTTAACTTAATTATTTTTAACCTATTTTGCCTTATTTTTCTCGTTATTACAATATTATCTGTAAACCTTGTATTCATGGGTCTCACTGGTGTTTATTATTTTTTTTTTTTTGATATTATTAAAACATGTGCAATTTAAAATCTTGGTTGATTTAAATAACTACCTATCTATTTAACTACTATGTATAAAATGAAAGAAAAATTATAAGTGTAAATAAGTCTTATTCACAAGATGGCCCGACAGTAATTAAAAATAAAGCCCGCATTGCCCGCTTCCAAAATAAATTGGGTAGCCTTGTTATAAATAGTTTTAAATAGCAACGACTCGAATTTAATTTGAATTTTAGAAGAGTATAAAAGAAATTGCCAATATTTTTCAAAATAACCGGGATAAGCCGAACATTTTGCGTAAATTCAGTTTTTGGTAAAACTGATTTTTCTTTTTTTTTTTTTGAGAAACTCGAAAACGAATAAGAAATAACCATAGAAAGGGACATAAAATGTCACCTAATGTTTATAAGATCATTATTATTCATAATAAATATTTTAAATTTTGTATTTTATTTTTATCAATAAATATTGATAAAAAATTACTCCTTGGTTAAAGATGTTTGAAATATAGTACTAGAGGTTTCTCATGATTCATGAGTTGATGAAATGCTAATTTAAAATTATTTGAAGTATAAACTATAAGGTCACAATCATTTTTATAAGCAACTAAATTTAGAATTTTGATGAAATCCATAAAACCTCAAAAACGTACAAAATAAACTTTTTGACTTTTGTTTATCTTTTCTTATAATAAATGTTTAAAACTTGAATACAAAATTGTTCCGGTTTTTCAACTAAGGTATAGTAAAAAAAAGCTATCCAAAAGTCAAATATTTTTTTTTTTATTAATTGAAGTTCAAATTCTTACAACATTGTGCAATGTAACCAATAAAATAAGTATTTATCCCCCAAACGGTTTCGATATTTTGATAAAATTAAAAAAATAATAACCGTAAGTTTGTAGGTATTATAGTAAGGTAATAGGTATTAAAATATCTATTTATATGATCATTTCCTATACATGATAAAATTTTAAAAATGTTTTAGCTCTTTTTGAGTTATTTTTAGTGATTTAAAATTTGAATTATTATTAGATATATTTTTATAAATGTCTATAAAAAAGATTTTGTTCGGTCAAAAGTTTAAAACTTAAATACAAAATCTTGCATAAATTGTTCATAAAAAAATGTAAGAATATTTAAAATTTATTTTTATATGCATTTTAAGTTCAAATTTTAACAAATTTATGAATGTTTACAGTTTAAAATTTATAAAATATACAAGTTTTATGCTTAAGGCTAAAAAATTAAAAACTAAGTTCCTCATTAGTACTTTACATTAAAACCAAAAATTTAAAAAACATACAAGCATAATTTGTTTATAAAGATTTTAATTCGAATTTGGACAAAATTACATATTATTTTTTTAGTTCAAATTAATTATTCATAAGAATATAAAACTTTCATGTAGGTATATTATTATTATATTTTAAACACACAATATTAAAAAAATTTCAGATGTAATGTTTTTGTCAAGGATTACTTTAATCTAAGGTATTAGGTACACTATTATTATTAGTAAAAGAAATTACTTTACTTTATTATAACAATAGCAATATCAAAAATCATAATATTATTATTTTTATTTTATTTTTTTCTTACTATCTATACAATTTGAGTGCATGACTACATGAGTGAGATTATATGTTTATATAATGGATAGCTGGCAGGTACGTGGGTGGAGAAGTTGTTCACTAGCGATTTATAAATATACTTGAAGTTAGTCAAGTGGTAGGTCACAACCCGAACCCATTTCCTTTTCAATCTTTTTGGAGAATTTTCTATGGTTTGATTGGAAAGATTTTTTGCTAAAATGTTTGGATGTTCAAGAAGTACCTAAGTTCAGAGTTGTGTTAATGTTTATAGGACTTAGAAGCAGTTTTTAAGACAGTTGGTACCTACTTTTAAGTCGGTGTTTAACGTTTGGTTCGTAACATAGAGAGGAGCTTTTGTAATTAAATATAGTTTTTTTTTTGGAATAATTGATTTTTAAAATTTAAAAGATATAACTTGAAAATATATACTTAGTGATAAAGCCGATATAAGTTGACTGATTTTGATTTTAAATAATGAGGAAACAAAAAGTACAATATAATTGTTAGGTATATATTTATTAGTTTTTTAAAATAAAATATGAATAAAAATAACAATTTTTCAATGAGAACCATTTGATTTGTAGGTTTGATATTAGAGATGAAATAGGTATCTGGTAAATAATCGTAATTATTTTATAAATAATATTATATTAACTAATTCAAACACAAGTAAAATATTTATTTTTAATTTTCGGTTTTACTACCATGTGGCCTTTTGCATACCACTATGTAGTCTTTTGGGTACCACTACTAATATGCTTACCAATTTAAGAATTACTGATTTAGGGGCCTAACATTTTAAATTGTACGAGGCCCGTGAATTGTTAAATCAGGACCTGTAGTTGTTCTAAGTTACCCTAAATTTTGGATGACTTGGAATGTTGGAACATTACTTATTTTCAAACATAGATTACATTTAATTTTTTGTAGAAGGCACTAAAGTTGTACTCTGCAATTCTTTCATAAATGTATTCTGATTAAAAAACAATTCAATATATAAATTTATTTTTATAAAATGTAATATTTTCTTGTGATTAAATTAAAATTAAAATTACTTTACTATTACTGATAAATCATACTAAATTCTTAGATATACAAATTAGTATAGTCAAACCCTGTATGATTATAGAAACCCAGTTCTGAATTTTACAAGTGTGAAATGGTTTATCTTAGAATTAAAAAATTATCATATTTAAATTAAAAAATACTCTTAAACGGAAAATTTACAAATTGAGTATAGCTAAATTTAATTTAGCATTTAAAATTTGTTCAACATATTTAATTTTAACTTATTTTATAAAAAATAAAAACATATCTACCTATTAAAAACAAATATAAAATGATTTATAAATTATAATATTGATGATGTTCAAATTATACTTATATGTTAGCACATATAAATGTAATATTATTGATGATTAAGACACATTCAACTATAAAAAAAAAAAAATAACTAAGTTATTTTTTAATTTTCTTTTATCAATTGTTGATGCTAAATGAGATTAATTAGTAAAACTCCAAATTTCTGATATTTACAAACAGTAGTTGTAAATTCTATACTTTATTGATTAAGCATAGTTTTCAGGTATTTGTACATTTATCTAAACATCAAGTATCTATACAGCATTATCTGCACTTTTTCATGTTCTAAAAATATATTCACACCATATAGTTTATATAACATACTTCAAATTTTCTAAGAAATTGCTTAAAAATCATTATTTATCACGGAAAATATTTAATCAAATTGATTGAGTTAACTATTACAACAAATAATAATAAATTGTTTGGATAATCAACAAATACATTCAACTAAACAATTAACTAGTGATTTAACTTATTGAGGAATCAATACATTTAATATAAAAGTTGTTATTTAAAAACACAACTTAAATAAATTGAAATCGTGATTATTTTAAAAATATAATGTAAGTTACCAAGTATATGAATCTAATAATTATTTTTTTTAAATTTAAACTATAAATTACAACTAATTTTAGTCATAAAAAATTGTTTGCATTTGTATAGGATTTGTATTAGATTAAAAATAAAACTTAATAACAAAATAGTATACATTTATATCATAAATACATCAATATTTAATTAAAGTAAGTAATATGTCAAATTATAATTACTTATAACATGCTAGTTATTAACATTAAATACAAATTATGCATAATGTGAAATTTCATCACCAATAACTCCAACAAATGTATAGAAATACATGTCATTTAATTGTTTCAATGGCTTATGTTTCTGATACGGATTTTCTTAATTTTTTCTTCTTGATTTCAAATTCTATTTGTCTCCTAAATCTGTTCATATGTTTTTGTGAAAAATTCAATGGAGCATCTCTTGATAAATATTCTGCAAACATACAAACAAATACTCCACAATCCCAATGATTGAGTTGTTGTGGACAGTTCTTCACATTCATTAATAACCAACCACTAGGATGAAAATCTTTTCCTTTTTTATCAACATGTTCCATCATTAAATATTTCAATATTAATTTGAGGCATTTAAAATTTCGTCCTCTAAGGCTATCATAGTATTTAATAAATTTATGTACAAAATCAACATAAATTAAACACCAATGATTTTCATCTTCAATATGAACAGGAATGAATAATTTTTTTTTTGAGAATATATCAATTTTTTTTGTCCACCGACAAACGTGAGAATATCCCTTGTCAGACAGAGCCAAGTAAAAAAATGTATTAAATGCATACACTGTGTCTGGAGAACGTTCTGTGATTAGATCCATATATTTGTTTATAACTTCATCATTTAAATAAAGATGACTGTTGTCAACTGTAAAATCATACTGTTCATCATCGAGATCCATATCTCTGTTTTATACCTAAAATTATAAAAATAGTTAATATAAAATAAAGATTGTTTCATTTTTAAGCTTAAGACAATATTAAAACAAAATTATTTTTATAACAGAAGTTTTAATACAGCCTAAAAATGTACAAATTAAGGTAGACAACATTCCTGAAAAAAACATATTTTTTTCAATAAAAATTAGGGAAAATTTAACATTTTTAATAGTTATTGATGTTAGGTAAAAATAATATATTTATTTAAGAAAATATATTATGAAGACTACTGTTGAAAAATAGTTATTAGTTAGTTATCGTGTTATTTTCTGCATTCATTCGTTTATTGAAAACAATATGATATTTTTTTCTTAAATAATTTACCTACCTAAATAGTATTAAGTAATTTTGTATAGGTATTTATATTTTGTGAATACATGGAAAAAGAGAACATCCAAAACCCAGTAGATTGCCCGTATTTTTGAATTTGGTCTATAGCATAAAAGAACATGAAACCAACTACTAAACTATCAACTATTTTAACATACAATTATTTTTAACTTTTTATGAGAAACCCTATTACTTAGGTATATCATTTTTGGATTGATAAAACTTGGATTTAAAATACTAGTTTGTGTATCAAAATTATATGAATAGACAACAATTATAAGTTATTATGACACAATAGTCTAGTTTCACAATCCATGGACCGAATTTGAATAAATTGAGAAGGCATGAGTGACAGTTTCTTATTTCTGTAAATATATAGTATACAATAAAATATGTAAAAATACAAATGTTATTCTAGCATATAGTAAATTAATTTTTAACTAAATTTTCAGTTTTTAACTAGCCTAAATGAGGTATATATTTTTTTCCTTTGAAACAAATTAAAAAAAATACTTAAATAAAATTTACAACTAACAGTTGTCCAAAAATCAAACATACAAATGTTAAATTCTTATGTTCGTAGTGTACAATATTTGAAACAAATAATGGATAATAAAGAGCATTTGGCACTCAAAACTACGCCTTTTAAATACAATATCATTGTCATATTAATAAAGGAAAACCACATTGAATAATAATAATTGTTTAAAACATTGATTTATCAGCATAACTAATTATAATTATCATTATAATATGTCAATTGTCCGTTCATATAAGAAAAATAATCACATAAGTGCCCAAATAGTAAATACTAAAATCCAATAATACAAAACTATCATAGTTATAAGTCCATGTAAGCAGTGGTGCCGATCGCTATATATAGTATTATAGATGCAATACCTAATTTAAGTGGGTGGTACCGTGGCAAATTATGGTAATCCATAAGACATAAGTATACAAATTATTATTTAAATCGATATAAAAGCATGAAATTAGTTCCATTTTTAGAGCAACAAATTTACTGTTCACTTATACCTACCTCCTATCACAGATTTTATATCAATAGTGTTTATACAATACCATTTGAAACTGACATAGTGACATCGGTGCCACTGTACGGAAACCTTAAATAATCACCAAAATGAAAATTTTTTTTTTGCTAGGTAATTACTAAAATATAATATAAAATAATAACATTTACCTTTTAGATTATTAAACGATAATGTAAGGTATTCCTCCGGAAATGAAATTATCAATCAAAACACTTTAAATAATTATATAAAACAATTACAATTTACGTAATGGCAATAAAATTCATCAAGAAAAATATTAATTTCTTTTTATACAACAGCATTTTAGCACACTACTTATTAGACACTCGTTAATATATAGGCAACAGTCTGCACACTGCTGTTGCTGAAGCGTAGGTTAAAGCGTGTATCGTACTATTGTGTGATGAAGATGTACCTACATATTATTATAGTGAAGCACATTTCAAAAAATGATAAGGATCCGACAAATGATAAGAATCCAATTTCAAAAAAGTACCGCCAACTTTTAATTTTGAAATTACCATATAAATCAGTGATGCCCAACCTTTTTTGTTCGGCGTGCCACTTTGGTTAATAATTATCTTCGAGCGGGCCACTAAATATAAAAGTACGAATAATCCCAATCTTAATCTAATAATATAATTTTGTGATACATATGTGTACAAAATATATGGTGTATATCTTATCTTTTATTGATTGAAAAGATTATGGATTGAGGTATACATTGTAGATACATACGACGATCAGTCTGCTCTTTTAAGTGCATAGGTAATAGCGATCGTAAAATTTTTATTTAAAAATGTCCGACAGAAAAAAGCGTAAATATAATGACGATTGCCGAATTTTTTTATTTTTACAATTACAAAATAAATTTATAAATATAATTTTACTTTTTTTTTGAATATTTTGTTTAAAACGTTTAAACATTTATTTTGATTTTATTATTATTATTATTACTTTTATAAAATAAATAAATATAATTTTACTTTTTTTAGAATATTTTGTTTTATTTAAAAATTTGTGACGGGCCACACAGAATACTTTCGCGGGCCACATGTGGCCCGCGGGCCGCGGGTTGGGCACCACTGATATAAATAAAATACATATCATAGACATTATAATATAAAAATAGATTAATTTATTGATGAATTATTTCAATCATATTATTATTTACTTCTATTGATAAAAGTTATATGATGTTTTCGCGCTTTTATTTAAAAACTGAAGGAGATTGGAGAATAGAAGTAAGTGCCAGTATAATTTATACTTAAAATCTAACTAATTAATTAAATTGTTTTAATAATAGAGAGAAACAATATTGATATCAAAATTAATTGGTAATTAATCTATAGTGCATTATTGTATATTCATATTACATATCGCAAATCATAGAAGTAGTTTAGTTTAAATATATTTAAGTATTGGTATGTGTAATTATCAGCCTTTTTTTTTTCCGTTTGAACCGATAGCAGAGGAGGATCTGTGTGAACACTACTACTCCTAAGTGTAATTATCAGCCTGCCACATGCGATTGACCAATTTTATTCTACCATTGATCCCCCAATTAACTGAATTAAAAACCAAAATAAAAAATTTTATATTTTTTTGTTTACGACAATACTCAAAGAATGAAGATTAAAGTGTATTCACTGAATTTAATGAAAAATAATAAACTCAATAGGTTTAATTTTAAATGTGTGAAAGTTCCTTATAGATCAACAATTTTGGTAGGTACAATTTTAATTTAATTAAATATTAAGTATTTATTTTTTTTTTTTTTTTATGGAAAATATTTATTTATAATGATTTAAAATCGTATTAGCAAATAGCAATATACATACCTATATATAAAAAAAAATGGTTTCATTTTTGTATAAATTATTAGTTTTGTATTAATACAGTAGAATTCGTTTAAGACGTTTTCCAAGGGACTAGGTAAAAATAATGTATTAAACGAAAAATCGTATTAGGTACGCGGGAAAATCAGAAAATGAATAACTAAAAATTGTACATAAAATTATAAATTGTTTATTATAATTGCATTTACAATTTACCTGTATTATATTATTATTACAAGTATACTAATACATGCACACTTTATTAAATTTTATTCTTATTATTTAAAATTAAATATTATCTATAATTTACATTTAAATACATATTTTATTTTACATTAAAAAAAATTATCAAGTTTTTTTGTTTTATATTTTTATTATTTTTTGAGTAGAAGAAAGTTTTCAACTTTATTAAGATTCTGCAGTGTTTCATCGGCATTGTCAAAAGATGCAATTAACCTTCTTAGCTCGTGTACATAATCAAGAGCATTTGTTACGGGGAGAATTTGTGTTGTATCATTTTCTTCCTCCTTTTCACTTTCTTCCTTTATAGTACTGACATCAGCAGATGAAATGTTATCAGTAATTATCTGATCAATACTTCTAGGAATACTCGTAGCAATATCATCATCAATTTCTACATACCCAGGAAACGCTTCTAGACCTTGAGAATCATGATTGATTTCCTTCAAGACATTGTCATCACAATCCTCAACCTCAACAAATTTTGCTTTCCGAAAACAATTTTTAATGACATCAGCCGTAATTTCATTCCATGCTTCAGATACATATCGCAATGCATCAAGGATGTTAATTTTTTTTGACGAATTTTTATTTTCCATTTCCTTCAAATATCGTAAAACCAATTTTTTCCGATATTTTCGTTTCAAAACTTTGATTATTCCCTGATCTAGTGGCTGTAATTTACTTATTGTATTCGATGGTAAAAAAACAAGCTTTATATTTTCGAGAGGAATATTTGTTGGGTGTGCGGGACAGTTATCAACAAACAGTAAAATGTTCCTATTCTGTTTCTTAAAAGAGTGGTCTAATTGTTTAATCCAGTTAATAAAAATATCACCTGTCATCCATGCGTGATTTTGTGATACATAATCACATGGAAATTTACGTATATTTTTAAAACAACGTGGAGATTTATATTTTCCGATTACTAGAAGTCTTAATTTTTGAGAGCCAGTAGCGTTTGTACACGCTAAAACTGATAGACGTTCTTTACTTAAATTGCCGCCTTGACAATGTTCATGTTTAAACACTAAAGATTTATCAGGCATCAATTTAAAAAATAATCCAAACTCGTCTGCATTGAAAACATCATCAAGAGAGTATTCTTTTAAAAGATTCGGTAAAATATTCTCACTCCATGCAGCACTATTAGCGTCATTAACAGAATCAGCTACACCATAAAATTGTCGATATACAATACCATGTCTCTTCTTGAATCGATCGACCCAGCCATTAGATCCAGTGAATTTATCAATATTGAGGCGTTTAGCAATTTTATGTGCTTTCTTGATGATAATGTTTCCATTTGTAGGTAAATTGAAACTACGTGTTTGGTTGAACCACTCCAACAAAATTTTTTCTAGTTCATCATAATTGCCATGTTTTATTTTCTGCCGTTTACAATTACCAGTCACTGCACTGCACTCAATTTTATTTCTGTTTGCCAGAATTGTTCGCAACGTCGATACAGGTAAATCCATTCCTTTTGCTATTACACTTAGATTTTTTTTTTCAACGTTTTCATCGTAAGTTTTTAAAATATTCAACTTGTCAGTAATAGAAAGAGCTTTTCGTTTAATCCCACTATCAGCCATAGCCAAAATGTATTTTAATTCAAAAACGTTTAACACTTTAGACTACACTAGTTAGTAGTAATAGTAGTATGTACACATTGTAACTCGTAGTGTAACTGTATACCTATTACCTACTAAGTAGCGGTGGCTAATTGAATCAATAATCATAATTCATATTGTACATTATTGTGATTATTAATTTTATACTCACAGAACTACAGAAGACTTCTATATAGTACTAGATAAGGTGCTTTGTGTGATAACACTGATAACAATTGCAAACTATGAAGTCAGAAAATTGCTGCAACTGATTAAACGACCGCCATGTTTTCGGGTGGCAAAACGCCAAAACATTACAATTTACAATTATTATACAGAATGTATTAGGATTATTAGGAATATGTCGGAATAACGTTTTAAATAGTAAATAAAATAATAATTCTAGAAAAATGATTGAAAAATAATTTGTATTTTTGAAAAAGAAACAATTAAATATTTAACATTAAAACATCAATTAAAAGGTACCAAATACGCCATAATATGTATTATTTTAAATATATTAACAATAAAAATTAAAACTTTTGTTGATTCACAAGTTTTTAATTTATAAATTATTAATTTAAAAAAATGTGCACTACTTAAAGTACGTCAAATAGGTACCTCTACCTTGATATATATTTATTTTGTGCCATAAATTAAATAAAAGATAATATTATTGATTATTAAATAAAAATAACAGTTAACAGACGGTGTTTATTAACAACCATGGCATTTTTATATATCACAGATTATTTAAAATAGTTATTAATTATAACACTAATCAAAAATATCCAAATTAAAACATTATTTGAAGTTATTTTTGTAAACATTGCTATTAAGAACCAAACATCAAAATACAGCTTAATGGTCAACTTCAGAAAAGTGAACTTGGTAAGAAGTTGTAAGCTCCAAGACTAATATAGTTCATAAAAATTAAATCATGAAATATATAATTAGTTTTGTAATAAATTAAATATATAATTTATATTTCATATAATTTTTAAATTTTCAAAAAAGTTAATGTAGTACATAAAATATAATCTAATATTGTTTACTTGAATCAGTTTGATTCAAAGTACTCTTGAAGGCATTATCACTTCAATTACATCTTTAACCATGAATCGTATCCTAGGTGATATTTTAGATCTCATTTCATCAGATACCAAATATAATAAATGTTCAAATATATCTTCCAAACTTATCTGCAATTTTTGAAGAAAAAGTAATTAGAGTAATTACATTCATTACATCAATTATTTAAAATATGTGAATAGCAAATAAAAATAAAAATACTTTTTCATTCAACTCTTTGCCAGCAACTTTTAAAAGATTGCACAGATACTCAAGAGACCGTTCTTTAGTTTTAAATAACAAAGTTTTTATACAGTAGTGTACAACATATGGAGATAATAATGACTGTTTAAAAATTTCACCAATAAATCTAAAAACAGAAATATAAATAACAATTAATAATTTTGTATAAAATAAAAATTATCTATTTATTTTCTAAGAATTTTGTTATAAGAAAAATCATGGAAAAATTTTTTTAGTTAAATAAGGTCAAAAGAAATCATAGATATTTTACAATTTATATTTAGTAATATAAGGTTTATGAAGGAAAAAATCTACTAAAAAAATAATTCACAAAAGAAAAACTTACAAAAAAAATCTACCTATCAAAGGAAAAAATACCCAAAATTGTTTGAATGTTTGATTTTAACTAAAACTTTATTGTAGTATGTATTATTTAATATAAGACAGTTTAGAATTTAACAAATTTAGATTTTTTTCTTCATTAAATAAAATTTCTTATAATTTGTACAACAAGTAGCAAAGATAAATGTAAAACTACATTAATTAAATTGATTATACTACCTAATTTTAACTTGGTCAAAATAAAGATGTTTTTTTAAATAGTTGGGTAATAAAATGCAATTTATTGAAAGGTTTGTTCTCTGAAACTATTATTACAGTATTTAAACATTCAAACCTAAATAACTATTTCCGGTGAAGTATGCATTTGGTGAAATAGCTTTTTGACATTTAAGTTCTAAACCATTGTTATTTTTACATAGTTAAACATATTTAAATATTGCATTTATAAAATACTATGTTATAGTAAATTATTATATGTTAGTTTTATGGGTTTTTATACTCTAAGATTTTATTTATATTGATATATATTATCAATCATATTATACATGATATTTTTGACTGATGATTTTAAATTTTACAAACATATTACGATTTTAAAATGCTTATAATTTACATATAAATTATAATATTAAAAAAATTTTAAGTGAGGCACCAGATAATAATCTTATTTTTAAATTTTATAATAAGATACATATTTTTTTTTTTATGTTAAAAATTATTGATTAAAATTAATTATTTTAAACATAAAATGCCTTTTTGAGAGTATTTAAGTAAAATACCTACCTGATACAACCAATTGCTTGCATTTTTAGTCTTCTTTGATTTTGTTCATGATCTACAGACATAACTATTGGGTCAGTGTTATCTAAACATTGTTTTTCAAAATAATTCTGACAAACTGTAATAACACATTTTTTAAATGTCATCTGGTATGTTAAACCATTTTCATTTTGACAATTTATAGTTATGTCAATAACCCTGCATAGACAAGCATATAATGATCCAAATGAAGGTTCATCAAAAGCCTGAAATAAAATTTGATTTAATAAACTTTTTATAAATGACTTATGTAAAAGCTTAACTATTTTATTTACTTTAAGAGCAACAATATTAGCAATATTTTCAAGACATTCTATATTTTCTATTGGCAATTTTTGAAATTCGTCGACTAGCTGATCAAACGTTGTCCAAGTAAGTTTGTTTAATATAGATAACACCCTTTTATATAACTTAAAAAAATTAATAATAAATTAATTAAGTGTTCTAAAAACAAAAATATGTTTGCAACATACTGATAAGTAATGAGTTTCTTTCCAGACTTGGTGTTCGTTATTTGGCTATAATACATATAATAAAAATATAACAAAATAAAAATATGATGATTAATAATTCGTTTTAGTTGATAATTACTTGTATATCTGAATTATTTTCATAGAACGTAATTGGATTTAATTGAACAGTATATTGCCAAGAATGCTTTATAATATTTGTTTGTATCTAAAATTGTATAAATAATATTATTTTTAATATATTTCATGAATTATAGTTTGATTATTAAAAAACTATAACATCATAATGTAAGTATTACATACTTCATTAATACTTAAATTCTCCAAGCTTATGTCTTCTGAATCAACCTTAAAAAGATGAATTACAATATAATAAACATCAACAAATTAGATAAAAAAGTAGGCAGTACCTATAACAAATCAATTTTGTTTTTTTAGCTTTTATTAATTAGGTACAAAACAGTAAACACTACATCTCAACAATGTCATGGTAGTGAGTGACAATAATGATTAAGGATTAAGATAGACAAAAAATGAATCAACTGTTATAGTTTCTAAGCAATAATTCGTTTTCTTAATCTGATGGATTTCTAAATATCAAACTATTTTAAATATTTTAATTTTATTATAATGTACCTAAATAATATAACTATTTTATGTTTCAATCAACTAATAAAGAAATTCAAATAATAGTTATAAAGGTAATTGTAATTCAAAGGTTCAAAGCTAACTAACTATTTAACCCTAAACAGTACACATGTAATTTTTTTTTTATCAATTATTACATTACTTTCACATAACGAAATTAAAATCAATACATGAAATGTCAGGACTTTAAAACATGTATGCTGATGACATAGTTCTTTTAGGAAATACAGAATAGGAAGTTACCCACTCACATACTAAACTATTAGAAGCTAACAAAAATGTTAGGTAATGTATCAATGAAGAAAAAAATTAGTCTATGTTACTATCCAGAAGAAATGCAGACTAGTTAAACCTGAAGTAAAAATTTTGAATGGGCAAATGACTTTAAATATTTAGATGGTAATATAAATAATAATATTAATGTGCTAGAGTAATAATAGAAAGAATAGCAAATAAATGTTACTTTAGCACAAACAAGTTATTGAGATTAAAATTATTATCAAGAAAATCAAAAAAATCACAAACTGTCTTAAACTAATAGTGATCTAAGCATGTGAGACTTGGTTAGCGACAAAAGATAATAGAAAATTTGCTATCTTAATAAATACATAAGGATTGGTCTACAATAAAGAACTATATGACCTATATCAAAAAAAAAAAAAAAAAATCAATATACTAATATGCATAAACAATTAGAGTAGCTAGAACATATGTGAAGAACTGATGAAAATGTATTTTTCTAACAAGAAAATTAAATAAGAAATATTCATTTGGAAGACCAAGAACAAAATAGAAAGACAGTAAAAAGGTATATGAGATCGGTAGATGGGAGTGCAACATTAAATTGGACTCTAGACAGAGAAAAATGGAGGGCTTACTAGTGACAGTAAAAGTCCTTAATGGACCTTTGAGCTGGTAAAGAAAAAGAAAACGTTACCTCATTTATTCTAAAATTATTCAACACGTTCTTTTTATGTCTATTGTTTACGACCATTTTAAAAAATGTAATATAAAATATTGTAACAAAAATGTAATTTTGTTTATGAATAGATTTATAGTGAAAACTTAATTGCAATGCAAAATATAAATTTAAATAAATAAATAAAAATAAAGTGTTGTTATTGATACAAGTATTAAAAATGTAATTACTTTACTTATCATTTTCTAAACTTTACTAGAGTCTAATGTAGGGTAATAAAAAATATTAGGAAAATTATAAAATAACCTGTATAATTTATAAAAACATTCTTATCAGTAAAAGATAAAACAAAATCAATTTTTGCTTTTCTAAAGTCCAACAACAACACAAGGTGCTGTGGATAGGCCACCATATATACAAATTATAAAGAGCTATTTGTCCGTTTTTTGTAGGGGTGGCAGTACTCTCAACAACCTTCTTTGACTCCCTATAAACCTGCAACTAAGTTTAAACTGTTTTTTTTTCTGTTAACAACTTTTTGACCAGAACACTTGATGCAATCCATTTACCATTAAATAATAGAGTTTCTATTTTCAAACTAACTCAAGTCAAGTATCTTGATTTAATTTTAGTTAAAACTCATAATTTAGGGTCTCCATCACTAAAAACAAAAGAAATAATTTATTAAGTGCTTCTAGTACTTATATAGGGGTAGTCCCGGCTAGACCACAAGTATATAATCTATTTATTCTATTTTAAAATCTTAACTGTCATTAAGTTTAATGATTAACTAATAAGGAAGTTACTTTAAATTAGGTTCTATTATTAGATAGTTCCTTTCTCACTATTCTGGTATTTATATATTTAAGTATTTCGACAATTTGCTTATTTAAAGTTATGAAAAAATAAATTGTAAATTTAAAAAATGTTACGTATTTTTAACAATCGAGTAGCTGCCATTAGTCATTTTACATTTAAGCTTTTAAGAGGAACTCGTTTTTTTCTTATTGGTTAAAAGTCCTAGTTATGATTAGTACTTGGTTCATTATTCAGTTTATCGATAAAATAAGTCTAATTTTTTCTGATATCTAATTCTTCATTGATATTAGCTATTTCTCATTTAACATAAGACAGTTTGCATTCTTATGCAGGCAGCATATTTGACACTAAATACCAACCAGTGGCTTTGGATTATTTTTTTTTTTTTTTTTAGCTCGATAGAGTGACATTCACTTCTTGATTGTTAACTTGTTAGCGATAGATAGATAGAATTCTAGTTGCATTCTTTCGATATAAATGTATGGTATATACTATATATATATTACACAAGCATATATATTATATATTTATACTTGTAAACAGGAGACAAGGCAGAAATATAATACAACTCTTCGACCTCTAGCCGGCCTAGCCGAGTAATGTACGAGTATTGATAAATATTTGTCATGTTTGCCAACTACTGGGGATATACATTTTTTTAGTATAGGGACCCATACTTTTTTATTTAAATATCATATTTCTTAATCATTTGGACAGTGGTGACTGAATCTTGGACAAACAGTTTGATTTTATAAAAGTCGGGACTTATTTTTGTGCTGTCGAACAAAAAGTCTGAAAATATAAATTACTTATTCAGTTACTAACATTTAAATTCAAAATAATAAAAATAAGATAATAATAAATATATTTTTAATTTCCTCATAGAATATTTTAATTTATTATTATTTCATTTACGATTATATCTATACAATTACAATTGTGGAGTATAAAAAGTCAAAATACAAGTTTTGAACTTATTTTATATTTTTGTGAATTTAATACCTGATTTTCATTTCCGGACTATTTGTCCGATAGTTAAGAAATGTGACCGATTACCGTGGTTATTATGTACAACCGAAATAAATAAAATCATTAATTATCATAATATATTAGTTTAATAATTAAGTATAGTTGAAAATTATTTCATATTAACAATCGCATAAATAATAATACCAAATTGGTAATTTCTGATTTAAGTGAATTAAGGCAGGCGAAAGTGGTGCAAGTGAGTATTAAGTAATAAATGTATACACCTTGAACAAATTTAAAAAAAAATATGGTAGATATCGAAAAAAATACAAGTATTATATATATATATATATAGTATCCAAGAGTTCAATTCCCATTACACTAATGACAATTCGCTAACTATTAAGTAACTAATAATAAATAATAATAATTATCAACTAATATCTTTATTTTTTCAAAAATAAAACACAGCTTACGAGTGGGAAGAAACCCGCTGAATCCGCCAGTATCTAAATGAATTCCGTTTGCATAACGAACTGATGAATTGTACATTTTTTAAATTTTTAGCTATAATAAATTGTAAATATTATTATTGCTAAATTAAATCTAATAAGTATGTAAGCAATCATCAAATATATTAGGTATAGACATAATGCATTATTATGAAAAATTATACTATTACCTAACTACCTAAGTATTATTATATAATATGATTTTGTCATGTTGATATACGACATATCTACAAGAATGTGTGATTGTGATTTGTGACTGATGGTCAGTGTCGATATATTTCACCCAGTGATTGCAGTGGACACTTGGATATTTTTCAAGATTGAGGGCCAATAGCCAAATAGGAAAATGTATACTTAAATCGTTTATGAGTCGTGAATGAGACATTTCAAATTCTTTTTCTTTCGGTGAATAGTGGATTTAAATACCGTTCTTATACTTCTGTGCTTACAAGTTACAAGTTAAGTGTGAACGAATATTTTCAAAACTAAATTTAGATCTTCGATAAACCAACAATATCTGTAGGATCCTTTAAATTGTTTGTTTGTCGAAAAAGACCATCATTCAATGTTCAATGCTTATATACAATAGTCAATGGTGAAATTATAAATAGGTACCTATGTTAGAAACAGGTGGGTACTGCAATACCGCATACTAAATAGATATAAGATTTTATTGTATACTGTATCAAAAAGTAAGTTGTTGTTTTTTTTTTCAGAAAACTATCTTTTTTTTAAATATATATTTTACATAATTTTAAGTCACACGCTCGCACCTAACATTACATTTTTGTAAATTAATTTTTTTTTATTATTATTGTTATTGTTATCTATCATTTTTTAAGTTTTTTACTCTTTTGAATGACAGCATGCACTTTTTCATACA
Organism: Melanaphis sacchari; assembly: GCF_002803265.2. Lineage (NCBI taxonomy): Eukaryota > Metazoa > Arthropoda > Insecta > Hemiptera > Aphididae > Melanaphis > Melanaphis sacchari. The sequence goes on from NW_020271184.1 coordinate 205,778, forward strand.
TTTTGTATTCAAAAGCAGAATATTATTCGAAGTATTTTAATCCATAAAAATCAAATTTAAGACGAGTAGGTACCTACTAAGTTTATTAGTTAAGTACAAATGTAAGTGGTGTAGGCGTGTAGCAAGCCAACATTTTGCGGATTACCTTTGTATTACTTCTAAAACTTTAAATAAGTACAGTTAGGTCCAAAATTCGATTTTCATACACTTAAAATGATTTCCTTTGAAATAAGAAATTATAAAAATCTATAATAATTTGCTTAATCCACAGTTTTTTGAATATAGAAATTCTAATATTGAATTTAAAATAAATCTTTCACCTGAAATCAATCATTGAAAAATGATAGTATGGATTAAAAGAAGTTTGGACTAACTACATTTATTGATTTGGTATACGTTTTAATTATTCAGTATTGATGTGGTAGCCAACTAGGTCAAAAATTTTAGATTTAAAGTTTATACCATGTGGTGTGTACTAATACTAAATCACCATGACCTATAACATCTAAAAAATTAATATTATATTTAATACCTACTTGAATCCATAGGACTATAACAAACACATTTAATAGAATATTTTTAAAACTATTTAATAGATATTTAGATTATAATATGTTTATTATCTGTATTGATTGTATACATAATTATAAATTACTCTTTTATAGTGGTATACCATTAAATTTGGTGACTCTAGGACCTATACGAGGTGGAGCTCATCCTCAAAGACACAAATTAAATTGTTAACTAGTGATTCTAGAAAGTCTGACACTAGAGAATAATAAAAAAAATTTAATAATGATATAATTGTTTTACACTTATACATTTATTTAAAACAATAAAATGGTATACTTAAAAATAAACTTTTCAAGCCTTTCTTTTGATTAAAAAAAAATATATCATGTCATAATAATAGCATTGCACCCCTTGCTTATTCTGATATAATTTGAAACTGGCATAAATATGCCACAGTATTCATAAATTCATAATTATTGGGATAATCGGTGAACTATGAATCATGAATACGACTTAAAAGTTTAAGTCACAGCAATTCTTTCTTAAGCTGGGAATTTTTTTCTAATTTATGTTCAAAGAAAATAATCTATACCTTACCTTGAACATAAAACAAATCACAAAAAGAAATTGTAAATAGTAAATTAGTGTTTTATTTATGTAGAATCAGTCTTATCGTTAACAATTAAACACACCTATAGATAGATACTAATATGGCACTAAAAGTTTCTATTGTTTAAATTAGCTAAAAATATCTTTGATTGCATAATTAAACATAAATTAGCAAACAATTGTGTTATGAGAAAATAAACAAAATCTTAACATAAAAAGAAATAAACAAAAGATTTAACACTTAAAAAAATATTAAATAATAAACATAAGAATAACTAGATTAACAGAGTTAACATTTTGTTAAAAAACATAAAACTTAAAATATAATATAAATACATACATATATGAATTTATTTAAAGGTATTAGGTACTTAATGACATAAGTTACAAAATACAAAGTTTCTGTACCCTTAATTTATATAATAATTATTTGCATTTTTAGAAAAATGTTTTAATACACTTATAATTTAAATTTAAATTTATTAATTGGCAAAAGCTTGCATATAAAGTTATATAATTGTTACATTATTATTATAATAATTTATATTAATATATCATATAATTTCGATAAGAACTACAATTAATAAGTCATGATAATGTGGTATGAACTTTGAGAAAACTTTATTTGTAAATATATATAATTTATCATGAAGGTTGTCTAGAATTTCAGACACTTAATTATAGTTTTTAAATGGTTCAATATTTTTTTAAATAAATAGATATTGTAAAGTAATTCATGGAATACAGTTTATTAATGTAACATTATATTAAATTTGTATTAAGAGAAGATACTAGCCTAACAGTCTAATATAAGTTTTGATTATATACCTAACAACATAATAAAATATTAAATTATTTTATTCTATTTTAATGACAATGCGTAAAAAACAAACATTTAAACAAAAATCATAACAAAACATTTTTTATAATAATACAAGAACCCTTCAATATAAAAATAGTAATATATAGGCATAAATGATAACCTTTAAACTCAATTCATTAGTATATAATATTGGAGTACAAAAATAGGCACAACCCATTTTAAACAAAAAAAAAGAAATTATCTTTGTGACATAAAGCTTTCTTCCATTTTTGTGACTACACCATTAATGACACCAATACAATGTTTAAATTGACACATAAATTCATCAACTTCATTAGGGCATTGACTTTCTTCAATTTTAGATTTCTATAATCAAATTTATATTAATATTAGTATTTTGATATTATAAAAAAACAATAGATTTATTAATATTATATATACAGTCCAAATAATAAAATTAAAAATAGTACAAAGTAAACTATTTACTTATAATAGAATAAGTCATGATTATTAAGTTACCGTTTTTCTGTATTTTTTTGATGAACGGCGCTTTTGTGATTCATCGTTTTGTTTGTTTGATACAGCTGTGTTTTTATTTTTAGTTGAATATAAATCATGCTCAATATGTTTTATAGGTGTAGAAGAGTGTAATTTTACCATATCACAGGGAGAGCAAAGTTCATTGTTATCAATTGATATATTAATACCGCTAACTAATGTATTTTCTTTAGATACTCTAGTTGAAGACATACCACAACCAGATGAATCACTACGGCATTCGTGTTTATTAGGATATTTGTTATTTATCACTGGTGCAATTTCTAATGAACTCAATGATAAATCATTAGATGAAACAGAATACGAATGTGGTGACGGAAATTCTACATCTTGATCTGTATCCATTTCAGACACATCAGTGCTTGCCAATGATTCTTGCCATAACTTTACCTAAAACACATATTTGAAAAAAAATAAATACCAAATAGTTTCATAAAAAAAAAAAAAAAATGTTTTAAAAATTATATAATTAATACCTATAATAATTTGTACATATTATTATTATTTATGATAGTGAAATGAGTTAAGAAATGTCAAGAGGTAAGTGCTTAACTCCATGAGTAATGAGTAAGAACATGGTGATAACATTTTATAATAGTTAAATAAATATGAAATGTCGTAGAATACAAAGCAGTTATTGAATGTACAGAGTGGAGGAATATAAGGAAAATTTAAAGAAATTAGAGGAAAGTAGAATGTGGCTAAATACGAAATAAATAAAAGTTTTACTTTTTCTAGTAAAATTAAGCTATTGAAATTATGCATAATATATGCAATTAATAGAGAATTAGGATAGTTAGGAAAAATTTCAAAGCATTTTCTATTAATCATCTTAGTGGAACATAGGCGCATATAGGAGGGTGCTTGGGAGTGCTTAGCACCCCCAGGCTTCAAATCAGCACCCCCAGTTTCCTGTAAAATTTATTTGAGTATTTTATCAATTATTTGAAAATTATTGTGATTCATTGGGTTGGAATTTTTTTTCCATTACAAATAGACAATACTATGTAGCTTATGAATTCACGACTAATAATGTATTGATTGTATTGTATGAATGCACGTTGCACTATTCCAGTTTTCGTCTAAACGTTGAACATTAACAGCAATCATATAATAAAAATTTGCATTATCTAACAGAAAATTAAATCTTGTTTAAAATTAATTAGTGATTAGATATTATTATTATTATTATTATATATATAATATAAATACATTTTAATATTAATTATAATAATTAAAAATTATTAGAATGCAGTTTACTATGGTATTAAAGGGGTGTGAGGGGCAGCCCCCCACAGATCTGTTTACTGTAAATTATTTCAGCACACCCAATGTGCACCTATGTAGTGGAGATAGAAAAGTCCGCTAATAATTAATACTTTGATCAGATAATCGGATCGGTAGTGATATTTAGGGAGCAACGGATATCTGGTAAAAGTATATAATATATATAACTATAGTCTACTAGCTGATCCCGTGCACTTAATTGCCCATAAAAATTACTACCACATTTTTTATTCAAATTTTATTCAATTCGCAATTTTAATAACCGGTGTAGCGATATACAAAACTTAAAAAGAAAAAAATAGATTAAAGTTTAAGTGAGCATGGAGTGTACCTTCACGGTCAAGGTGACAAGGTGTAATAACAAATAACAATGAAATTAACGTTCAACTGATAAAATATCGTACGAAAAATGAAATCCCAAACCAAATTACACGTAAATATTCCAAAAATAGCTAATGCAGGAAAAGTATCGTTGTTACGTATTATTGTATTGTTAGTCTTATTTTACGTCATACGACGACTATAAGCAATGTTATTAGGCACATATCGATCAAAAACACTGAAATTTAGTATAACTCTTATTAATTCTTCATTAACTACCTAACCAAGTAACAAAAAATATAGTGTATAAGACAAATTTAATTTTCTTGAAATATAGCCTATATTAGATAAGAATAATGAAGCTTTCTGTTTGTGTTTGATAAAATTGAATACAACGAAAAACGATTCTGAGCATTAGACATTTTATTTTAATAAATAGGATAGGTTGTCAGACAGCGCCAGATTGGGAAGAAATTACTTACCGGGCTGTCCACCTAGACCGGCCCAAGTTCCTAAACAATTTTTTTCTTAACCTATCAAATTTTATTAGTATAAACAAGATTTAATTAATAGACCCTTAATGTAAATACAAGCACTACTAAGCACTAAATTGTGGAGGCTTTGAAGCATATTGTATATTTTAAATATTTTTACCACCACCCTTAATAAGTAGCAGTGGCCAAAGAGCTTTCAAACATGAAGCAATTGCTTCAAATAATCCTATATCCCGCCGCCACTGTATAGACTATATATATGTAGCTGTCATTATATCAAGATAACGATTTTTATCATAGATTACATATTTACATTTTAAAATCACATTTTTGTCTATTGATGTAAAATAAACTATGGATAAGATATTTCCACTGATTCAAAATATCATCAAACTGGCCCAAATCTTTCGAATTTTTAACGGCCCCCCAGGTTTTGCCGGGTAGCCCGCCGGCTCAATCCGGGCCTGTTGTCAGATTACATTCATTTTTTGCTAAAAACAAATTCCATACCTATAATGTATAATAATTATTACAATAACCACGATTATAGTTATTTAGACGTTTTAAGTCAATATACCATAGAACAATGAAAAGGAGATTCGTGATAAAAATAATTGAAAATTAATTTAAGTATTATAAAGATACACTATACTAAACGTAGGTATTGCAAAAAGATTCAATTACAACAAAATAGGTAACTATAAACATTTTATTATCCAATTTTTTAATGTAAATAAAAATAAAATTATGCATATCAATATAATTTTAAGGATCTCTTGCATTAAATTTTTAAGTTTTATTATTCTCAGACAAAAACTTTATCATATAAAAATAAAAAATAAAATAACAGGCAAAATATTTTTAAAATAAAAATTATCGTGTCAAGAAAATTTTTTCCATAAATAAAATATTTGATGAAAAATTCAAGCTTCTACTAAAAAAATATTTTAAAAGTTAAAGATGAAAGCATTTTTATGTTTTACTGCACCGAAGTGTAGACATTTCTTAAAAGAAATAACCATAATTTTACTTTACAATTATTGCATTGAAAATCTAATAGAATGATAATTTTTTAAATACTATCAAATTCGGTATCTTAAATAAAAAATAAGAATAGAATCTGATATAACTGAAATTGTTCAAAAATCTTTAAAACAACTTTGTATCATTGCCTCTAGTTTAAAAATTTAACTGTGTATATAGTAAATAATAATACACGTTTAGGTAAAAAATTTCAATTCCCTACGAATATTTTTAGAATTAGATCAAACAAAATTAGTAAAATCGTTATTTTTAGTTAAACATCTTAGTTTGATAAAATTTAAACTTGAAATGTCTATGAGGAATTTTTTTTTTTAATGTTAAAGCTTTTTTACACGAACTTTTTTATCAACATTTATAGAAAAAAACTCGAAAATTTTAAATACAAGTTTAAAAATTTAAAACTAATGATTATATTAAAAATGTCATTTTTTAAAGAAAATTATAATTTTAGTAAAAGTCAAATGCTTTAACTTTTTACAATTAATATTTGTTAAATACTTTAATTTCCAACAAGAATCGATAGAGAAGAAATCATTATTTTATACGTGACTCACTCATGAACAATTCTTTTTGTGGGATTTTTTTTCCAGTTATTTTGAAAACTTTAGGTCTTTTTACTTTAGTCCCCAAATAACTAACTAAAGATCTAAAATCTACCTTCACATTTAAAATTTATATTTTTGTTTTACAGACACATAAACGCGCAAAACATGCATAAACTACGAATTATTCAACTTAGAATTTAAAATATTTGTAGTTTGAAATAAATATCAACAATTCTGATTGTATATCTATTAAACAGCACAAAAATGTAAAACTAATGTGTAAGAATTTCAAAGGCTTAAAGTTTTCATGAGGACTGTTGAATATTCAACATTTATGTATATCACACGTTGCATTTATAACATTAATAATTATAAATATTATGTTACATGATCGGTGGGGACTGTTCATTGGCCTTAGTAAGTAGACACATTTAATACGATTTAGTTAGCTAGACTATAAAATACATTTGTGTTATTATTAGCGTTGACCAATGATAAATGTTTAAATATCGACATAGTTTTTATTTTTCCGATATCGTATATCGCGATAACGAAAAGACATCGATTTGCAAATATTTAAAATTATATGTATATTAATTACTGATTATTATGAATTAACTTAAAAGTATGCAAAATAAAAATTTAAACGTGGAAAATTAGATGTGAAAATAATAGAAATAAGTATTTCTCAGTTAACAAATTTTCTTCATCAAACAGTTTTTCCATCAATGTTTCTTTGTAATATATCACAATGTGTCATAATTCATTATCTAGTAGATAAAAGTAATAAACGTGTATATTTATAAATATCGATATCGAAATTACTAAGAAAATACTCATGATATCGATATTGTTGGCCAACACTAATTAATATTCAGAATTCAGATTAGTACTTTACAAATCACAACAAGGACAATTTAAAGTTTTTAAGTTCCAAAATCTTAACTCTGTAGTTGATAAAAAATTGAGTTTGACAGATTGAATACAAAAATCTAATATCAAATGTATATTGCATACAATGTGTATACTGCATAGGAAGTCCTTTATACACGACGTGTGTATTTATTAATGTCTAGCTAGTTACTTGTCCTGAAAAATGAAATAATAATAGTATACAGGACGTACGCATGTGGCAGTTTTGAACAAAAATAACTAGATTTTCATGGGATTTTTGTTCATGCGCGAACTAAAGGGGGATGTAAAGACTTCATCCGTTTCCTGTATTTTCAGCCCGCAACCAGATGTCCTCAAAAACACGTACAATGACAAGCACGTGTTATTTCTATTGTACAAAAAAGATACGCGTGCAGTATTCTGTATTGATAGCCTATGTAACAATCTCGGCGTCGGCCGAGTGCAATGGATATTTTAAATACAATATAAGCTATCGGAATAAAAATAATTTTTAATCTTTGTACTTTAAATTCATTTCTATAAAATTACATATACACATAATATATTGGACACTTCTTTTGATAAACAACACGTTTTAACCAAGTATATCAGGGTTAAAAAAATTAAAATATTATTTAAATATTAAATTTCAATAAATTATAGGCTATAAACACAAATTTAAGATTTGCATTAGCTTAAACACTGAATATATTTTAATTTTTAAAAATTATTTAAGTAAATATATATTTATTTATAAAGTAAAGTTTATACAGATGTAACATTTAATACTAAAGTTGTTTTTTATAGTACATATTTGAGAATATTTTTTTAGAAGTTGTGGCATTTCGAAAGCTGTCTTCAATGTATAAAAATAAACACAGTTTATGTAAAAGTCAGTAGACAGGGAGACCGCTGGGACATTGCCAAAAGGACACATAGCCAAATGTATTATGTTACAAGTATTTATATGAGATTAAAAATGTGTAGGTAAGTTCAATTAAGTATATTAATTGATAATTCAATATTACAGATAATTATAGACATAGTGGTTAAATTACTTATAAATAGTAGACTTAAAATATATTCCAATAAATATTTTGAATATACTTTTATTTTTTATGTATTTAAAAAAATAAAAACATTTTCCTGTATAATCTGTGTTTAATTCACATTGCAGCATAATATGTAATAATACTTCTTAATTATTGTCAATCAATAGAGGTGTAATTTTGGTAAAACATATTTTAGAAAAAAAAAATTGAAAATTGAATAATAAACTTGATTTAAGGGTAAATTGTTTTAAATACTTTGAAATATACACTAAAACATCTGCTAAAATATAATTATGCATTAAGTAAATATATATTAAATCTAAGCATTATAAATTGGCAATTTTTTATGGATGTTTTAACATTTAAACCAGAAAATAAACATTGCAGCTTTATGCTTTTACATAATATATAAAACCAATAATAATAATATAGCCTATAGCTATTAAAACTTGGTAGAAAACAAAATATATCAAACTGTTTATACAAAGATTAAAATAAAAAAATAAAAATATATTATTTAAAATAATTGTCTATTAATATACAAGTTAAAAAAATATTCTAAAATTGCAAAAATATTTAGCTAAACAAAATCTAATTTACAGACTACGGGTTACATATATTATTAAATGATAAAAATAAAAAAAATAACTGATATAGAAAAAAAAGAAAACTACCATCCAAGTTTCAAGTCATATAAAGATTTGATCGAGGATTTGATTTAGTAAGTAGTTGGTATTTCAAAATTTCAGAGATTACTTTTCAATTTGTTTTAGTGAATAAAGAAAACATATTTTTAACAACACTTTGCTCAGAATCATTTTTTAGATGCAATGGTTAGTCATAAATTTAAATTTAAAATCATACTATAAATTTATTAACCTCTCATCTTTTCAGACCAAACATATAATAGCTCTTTTATTGACTGAAATCTCAATACAAAAACTAAAATTACCTGTTATCAATATTTTAAATAAACACCATTTGAAACCCATACATTGATACATCAAACTTTTATTTTATTTATTGTATGAAAGCATTTGAAACTGATGTATCAGTTGAAGTAAAACAACAACTCACTTTGTTTTAATTTAAAACTTCATTGGCTATCTAATAAATATAACTCACCTTTTGTATAGCAGATCTTGAATCTCTTGGTGTTTTGTAGGTATTAATATTGGAATAATTTATTAAGTCACCTCCTGATTTCACTTTTCGAACTTTAAGACCATTTTCTTTCTCTAGACTTAAGTTTTCTTTTCTTATAGCTGATAACGTATTAGATGATTTTAATTTATAACCACGGCCCCATACTTCTTTAGGTGGTGGTATATTATAACCCGGAGATAATGGCTCTATTAATTCGTTTTCAGTAAATTTTAACACATCTCTACTAGGTTTAGCCAATTTCAAAATAATATTTGTTGCAGAATTATACTTATTTTCCATTACTTTATAATTGTATTGAAGTTGTTCTATAAGTCTATTTTTCTCCAATAATTGAATTTCCAGTTTTTTCAAATTGCTCTTTAAATTAATAATTTCTTCACCTTCAGTTTTAATCATTTCATCAACATATTTATTTACTTGCTGTTTTCTTGATGAAGGTTGTAAACTATATCTAGTAGCTTTACTTTTAGCTTCATTATCTTTGATATCCTTAATGTATTGTTTTACTTTACTTTCAACATGTGCATATTTTTTCTTAGTTTTACCTAATGAATTCAGACAACTATTAGAATTATGAATACCTGATTCTGTTCTGGTAGTCATGGCACTAGTTAATGTTTCTGTAGAATAAATAGCTGAATCTTCTCGAATAAGGGGTTTGAAAGACTTTATTGTTGTCAAATCAGCTAATGAATATGATTTTATTGGACCTTTATAAATACATTTATTTGTTTTTTGTTTGTTAATAGGTACTCGAGTAGTTTCTGACTCTGATTCTGATGATGTAAATTCTACTGAACTTGTAGTTGATGTACTAAAACTTGTCAATAATGAAGGTAAAGTGACATCTTCAATTAACACCGTAGGAGAGTCAAATTCTAAATCCATTGTGAAACTATATAAAAAAAAAAAAAAAAAGAAAGAAAAAAATCAATAATTAATAAAATTATAAAACAATATATCATAATATAATATTTTTATCATAAATTAAAATAACTGGTTTTTACTAATAATACCTAGGTAGATAAAGAAATTCATTTTTTTTTAAAGTTTTTGAACTTTTGTCTTGGGATATTTTTAAAATACCTAATTATAAGTATGAATGTAGTTAAAATTTAAAATATGCTTAGATTAAATAAAAATATTTAAGCTTAAAAATTACTTTATAAGTATTAACCCATAAAAAGTTATAAACTTAATAAATTTGTTAAAATTCATAACCAATTTGCTTAAAATAACAGATAAACAAAACTATAGGAAATAAAAAATAAAACCAAATTTTTAAATGTTAGTATGTACCTAGCCTTTTTTATTTACAAAATCTATTATCTAATATTATTAACCAGAATTTATAGCTTTTGATAATTCATTTTATAATAGTAGTAAGTAAGCTACTTACTTAAGCTTTATAGATATTCATATAGTAATGATATGGATATATAGCACAAAGTATCACTGACATTATTAAATATAAAAACAGTAAGACAGGTATTCTATCTCGGTGTTATTTATAATACATTAACTATGTAGGAAGTTTAGAATTTTAGATCTTAATTGTTAATAAAAAATAAATATATATTACAGAACAGTTTCGTTTAGTTTATTGCTTAATTGGTATTAAACAAAATAACTCAACAATTTATTTAGTTTATATTAATTAACTGTATGACTGACAGTAGTTATTTTCATTATTAGGTACTAAATTAAAAGATAGCATTCTTATTTTATGACGTCTTATTTAAATGAATATTCAACTGTACGAACAGTAGCCAAAACTAAAAACTAAATTTATTAAAAGACCCTGAAACAATTTTATTCTATTGTGGCAATAGTAAAAATAAAGCATATTAAGTAGTAAACTACATTATTATCTAGATTAATATTTTTTTAATGTATTAACTCAAGTATTTACATAATACATAAAATGATAAATTTTTAAAAATGTTATCCAATCATCCTCTTAATAGGATGTATCATTGAAATAATTAACTTTTCATATTCAAATAGTGGTAACTTACAAATTAAAATATAACATTCTCTATTTAATTTTTTTTTTTTTATTGAATTTGCCTATTTTAGTTGTTTTGTACATCAACATGAATAGATACATTATAAATATAAAATATGTAAGTATACACATTTTTTTTTAAATCTTGAAAATTATAATATAAAATAGAATTGAATAGTAGGCAGTAGGTACTAGGTATATACTACAATTCGTAATTCTTTAAACATACTACCCTATTTAAAATATTTTTCTGTTTTTTACTTTTTTTAACGACAATTTTTATTTTTTATTTAATATTATAGGTAAATCAAAATACTTTTTGGTATATTTCAAAAGGTACATAAACTTTAAAATGTATCTTCAAACAAGTAGTTAATACTTCTTTTAAGTTTAGATGAGTAGAATACAGTGGTGTCTAGCATATTGGTCCACTTCTCCATTCTATTTAATCATTAAATACTTATAATTTACTATAAGTTTAAAATTACAATTTTAAGTATCGCGGACTCGGTCCCGAATTTTGATTACCTGTATTTTATTTCACTGGATACTTCGCAAGCTGACGATGGAGAACGACGTGAATTCGGAGTAAGACACCTCGTCCGAAATAATGCGATGCCGTAAGGGAATCAAAACACGTCGGGCAGTAAAACAGAAAACGAAAGAAAATAGAAAAAATACGACTATGGAAGACTGTGTTCAGCAAAGAGAAATAAGCAAAAATTCATGTACGATAATAATATATATCAACACCGAGTACAATATAATAGTAATAATAATTTAATCGTCGGATAGAAAGAATTGCGCTCGACAACGCTAACCCGCGTACACCTGGCGAGCAGTAAATAACGACTGAAGCACTGAACAACTGAACTACTGAAGTACGAGTGTCGAGCAGTATGACGATTCTGACGTGCGTGGTCGTTCTATAGTTGTACTATATTAGTATATTACTACTATCGTCGACGATTGCCAATAAACCGCGCGCGGTCCCTGATCACGTCGGCCTCTCCGTTTAGTGCACAGCGAGATTGCGCGCGCGCGCGTTCGATATTAACGCGAAGACGATATCGCCCTTTGTCACGACGTTCCAGGAAGGGGAAACGTTCTAACGACGCAAAACCACAGATGAAGAATTATCTTTTTACTTTTTACTTTTTTTTTTTTTCAGTCGTATTATCTGTACTCTGTATGCGATTTGCGCACTTCAGCACCACGAGTTACGATTATTATCGGAGCCACTCGATTCGACTATTATTTATTAGTCACTAGACTAGTTGAAAAAGTTTTAACTAAATAAGCCCTATGAAGTTATAAACTTATAAATTAATAATTATAAACTATAAGTCGTGATGACTAACTATTATAAAATTATTAAATAATAATAATAATAATAATATGTAATAATATTATCCCCTCAACTGCGACTATCGGTTTCTATTTTAAGTAACAAGACTATTGTTTACTGTAATATTCGAGTGGAAATTGTACGAAAAAGACAATCATAAATCATAATATATACATCGAAATATGTGCAATTAAAGATACAACAATATTATATGCAATATAAGCGATACCTACACGACTATTATTATACTTGTCCGAGTTATACATACCACATACCTATTACTTTTATTACCCGCAAAAACGACTATCTAGTATTGATGAATGATGTTGAGTCATTATTATTAGACTGGATCACGATAATGAATTTATTATAGTATAAAACGTTATATTTATCCATTATTTGTACACGTCTTATACCTATTTACTTTTGAACTTGGATACTATTTTTGACACACATATACATGAAACATGAATAATGAATATAATATCTTAATCGTGGTCCGGACTTTGGAGTGGTCTGTCAAACCACCAGATAACATTTTACGTGGGATTTATCATTTATTTTATAATAATTATAATGGTTTATTTATTATTTATTTTTTACATGATACGTAGTTTAGACCTATAGTACATGCCATTTAGGTATCAAAGTCTATAGTAATGAATAATGATAATTTAAGTACATTGTATCACAGATACAAAATAGTACCTATTATGTATAGTAGCAAATTTCGTCAACTGTAAAAGTAAAATAATTAATTTTATTTTGACTTGTTTACCGCGCAGGCTTAGCGTGGTTTTTGTATAGGTACAGTATTACAGACTACAGTCCCCGGTTCTGTAAATCCGTAATAGAAACTGAAAAAACATATTCAGCGTTCTCCCTACTGCTATGAATCTCGACGACTTCCGTCTGCAGATGCGCAATTCAATAATAATACTATAGGTATACGTAGGGCGTAGGCCAGCACGTTGCAGCTGTTGTACACACCGTGTTTTTACTTCTCTGTCAACGATTATAATCGGTCTAACAAAATAAGGTACGAAATTCCAAATCGACCAATTTTACATTGTATTATTGTAAATGCAAGTTGAGTTTAAAATTTGGGGCTTCACATTTTTTTAAACAAATCTCTACCTAACTAAATTTTTTAAAAAAACCAACATAATATTTTCAAGTCTTCTAGATGTAATTCACTAAACGATTAAAAAAAATAATATGTTAGAGTATGAAAATGTGATGATGGCAATACTAATATTATTAACATGATAGCGTTGGCCTGAACGTGGACCGTTAGGCGTTAGGCTGTCGAAGAAGAAAAATAATATTATTAAAATAGTCTCCACCTCAATAATATAACTACAACAATAATATCAATAATCAATAAAATACAAAAACTAAAAACTGTAAATAAAAGTATAACTATTATTTAAATACTAGGGCACTGAAATATCCGTGAAAATAAATATCTCGACAAATTTACAATTTTAGACATCAAAAAAACTATTTTAACATGCTACTCAACATTTGGCAAGGCTACTAGTCAAACCAATCAACAAAACTAAACGAAATATATAACTACGGCAGTCTACAGGAGTATTCAAAAAAATCAAAACAACCAACATCACGCATAACATAATAGACATAAAAATGTTATACTAACATTTGTACAGAATATGGTTATTCCACTAATTAATAAGTAAGCCGTAAACTTATGGTTTTAAATTAAAACTTTTAATACATTAAAAAACATCTTAAAAATGTTCTATAAATTTGGAAAAATGCATTAAAACCTAGTAAATAAATTATAAACTCAGAAAATTAAGTAAAATTTAGAATATGGAAATATCTTTCATGGCTTCTTTCAAGGATAATTCAAGATAAAAACATACATTATAACCAATAGGCAATAACCATAAATTCTTATAGACTATAACTATAGTATATAAATATAATCTATACCAATTGTATTTTTTCTAAATCATAAAAAAAAATAAAAATATTATAATTTAAAAACAAGATTTATTTGAATAACAAGACAAAAATTAAATAAATAAAAATAATTCACAAAATTAATGTAAAATATTTTAAATTACGAAGAAAATAATAATCAATTTAAAATATCAAATTACATAATAAAAAATTAAAAAATTAAAATGTCCTAAAATTGCAAGATAAATATTTTAAAATTGAATTCATTAGTACCTATAAATTATAATTCTAACTATGTATAAATGTTTTAGATTTACAGAGAACTTAAGTCATAAAGTAAAGCATTTTCCTATAAATTTACAGCACTGATAATATCATATCTATCTTTAAAACTTTATACATATTTCCAAGCAGACATAACTCGAGGCTGATTTAGCAATATTGAATAGGTAGGTATTGAAAAACATTTTGAAGTAGATACTGAAATAATATTTAAAACATTTGCTAAATCCCATAGAAGAATACAGATTCAAAAATGCTTGTATCTAAATAATTTGTTTTAGATAGACTCTACAATATTTATTTCGATTTTCTATATTTGGTGTAGGCAGAATTATAAGTTGTAAAACTTCATATAATTTTTTTTTAAATAAAAATTTAAAGCCATAGGTATACATATTAATATTTTTAATGGATGTTATATGGTATATCTAATAAAAATATAAAATGTACCTATATTATACATTATAAATATAAGTTTAAACTACAATTAGATATTATAAGTAGATGAAATAAAAAATATACCTAATTCGAAAAAGTTCCTATTAAGTTTTATCGTTAATCAATATTAAAATTACCTATACCTATTACCTATGTGTTAAATTGGAAAATTGTTCGTGTTCTTATTATTTCCATAAATGCTTAATTGAGTAGTTTTTTAATTCCACCCATAATTCTTCAAATCTCAAGCCCCATTCGTGACTTAGATAGGTACCTACTTTAAATATTCAATGTTGACTAATAAAGTACCTACGCGACTACGCTCGATAGTCGACACATATTGTACAACAAATAGTTGAATTGCTTTCGTAGTTCGTTATATAATGTCACAAAAACGTCAAAGTGAAATATTTACTTCTTTCTTTAAAAAAAAAAAGTTGATGACAATAGTACTCCTACAAGTGAAAATATTTTGAATGAAACTGCTTCACAACAAGAACGAGTTGTTTACACTAATTCGTCGGAAATTAATGATACTAAACAGTATGATATAGGATTCGCAGTTGAAGAGGAATGTAATGTTAAAATACGAAAAGAGATAAGTGAACTTTATAATTATTTAAGTAAAACGTGGACTCCAAATAAAAATTATATTTTTCCAGTAACAAAAGATAAAAACGGTCATAGTAGAAGTTTTCATATTGAATGGATAGATAAATACAATTGGTTAGCTTATAGTCATTTAAGTAAGGAAGCTTTTTGCAAAGTTTGTGTACTTTTTGGACCAAAGGTGGGTGGTATTGGGGGACAAAAGCTTGGAATCTTGAAAGAAACTCCTTTAATTAAGTACAAAGATGCATTATATGATTTAAAAAAACACTGTGAAAGAGAATATCATAAAACTGCAACTTTACGATCATTGGAATTTATTAAATGTTTTGAAGGTAAACAACAAACCATTGAAGTTCAACTTGATGATCAATTAAAAAAAACAGTTGAAGAAAATAAAAAAAAATTGATTCCCATAGTTAAAACTATTATTTTTTGTGGCCGTTATAATATTCCTTTGCGAGGACACCGTGATGATGTTAATTTAAAAAAATTGATTCCTATTGACGATGCAGCAAATGTTCATGAAATTCAAGCAATTAATAATCAAAATATTGGAATATTTAAACAATTGTTATTATTTAGAATAGACGCTGGTGATGAAAATCTTCGTAAACATTTTGAATTGGCGTCAAAAAACGCGACATTTGTCAGTAAAACTGTTCAAAATGAATTGATAAATATATGCGGCTCAATCATAACAGACAAACTTATAAAAGAGGTGAAGGACAGTGTTTTTTATTCAATTTTATGTGACGAAACTTCAGATTTGGCGCATATTGAACAAATGACTTTATCTGTTAGATATGTAGATACAACAACATGTACAATTAAAGAAAATTTTATTTGTTTTGTACCTGTATTTGAATGTACTGGTGAAAACTTGGCTAATGTAATTATTCAAAAATTGAAGGAATTAGGTTTAAGTTTAGAATTTTTACGTGGCCAAGGATACGATGGAGGTGCTAATAATATGCCGGGGAAATATAAAGGAGTACAAGCTAGAATTCTTAATTTACAACCAAAAGCGTCTTATACACATTGTGCATCACATCGGTTAAATTTAACATTATTAAAAGCTTGCAATGTACTACCTATAAAAAAATTATTTTCGACCGTTAAAGAAGTATGCAATTTTGTACGTGATTCCCCGAAAAGAGTTGATTTGTTTAAAAAAGTAATCACTGAACATTTACCGACATCAAAATCTATTATTTTAATAAAACTATGCGAAACGCGATGGGTTGAATCTCATGAGGCGATTCTTAGATTTTCGGATATGCTTTTTCCTATTATAATATTCTTGGAAGATATAATAGGTAATACAGATGGAAATATACTTTCAAAATGCAATGGACTTCTTCAATCAGTATTAAATTTTGAATTTATTTTGTCTTTGGAAGTAGCGGTCGAAATACTGTCAATAACTTTGCCAATATCACGTCAGCTACAAAATCCAGATTTAGATTTAACAAAGTGTATTGAAATAATAAATCTTGTGTTGGTTGCTCTTAAAAATAACAGAGAAGATACAAAATTTACTGATATTTTTAATCGAGCTGTGTCTAAAGCAGGCGTGTTAAATATTGATGTTAAAATTCCATGGATATGTAAAAGACAAGCTTACCGATCAAATTTAACTACTTCAAGTACTGAAGAATATTTTAAAATTACAGTTTATTTCACCGTTTTGGATAATTTTATAACGTCTATTCAAACTATGTTTTTGGACAATCAAAATAATATAGTGTTTAAAATACAACAACTTATACCAAATTACTTAAATGCTCTATCTGAAGAGGATATTTTAAAAGGTGCATCTTTCTATGAATCAGATTTACCAGGAACACTTAACGAATTAAAAGGTAAATAATAAATATATCTAGGTACCTATTATGTTAACGAAATAATTTCTATTGCATTTTTATAGCTGAAATCATGTTGTGGCAGTTACATTGGGCTAAACAACCAGAAAAAAATCAAAAATCAGCACGGCTATGGAAGCATTTAAAGAGACTGAAGGTGGATATTTCCCAAACATACGACAACTATTACTTATTCTTTCCGTATTACCTGTAACGACATCAACAAGCGAGAGATCTTTTTCTACCTTAAAAAGAATCAAATCATATTTGAGAACGACAATGGGGGAAAATCGTTTGAATGGGTGGTTATCATTATTAAATATTCATTATAATATTGATATAAAACCAGAAGAAGTAATAGATTTGTTTGCAAAACAACATTCGAGACGTTTACAATTTTGTTTATAAAACACTACTTTTATTTATATTTTTTTTATAGTATACAAATATTTTTGATTTTAATACTTTTTTATGTGTGTACACTTATATAATACATTATAATTAATAATATATTTTAATATACCATTATGCTAATATAAATGTTTTTATAAAAATATGTACTGATGTAAAAAAATATTGGGCCTCCCCAAAACAAAATCCTAAATCCGCCACTGATTGTTCTTATATAATGATACCATTGAATTCATATTTAACACATTCATTATAGTGATCCACTTAACAACTGATTTACTAATTACTCATCTTTTTGATTTTGCTTTTCTAATGATGTTTAAAGTACCTACTAGAAATTTTTATTTTTGAAAAGTTTAACTAACTAAAAGTACTAGCTAGGTTGAACTGTTGAAGCATTTTTATTGCTTTAAAAGGTGATAACAGATAAAAATTAATGAATGGCATATTACTGCAGTCAATGTATTTAAATAATAAACTTAACATTTATCAACAAAAATTATAATTAATTGGATTTTACAAAATATTACTTAAGTATAAAATTATAAAAAAATAACAAATAATATTTTAAATTAAAACTATTCTAATTAATCGGTAAATTTAATTCATCTTCATATTTAAGACTAGAAGGAATATTTTTTTCTTTACAGATAAGAGAAGCATTAGAAAACCTATTTTCATAAATGGGCATAATCAATTATTTATCTTCCTCATAGCTGAGAAATATCTTTCAAATAAACTAGTAGAAATTGGTATGGTGAGAGACAAAGATAATAAGTACCTATACAAATTTTGATATATTACGTATCATTGATTTTATAAATTTACAATAATAGTAATAATTGATTGTATATTCACTATATTCTATTCGTTGATATTAATTATTAGACGTGTTTGTATATTAAATGTCGACTACAAAACTTATTATTCAATTTAATTTAATTATGAGAATCTTAAACTAATTAATTATTTTTAAATTTCTTATCTTTTTTTTTTGTTAGGTACTGAAAATGGATAAAAAAAAAATAAGGGGGGACTTAAACTAAAGGTGATTACGCCAGTCTAGTCCCCCCAAATTATGCCTATAAATTCTGAGATCAAGTAAACAACTAAAATTACTAACTATATTTAATTAATAGGTTTTATATAAATTTAAATTTTAAAAATATGAACCAGGGATTATTTTTTTGTTATTTTAAGATTAGTTTATTAATGATATGTATATTTAAATTTTAATGATTTTTTATGCTCCATTATTCCTAAATACTTATAAATCAATACATTATTTACACTATTATTTGAACTTTCTCATGTTTTAAACATTTTTAATTTTAATTCACTTCACATGACATATAGATTATAAAATATATTTTCCATAAAAGTTGTATGCAATGATAAAAATATATCATTATTCATTACATATATCAACCAAATTTAGCAAGGTGGTGAAGTAATCAATTGTTTCAATATATAGTAATAAATTATTGGAAGAATAATAAATACACTTAATTTTAAGCTAAATGATTTACTTATTGTGAAATAAATATATCTAATTTACAGTTTTTATTTAAGAAATATAGCCTAAGTATTTACTTTAATCGAATAATTAAAACAAAATTATTAATTAAGTTTAAAAAACATAATGTAAGCAAACAATTACTTATCTTATTACTTTTTAATAATAAATTAAAATGTATAGTATTATTAAACTAGAATTGTATAAATAAAACTTAGTAACTAAGACTTAAATTATAAGTAAAAAAAATTTATTAGTTATAAATATTAAAACTAAAAAGTAAATAATATACAAGGATGATCCTAAATCAATAAAAAATGTTAAATTTACAGAATATATTACGTTTAATTTAAGTGTAGAAACTTGGGATTAAGTTTGAGATTTTGTCACACTTTATATCACATACTATTTGTTTATGGAATCTCTTCATGTCATTAAGCGAAAAAAGCAATAGAGCACTTCTTGATAGATGCTCTGCAATAACACAAATAAACAATCCACTATCCAAAATGTCGATGTTTGAACTACATATGTTTGTAGGAGTTCGGATTACATTTTTTTTAAAAAACGTTCCTTTCCTCATAAAATGTTCTAATTTCAAATATTTAATTATCAATCTTATGTTTCTGGGATTATATTTTCCAAATTTATCATAATATCTCATAGTTTTGTTTGCCATATCAATCATCACTAAACTCCAGCGATTTTCTTCTCTGGTATAAATAGGAATCATCAACGCTTTTTTTTTGAATATATCAACATTTTTTGTCCAATTATGAACACGTGAATATCCATTCTCATATAAAGAGGTGAAAAAAAATGAATCAAATACATATATTTTATTTGCGGAACGTTTTGCGATTAGATTCATGTATTTATTAATATATGTATCATTTAGACACACGTAGTAGTCAGAATCTGTCATAGAATTATTTGTTGTATCCATATCTCTGTTCTCAACCTAAAATCATAAAAAAAGTATATTAAAAATTTGACTTGTTTCATAATACCTAATTTAATTAAAGACATAATCATTAATACAAATTTCAATAAAGTTTAGAAATATTAGCAAATTAATTTACAAAAACAAATTTTTCACAAAACCATGATATACAAAATTAAACAATTAAATGGAGTTGTAGTTTTCACACATATCACATATTTTTTATAATTAGTTAATAAATCCTACATATTACATTTTGTTACTTCTTACAATTAAATCTACTGTTTTAGAGGATATAAAACCTGCAATTTTATGTCATCGACTTACATGTGTATAAAATAACAAATTTAAAGTAAGCAATTAATGTTCAACTTTTAGTTTAAAAATTAGAGTAAATTTTGACCTATTATGAAACTTAGTGGTAAGAATATTATCAATATTCTGATATTGTTTTTAATGATAAGTTAATTTTTTAGTGAGTTTAATGAGTATAAAATAGTGAAATTTATAAATGCTTATTACTCATTTAAAAACTGTAAAATTGTTAAAATTAAACCTAAACATGAACACTAGGATAATAGATTGATTAAATTTAATATTTAAACTAACAAAGCTTAAAATAAATTGCAAAAACTAGCAGTTATTTTGTAGTCATTTATAAAAATAAAATAAAACTATTTTTAAAATGTTAAGTGTCTATAAAAACTTAAAAATAATATATATAAAATTACTGTACCTATATGTAGGAAATGAAAAGATTTTATGAATACTTCAAGTATCCAATATTCATATTAAAATAAAAAAAGTACCAATATTCATATTAAAATAAAAATTATAAAAAAAAAAAAATTTCTGAAGGGAAAGTTATTATACTGTTGAGATATAAATATCTAATATAATAAAAATTAAAACTTCAAATTTTCTTAAAAAAAATTAATGTAACTTTGATGATGAATGTTGACTTTATTGATAAATTTTTTATATGGGTAAAAAAAAATTATAAATAACAGGGTAAATACCCCCCCCCCCCATGTTACACTTTCAAATCTTAGATATGAATTTTTAACTACAAAATAATTTGATAATTTTTTTAAATCTCTCGATTTTTTTTTTTTTTAATTGATAACTCAAACACTGTATTAAATTATGAATGTTTTTAACATAGCTAAAAAATGTCAAAATATTAATAGAATTAAACCACAAATAGGAAATGCAAACAAACATTTGGTAAATTTTTCAAGTATCTACTTTAATTAGTTTTAAATTATAACAAAATAAAGAATCAATTATATCTGAACTGATTTTACTGATTTAGTGTAAAAACATAGTTATCCTTTTTTTTTTTTTTTATTCAGATTAAGAAAAATACTAGTAAATATTTACATTTCATCTCTCTCCCCACTGTAACAGCAAGATCCAATTCCCTACCATAAATTCCCAAGAAGTCAAAAATCGAAACATTTTTACTGTTCATAAGGTAATCACATAACAAAAAATACATCATTGTAAAATAAACATATTTATTACTCCTATCAGAATTTATTAATAACTAATTAACTAAGTAACTTAAAGAAATTATTTATTTTTAATTTAAAAATGTTAAGTAGTGTCATTACACTTCTTTGATCACATTATCCAGTATAGTTAATTCAAATGTTAGATATTTACTCATTGTAATATCAATACAAATTTTCAATTTATTTATCAAAGTAAATAAATTGAAATAGCTCTTTATCTAGTTCAAGGGTTGGCAACCCGCGGCCCGTAAAGCAATTTTTGATGGCCCGCACAAAGGTGGTTAATTTTTGTGTTTTACTTTTGTTCAATAACATTTTTCATATAATTTTCAATATTATATAATTATTTTTCCTTTATAAATAAAATCTAATCTTACTGTTTCATAATAGCAATACAATTATAAGTATTATATCATAATATGTAATTTTTTTTTTTAATGTGGCCCTTGATGAACAATTGAAAAAAAAATGGCCCGTGTGGTTAAAAAGGTTGCCGACCCCTGATCTAGTTAATAAATTAACATAAAATATTTTTCTCTGTAATTTAGTGATGAAATACTCGAATTATATGTGGAAATAGCAGTTGTTCTTTAAATCATATATACAAATGCTATGTTAGTTATGTGCAATATTAAAAAATATTTCAAATTAACAATATTTGGCATTTGGTACTACAACCCTTCTTCTTCTTCATCATCACTATTTACTCACAACTTCATGAGATTGACCACCCTTGTCCATTGTCTCCAAATAATTCTATTTCCTATCCTATTATTACTCATACTAGCTTTTTTATGTTATTATCTAACATGTTTTCTTTATCTACTTCGGTCTTCCACTCCACTCTTTTATTCAAATTTAATTCCTATAGCCACTCTTACTGTCTCTTCTTTTCAAGATATAATTGAATTATAAGTCATAACTTGTTCTTTCTCATTTTGTCTACAATTTTTGCCACTCTTACACAACACTAATATATTAATTTCTTATTCTATCTCTTCATCTCATTCAATACACCTACTTAAATACTATATCATCGACTTTAATATTTTTATTTTTACTGCAATATTTCAATTTATACAACTGCTTTATAAAATCTACTTTATAATTAAAACGACATCTTCTTATTACACAAAATACTTTAAGTTTTTCTCTACTTTATCCATTTATAATTCTCAAAAATTACCATTATTTAGTAACACTGATAAAAGGTGCTTGAACCTATTCACTAATCACATATCATCTATCTTTATTACATATTTTGACACATTCATTTCTCAATTACTTCCACCAAAATCATTTACATTTACTTCAGTTAAATTTATATTTCAGCCCCTTACATTCAAATGCTGTTTTCACTCTCCTAATCTCTCGTTTACTTTTATTGATCGTCATCTACAAACATAATTTCATGCAACATGCCACTTCAGCAGTACCTTATCAAATATATATTTCAAAATTTCATTCTTAGCTAAGGAAAACAGGCAAGGGCCAATATTGGTACCCTACTTTTTACTAAGTTAATTGTCATCTTTATCAGTATTGATTAACTAATAACTATATTTATTATATCATATTTTAAGTCAAATGTCTATTTACAGGAGAAAAATTATCAAATGACTTATATGTAATAGATATTAAATAATAAATGCTAATAGCCAATAAAATATTACCTAATAAACATATTTTTAAGTATATACAAGCATATTAATCTCTAAAATAATTAATATTAAAATTTTAAAAACAATAGCTTCTGCAAGAAAATAATTAATATATAATATAATCTAATGCAATGTAATTTACCTTGTAAATAAATAAACCAAAATAGGTATATAAGAAGGTAATTGATATTTCTTCTGATATAAAATTTTCAATATACGTTTAATAAATATTAAAATTAGTATATTAAACGATAACAAATGTTTGAGAGTTTGAAACACTTCAATCCTTTATTTCTTTACAATAAAAGTTAAATAACATCAAAGTAGGACTAGTAGGAGTAGTTAATAAATATAATAAATATGTTTTTACGTTAATCTTAAGAATTAAATTAAATTAAATGCATGGAAAAACTCAGCATAAATACTCAAATAGTAACCTATAAACAATGTTTATTAGTAAACAAGGTAACTGGTTAGGTTACCTTGTTTACTAACAAGTTGAAGTCCTGAGTCAGTGAGTACCACAGATATATAAAATATAAATTATATTTTTATATATCTGTGGTGAGTACATGTATAATGAAATAATAAAAAATCAATTAATCGGTGAAAAATATAACATGGGATTTTCAAAAGCAGACTTTAAAAGTTGATAAATATCATATTGGTGTGGATGACGATAATTTAACTCTATATAGCAGTGGTTTTCATCCGGTGTGTCGCGGCACACTGGTGTGCCGAGAGCGCCTTTGGAGTGTGCCGCGATAAATCTATTGATGGAGTTAATTTTGTATATATACATATATATATATATATATGTATTATATATAAAAATATATGCTTCACGTATTATACGGATTATTGGTGTGCCGCAAAAATTTTGTAGAAGAAGAAGTGTGCTACATTGTTAAAAAGGTTGAAAATCACTGCTATATAGAGTAAAGAGTTCAGTGATGACGATTTAGATGTATATAGTTATATATTATTTATCTTTATTTTCTTATCAAAAACATATTACTTTTTGATATAGCTTGATAGTTGATATACCGTTTCTGCTTAGTATCATTTTTTGTATAGTATGATTTATCATTAAATTTAAATTTAACACATCTATTATAGACTATAGTGACCCAGACTCACCCAACACATTACGTACACTGTACAACAGAGAGCTGAGAGGTACCCACTATCCAACTTAATTTTTCTATGTTTTCGAAAAAAATTGAGAATTTTTAATTTTTACCTCTTAATTTCTATGTTACTATTTTTCATCCAGTTTAGTTACTATTATCAAAAACGATAGAAACACTCAAAGATAAAAATTGAAGTATTTTTTCATTATTACTGCTTCAGAAGGTAATGCAGATGATGGACACGCAAAAACAAGTCCTAATTGTTAATAAAACTAATACATCGCTCTGCAGAGAGTGTAAGAAATCGTAAAATTGAAATTATAAAAATAATTAAAGTAATTTTAAAGTTACATTTTTAACTATAATAAAATTTAAGAATATTAGTGATTTTGTCAAATTTTATCAAAAATTTAAATTTTAATACATTTTAACAAAATATATTGCGTCTATAATTTTTTTTTTTCATTGAAAAACTTAAGGTAATATTATGAGTCATAAATGATAATACCTTATATTGATGAAATTTTTAATTTAGCTGCTGTTCAAAAATGTACAAAATGTAAGTTCCTTAAAAAAAATAAACAAACAAATAATAGTTATAGCATATAGTATTATAGTAAAAAATCACTTACCTTTCATATTCTTTGTAACCAGTCTAAATCTGTGTGCATGAAATGTTTCTTTTAAAGTGGTTTACTTCAATAAATTCAAATTCAAATATAAAACAAAAATTCGTATGAAAATGTGTTAAAATACATTGAACACTGACTATTAAAATATTACATAAAAATAATAATTTATGAAATAGAAAATATTTATATAAGTATCTATCTACTTTGTAATTCGTTAGTATGTGCTGAGTGAATGAGATTATTTGAGAATAAATTGTAAAAACATTAAAAACAAATCTTATTTTTTCACTTGTTTAATTGTTTTAGCTAACCATTGTACACCAGAATTTAAAAAAAGTTTTGGTTTTTGTTTCCATCATATCAATTTTATTTTAAAATTATTATTTGAGATCCATAGTTATAATTCAATTTGCATGTCTTTTGAATAATTTATTTATCTACAGTATTCCTGAAATAATTATTTTCTCGAAAATAGTACTTCAGTAATAGTATGTAAAGAATAATAAATAATTGGTGTGATTTGTATTTACGTGTATTGTGTATACAGGTACTGAACGATCGACATATTATACTCAATAAAACTTAATAAAAAATATTATGATTTATGAACTAGTACTAGTGGCTGTTAACAATATTACTTACAAGTCATAATGTAATAAATTTGTACCATAGATGAGAATTTAAAGTATTACTTTTAGGTAAAATTTCATGAGCTTGTTTTGTTTAAAATGTAGCTTCAAAAATGTTGCTTTGTGATATAATTTATTGATTAAATACTGCACTAGCCGGTAAGATCAAATCCCTAAAAATTACTAGTATAATATTATATCAAAATTTAATACCAATATTACATCAATATTCTTTTAATACACTTATAACTGATAAAATATATTCTTTAATAAATTCATTTAATGTAATAGGTTTTTACTTTAATAGAATGCATCTATGGAAAAATTTACTATTTATTCAATTCATGAAGTTCCATCGTTGGATGAATGGATTTTTCAATCAAGTCAACTGTCTCCTTTTACCCTATACATCATGTATACTTATTGTAAAGTCATATATTTAAAAACTGTATAAATACTATAAATACAAATAAAAAATAAAAATAAATCCTATTATTTGGTGAGTAATCACAATTGTTTCAACGTATGAAATAAATTTGTTATTTTGTCAAATTATTGACTAATTGGTTCGATTGGCTTGGAATATAAGATTAGAGTAATAATCACAGATAAAATATTGTATAACTTTATCTTAAAAGCATTGGTCATAGAATAGTAATAAAAAACAAAATTATAGGAAAAATTTAGAGAATACAACATAAATGCATATTATTATGTAAGATCGATGTTTTAAGTATTGTTTTAATTAAAAATCAGTGTGACCAAAGTTGCTGATCGTAAATCTACAGAATAGATTTTATAAATCTTTATACATATTTTAAACATAATTTAAAATATACAAGCCTATGATTTAAATAGGTATGCATTAAATTATTTAATGTATTTTTTAAGAGACCGTTTCAAACGAGTCACCAAAACAGCTATGGAACTACAGGGTTCTGCTATTTATATAGTGACATTATGGTGGAAACTCAACAATCCAAAACGAATATATAGCAACTGTTGTATTATAGTAATGACTTTTGAGTGCAAGTCATATGATATATGCTCGTATACATATATATATAACTAAGGCACCATGTTATACGCTCTAGTAAGTATTTAATTTAAAAATAATCAGTGTCTCATATCAATTTAATATATTATACCGCTAGATAGCGCACATTCAGTAATTCCATAGTTATTATAGCTATCAGTCGAACACATAGAGTAATAATTACTCTATGGTCGGACCATCTCCATATCACAATTTAATCTATAACCAGTACCAGAGAATAGATATAATATATTAAGTACTTATGTTATAAAAAATAATACTTTTAAATTTTTGATTAGGTATGTTGCATATTTCCGAATTTTTTCTGATTCTGATATTATTATCTTTGGTTTTATCTATAACCATGGTTATCACTTAATTATCACATTTAATCACAATGATATTCTTTTATATACCTACTTAATACAAAAGGAGTTTTTGACCACTTAACCCATACATTTTAGTTACTGCTTATTTCAGTATTCTCAAAAAATGGTTATTACTTCATAGTTTTACAAGGTTTTTAAAATCTCGATTCTAGTCCAACTGGTTTAGTATAATTTTTTGTTAACCTTCACTATGTGCTTGTGTGTTGTGAACATTTTTAACAGCTATTTTTAGTTAAAAGTGTACGTAAAACATAATAATATACAATGTTTACCGATTATATATTTACACCTAAGTTGTACAAAGTCTATACCGGAATTCGAAGAAACGATGTAAGCATAAACTTGAATTCTTATTAAGATATACTTATATATATTGCTTATTTAAATTTGCCATACATTCAAAGCCCTTATTTTTCAAAATCATAGTTATGTAACTTTTAATTGAAAAGCTATTAAAATATGTGTCTTTTTTTATTGTACAAATTAAATTTGATTATTAATTTAATTTGATAACTTTATTATTATAATTTTTCGACTTATACTTTTATGTTGGTAAAAAATATGCGATATATTATTAATATGTTTTTTAAAGAATTAATAAAAATAAATACTAAGTTAAAACACTTGTCAACATAGTCTTATAATTTTTAATTTTTTTTTTATATAAGTATGAAGTATGTAGTGTTAAAGTATTTACTATAGATATATTACATGAATATTTTATTATACTAAGTTCTTTATAAAGTATAAGTAATTTTTTGATAACCAGAAAATTTCTATAAATAATTTATTTTTTCATTTTATCTATGGGTAGTTATTTGTTAAAAATAATTTAATATCTGTTAGATGAATGAATTAGTAATTATCTTATAATTAAAACTTAAATATATTTTTACATTAATTTGTTCAATCTCTGTTAAAATGTGTTTGATCCTATATATTTTATCAAACACAATTTGTATTGCATTTGCTTTAACTATTTAATTTATTTATTGGGATAAGTACATATTTATTTATTTAGCTAATAGATAAACAAACATGAGGTTTTATCTTGAAATTTGTAACTATAATACCATATAAGTAGGTAAATTTAATTTATTAATAAGAAACATACCTTATTTGAAATAATATTTTATTGTATTTTATTAATTATTTTTAAATCAAAACATAGTAAATATAATTTTTCACTTGATAATTTAAATTTTTATTTTTTTCTTATATATTTTTATTAAGCTATACAAATTAGTTAAAACATTAAAAAAGTACTATTCTAGCTTTACTGGTTATACTATTTTACATAATATTCTGTGATTCTACCTAACTTAATCATTATTAATTAAATATAAGTAAAATAATGTGTTCTAGACTTACCGCCATTTTGTTATTAAAATGAATACACAATAAAAAAATGTAACAATTAAGATTTTAAATTAACACTTGGTGTAGTACTGAAGTACTAGTAACCATGGAAAAATTATCACAGTTAAGGTTTTACAATACCACATTATATTTACTCCATTTTCAGTACATCACATACATTCCTATTAATTTAACTGAGGTATTTTTTTCTGCTCCATCTAATAATAATTCTACTAATATATTATAACCATTGATTAATTATACTATTATACTTATTATTGTATAATTAATCAATAATGTGACCTTTGAAGTTAGAAAAACTATTATAGATTAGATAATGTGCCTTGTATAAATAAATAATAAGATAAAAACAACTATTATGCATTATTTTAACATTTTTCCTACTATATATTCTGTTATAAATTATAAAGATTATACATTTATTTTTAATATTTTACTAGAAAATTATAAGTCATGATTATAAAAATATATTTTTATAGGTATTTATGAGTCTAAATGTAATACAATAGTTAAAATTTCTTAATGTTATTATGTAGCTAAAATATGTCTAATGAATTTTATTCTAAAGCTGTACAATGCTTAATATTTTAAAATGTACCTGAATATATTGAGACTTGAAAAACATTTATCTGTTTACCAAAATTATAAGACTGGGAAGTTGTTTGCTATATAATATTGATGTGTCTATTATGTACCTACTCATCATTAAGTAGGTCACTGTAATGAATGTATTAAATTAAACATTTTTGTACAATATTTTTTAACTTGGATATTATTATATTAAGTTGAAATCAACTTTGTGGTAATAAAGTGGTTATTTTCTGGAAATGGAAAATAAAAATAATATGCTACTTCTAAAGAATTCCTTTGAAATCATTTGCAAATATTGTATTCTAATGTTTATCATAATTATCTGAAAAAATATATAAGTATTATGAGTGGAAACATATATTTGATTGATCTCTGTAAGATCTGTATCAAAATATTGTTATTTAAATAAAGTATTCAATAATTATCAAGCTTACACAGTTGCTCATTACATAAATTACTAAATAATAAGTAATATAAATATTTTTGTTTTTAAAAAAGAATTAAAGTTTGAATTTGATTGAATTATTTGTATTTTTTAATTTTTTTACTTACATTTTATTAATGGCACAGTATTTATAATTTTGATTGTTTAATATTAAATTCTTTCATAGTCAGATTTCATTCCAAATCTCAAGGTTTCTTTAACCAACTTATGGTTTAAACAATGGAAAATAATACCTCTATTTTGCCACTGGTATAGAAATAAATTCCCAACTATCTCCCTAAAACTTTGGTTTTATAGACTTAATTTTTCTAGGAAATACATAACATTGTTCTCCCATTTCTGATTTGACTACCTTTTACTTCCCTTTCATACAATGGAAGTTCCACAGCAACTTTACGATTTGCGACATATCCATCTCATTTTTAATTGTTCTAAAATTTTACTAATGTATAATGAGCTTTTATTATTATATAACTATTATGATTGTTGATATTAATTGTGTAACAAAGTTAAATAATAGTTAAAACAAATATTAAATTTCAAATTTTTATTACAGGACTATGTTCAATTATGGCAAGAAAAATTAGCAGACAAAATATTAACGACTGTATGTATAAAACATTTTTTGTCTTTTTAAAATCATTACATTTGTGTCTTTTAAATTTATAATAATTTTTTAATATTATGTGCTATAACGTCATATAACATAGGCTAACTATAACAATTTTTTTCTTTTTCAGACTTTCATTATTTCACAAGTGGCCACTTACCTTTCTCCTGCACTATTATATATGTATGGTAAATGGCTGTTAAGTCCAGAATTTTTAAACAAACTATTTTTTCGGGGATCAATATTAGGTATAACTTTGATTACAACATTTATTTTAAGAAGTTATGGAAGAGCTATAAATCCAAAGTATACAGCTTTTTATAAAGATATTCTTAATGCTAAATTGGATTATTCTACTGATAATAAGGTATAACTAGTATATTTTGTTAAATATTATTTTATTTTAACTGTTAATATTTTCTATTACTTTTTTTTTTTATTAAAAAAAACTGCACAGCTACGATTTTGATTTTTCAGCATGGCCTGTAGACTTTTCATGGACTCCTGCTGAAGAGTATGTATTTAATTATTTTACTGTATAAACAATTTAGCATGTAATTAATGAACTATAATTTATTTATTTTTAGAAAAAGTTACAAATCAAATTTAATGAGCAACAGTTTTAAGATGTCATTAAAACTTCTAAGTAGTCCTAGCCGTCTTATTGGGTTTATAGCATTGCATACTTTTGGAATATCATTAATTTATCCTGGTTCTACTTCACTTTTATTCTATTTAAGTAAGTTATTTTGTAACAATGATATTGATGTATTATCTACTTGAATTTATTTTTATAATTTTAATATTACTCTAGTGGATGAGAACTTACAGAAAGGAAGACGAGCTTTAATTACTTCATTTGGAGGTATACGATA
This sequence comes from Melanaphis sacchari, assembly GCF_002803265.2. NCBI lineage: Eukaryota > Metazoa > Arthropoda > Insecta > Hemiptera > Aphididae > Melanaphis > Melanaphis sacchari. The sequence goes on from NW_020271184.1 coordinate 237,335, forward strand.
TAAATTAAAAACTATTGATGGAAATTTTGTAGATTCAATGTTCATTGATAAAAGGTTAATTATAATTAATATTTTCATAATATAACTGTATGGTTGTAGTAAGTTAATTATGTACGTTTGTTCTAGGCATTCAAATATAAATTCTTTGAATCCAAAATTAATTATTTGTACTGAAGGAAATGCCGGGTTTTATGAAGCGGGAATTATGAGCTCAGCTATTGAAACTCATCATTCTGTTTTGGGATGGAATCATCCTGGATTTGGATATAGTACTGTAAATAAATATATCTAATAATTATTTGTCTATTGTTTATAGTTGTTTATTATTTAATAATAGGGTGTACCATATATAGAACAAGAAAGAAATGCTGCAGAAACTGTAATAGAATTCGCTATAAAACATTTAAAATTTAGTTCTAAAAATATTATATTATATGGTTGGAGTATAGGTGGTTTTGCTTCCACTCATTTAGCCAAAAAGTTCCCTGATGTTCATGCTGTGGTAAATGTTAATAGTACAAGTGCTTAAAAATATTTTTAATTATTTAGCTTATATTTAGATATTGGATGCTACATTTGATGATTTGGCACCATTAGCAATTCCACGGATGCCTAGTTTTGCTGAAAAACTAGTAGATTTTACCGTAAAAGAATTCACAAACTTGAATGTGGCTGAAAATTTAGTTCAATATCCAGGGCCAGTTCTATTAATTCGACGATCTAGTGATGAAATCATTGCACTTGAGTAATACTTACAACTATTAATTTATATATATTATCTTAATTCAATTTTTATTATTTTTAAAGTCCCCAAAATGTAGCTACAAATCGAGCAAATTACCTTCTAGAGTTATTATTAGAAAGAAGATTTCCTAAACTTTTTTCAAATGAATCTCGATCAGCTCTTTGGGTTTGGCTATCCACATCTGGTGAACAACAAAGTATGTACTAGCATTTAATACATTTCAAAATTTCTTATTATAAAATACATTCAATATTTTATAAAAACAAAAGAATTTTTGAATAATGTGAATATTTATGTAAAATTTCATTTAATTTAAGTCAATGACATAAAAATTAGCCTCTGAATATGCGACCTGCATTGTTTACGTTATTCATTAGTCATGGGTTCTCAACGTATACTAATTATCGCACTTTGTACAGCTTTCTATTACCATGTGTATTGTATATTACAGACATTCCAATACACCCAGATTTTTCGTACATGCCTACCATAGTATGTTTTTAATAAACAAACTGGCTTATAAAATATTTTCAGTAAATGAAGTTTTGATTTAAAAAAATGCAGCAATTAATTAAATTATATTTTGACCCTTGAGATGATTCTCCACAACCACTAAGTTTGATACAAACAAGAATCAGTTTTTATTACCGATTACTAATTTTATAAGAACTTATTGCTAGATTATTTTTAATTATTACTATTTCATTAAAAATATCAAATTTTTGAATGTTAATACTTTTTTTTAGATCAAGTACATTTACAATATGATGTTGATTTAAACTATCAATCAAAACTATTTCCATCATCCAGTAAAAATTACCCATTAAATCTCGGTGATGGTTGGAAAGATCAAGAAAAAATAAAAATGTTACTATACTTGGCAAGTTATTAATTTCATTACTCTTGAGAAATTTAAAAATATATATCTTAAGTTATTAATTTATACATTTTTTTTTTTTAGGCTGATTATTATATGAAAGACTATAATTCCACACATTGCACTCCATTGCCAACACGTTATTTGGGATTTATAATTTAAAAATGAAACATAAGGTTTTTTTTTAAGTATCTTTTATTAACATTTTGGTATGGTGTTTTAGTCTTAATGTTTTTAATATTTATATAAAAATCTTATTAGTTATGTTATTGTAAAATAAGATTTTGTTTCTGTGTATGTCTATAATTGTGAAATGTTATTGGTGAGTTTAAATAATACATTTTTAATTTTAATAGGTTACTTTGGTTGTATTTATTTTTGAAGAAGGCTATCATCATCCAATTTAAAGTGGCCCACATTTTAATTATTAATTACAATGTCCATGGAACTATATAATATACCTCTGTCACTGATAATCATTAACATGACAACATATTGCTCAAGTATTGTCTTTCTATCTTCAGTGTTTTCTCCTTCTTCAGCAGTCGACAGCCACCAGTATGAACATGATAGTGTAGAAATGTATCTTTTTCAGGTATACTACACATAATTTTTGGAATATAGTCTATTCAAGACAAGAATGCAGCTGATCGCCCTTCTACCCCGGAGAAACATCTATATTTTTTATTTCTAAGTTCTTGTAAAAATAATATAATTTTTCACGATTAACTAATGCATTTATTTAAATAAATAAATAATAACTAATAACATACAAAAGGTTAATATATTATTTTAGTTTTAAGTTTTATTTTATTATTGGTCCTTTATAATTTTAATACAAATAATCTTAAAGTTACGATTAAAGATAATTTTTTCAATAAATTATTTTAATTATTAATATTATTTTTATGCGATAATATTTAATAAAACTTAATGTTAAAGAATAAATTTTACTTTGTTATAAGACTAGAATAATTTCTATCTGTTTATTAATTAATAGTAATTAGATAAGGTGAATTAATATTTATATAATAAGTTTATAAACATTTATCCCATACAGCTACTACATGTTGATGGAGGAGCTGGAGCAGATGTACTTGGGCCAAATCCACCAAAACGTCGTTGAGGTCTCACAGTCCTGTAAAAATATAAATGATGCATGTAATTTAGTATTTAAACAAAAAATTAATACATTGAGATTTAACAAAAATCATATTTAAATAAACTATTCTTACCCATTGGAAGAACCAGGGCGCCTATAAGTAACTGTATATTGATTACCCCATCTAGTCGAGTTTGGTCTTATTAAACTTTGAACACTGGAAAAGTGATTATTATATTTGCTTTTATAAAAACTAAAATAAACAACTTATGATTGCTATATTATATCTATACATTGCAGGCATTGAGTATAGCTGAACAAAAGACAATTTATGTTCTTAACATGTGTGAATTATAAGCGGTTATATTTTTAAGCTATTAAAAATTTGTATATAAACATATGGCATAGGGAATTTTTTATACCTATGATCAATAATTTAAATACTTACAAAAATGAAACAAAGTTAATAACACCCCAAAATGTGTCCACAATTTTTTTTTTCATGGGAACAGTTTCATGTAAATGGCCACCTAAATTATAAAAGAAAAAGAATTATTAAGATTGAATTTAATAAAGTTATACTCTTAAAAATATTTAAAACAATTATGAACCATGTGGAATAGGTACACTAGGTTCATTCATTGAACTATTAAACAATTTAATAGTACCTCTATTGAAGGTAGGTTACACTATAGATGATAATAATACAACTATAAGACTACTCACACCACGATTCAAGTTCAATCATTATGTCTCATTGTTTGATTTATATAATACAACCTAAATCTTAAAATTAATTTATTGTACATAAAATATTATATTAAATTTCTAATTTAAATAAAAACTAAGAATTATTATGAAAACAAAAATTATTTCAAAGTCTAGAACACATCAATCTAATGAGATAAATTACTAATTTATGAATACAAAACATTTTATACATATTAAATTGAAGGTACTAAACTGTACATTATATTGTGCATACATAATATTATAAACATAAAATACACAATATAATTTTAGTATTATTTTAATATTAAGATGAATTTATAAACTTGTTAGAAGGCATTATTCAAAACATAAATTTTACATTAAATTACTGATCAATATCCATAAACAAGCTTATATAAGCGACGACGAACTAATTATCACAACTTGACTTACTTTGAGATATGTAAACCATTTTACTTTGATGTTAATTGTTTTCTTACAATATAAAAACGAAGTTTTTCGTTGTCAATTTGTTCAAATTTAAAACTCGTATAAAATCTAAATTCCTATAACAACTAATAATAGTAATAAATAATAATTATCAGGACGAAAGCGTATTATAAATAATTAAATTTTTGCCTGTGGTTGTTAAATATATTGTAATAAAACAACAACAATATTATATTATTGTTAAGATTAGAAGACTAAAGTTTATTGTCTTTATTTTATTATATACTATATGGTTAAAACTTGAATAAATTGTGAATCATTTCTTCATACCTAATCAATGCCACGTAAATACTGAATACTGATACTGATTACTGATTATTCAATAAATACTAAATAGTGAAATAGTGTTTACCATCAGTTGGCGACAGCTGACCTTGAAAAAGTCAAACATCTGATCGACTTTGGTTGGATGTTGGATGCATTGTGTTTTTTATCACCGTTTAATATATTATTAATTATTAAATTTAACATATTATAGATATTATTTTTGTTATATATACATATATATAGGTATATTTAATTTGTAGACTTGTAATTTGCACGTATGTTCTGGAGTTGATTGCACTAAACTAGTAAAAAACGATGAACGACTATTCAGAGGAAACTATGAAAGCTTATTTCATTGTTTTTCTGTTATTTCTTATCTTCAACATCTTCAGTTTCACGAGTGCGATCTAAGCCCACGATCTATTTGCGAATTTTAATTTACTCCAAGGTGCACAGGAAAACACCGTTGAACTGATCATATTACTCTGCTAATTCAACTCGTAGAATACATATTTATACATATTCATAACGTCTACTGCCAATTCGAATTTATGACATGGTGAGTTATTATGATGGACTAAGGATAGATCAAAAATACTTGTTTTTTATCTTTTTCAGTTGTTCAAATCAATCAGAAAATTACTAAACTATTTTTGTTATTATAATTTTTACTATAATTATTATTTATTAGATAATCATTAAGTTGACGAATGCATTACTGTATATGACTATTATTTGGTATAGTGAATGGATTTGTTAATACAACATGTTTTAAAAACATAGACTCTATGGCTCTTGTTGTATATTGGTAGTATTTTTAATAATAATAAGAACCTATTCTCATAGGTGTTATTATTATTTTTATAAAAGTTACTTAAACCAGTTTCAAGTTATTTTGAATTTAAATGTGTAGCAAATTATTATTGATAAAATGTGTAAATGGATTGATATACTTGTTACATTTAATATATTGTTTTTCAGAACAAACAATTAGTTAATAACAATAAAAATGTAATATAGCATTAGATGGCAATAATTAAAATGAAATGGCAGTACCTAATATTTTTTTCTGAAATTTATGTATTTTTTATTATTTTTTTATTAATTTCAAGTCAAATTATAAATTTAAATGTGGCTTTAAATTGGATGTATTGTTCTGGAAGTTGGTTAACAGCTATTATGTATGTTTTTATATAATTATTTATAATTTGTTGGTTGAACTTCTATAATAGTTTTATGTTGTAATTGTATTTCAGTTAAATTATAATTAACGTAGAATGTTCAGTTGGAAAAATGATTGCTATGGAGGTAATGGAACTGTTCACATCATTAGAATCCAACATTCCACAAGAAGTAGAAGTTGTAAAACACAAATTTCATGATCAATTTAATATTGGTAAACAATTTAAATTTATTTTAAACAATTTAAGTATAAATTATAGATTATTAACAATTTTAATAAACAGTAAAAGAACCATGGTTGTTAAATGGAATGTACGATTATTTTATATCAACGGGATCACAACGAGCTATAGAAGTATTAGTGGCTGTTAGGGAACCACATGACAAGTATCTTTTTGATCGGTGAATATTTTCATTAATCATAAATTTAAAAAAAAAATTAACTTAAAATGTTCTTGGAATGATATATTTAGACTTGTTGATGGCATACGAGGTACAAATCGTCTTCAAGCACTTACATTACTTGGTCACGTTGTAAAAAGACAACCAACATGGTTGATTAAAATTATAAACCATGATTTACTCAAAGAATTAATAAAACTTTTAAAGGTATGAATTATATTTTTAATATATTTTAATTGTTAATTAATTTTTTTTTTCAGTCTGAAAATGAAATAATTATTATAACTAGTGCTTTACTTGCTCTTAATGTTCTTTTGACTGTTATTCCTGCACTAATTTCTTCATCTCTACCTGATATTTTTGAAGGATTTAGGTATGTATCATTATTTTATTTATTTATTTTTGTAAATAATGAAATATATTTTTTTAAACTTTAGTCGTTTGGCAGCTTGGAATACTTCACAAAAAAACAAAGTTTCAGAAATACATTTATTCCATCTTCAGATATCATTATACGTATTATTTGTTCAATTATATAGTATGTATCCATGTTCATTTGTGATTTATTTAAACAAACAATATAGCAAACCTGATAACCATTTAGTTTTCACTCATACAATTAAAGTAAGATTCATTTATGAATTATGTTAGTTATTAAATTTTATATAAACTATCATTCATTATTTTTTTAAATTTAGCCTATGGTAGAAACAATGCGTATGCATCCAAGTTTAATTGTGAGCAGTAAAGATGTTGAAACATCAGTTCATAGGTACAAAATGTATTTTACTTTAAAATGTCATTAATAATGTAAATATCTTGATTACCATTATGCAATTTTTCAGTCTAATTTAATTACTTGTCAATTGTAACATATTATTAATCATAAAAAAAATAGTTGAAATTTGATTTCTTATTTTAGTTTTTTTTTTAAATGTAATTAATTTACAGGTGGAAAAAAATGGAGCAACATGATGTCGTTATGGAATGTACAAGATATACTCTGTTAGAAAATGGGGATAGAAATTATCAAAATCCTTCAACTTGGACAAATGCGGGGTCGAATTTTTCATCAGCTCTTGGTAATCTATAAATTAAATTATGATTTTTAGTAATTCAATGTATTTTTTAATTGTTGTTAAATTTATGACTATTTTTTACTCTATTAAAATAAAAAATTATAATAATTGGTAAGTAAGAATTAGGAATAGAACTTTAAGTTATTTTGTAGAATTTAAAAAAAATCTATAATTATAAAATAATCAATTACTTTAATACATTAGATTATTATGAGTCTAAAATTTAGTTGATTGAAGTATGAATCATAATAAAAGTTATTAGGAATAATTAAATAATTTGCTAGCCTAGTGAGTTTAGTATATTTATAAAATTAAAATCTGTATATTATAATTATCTCTGTTTGTAATAAATTTTGATTAAATTAAAATTTTGTTTAAATAAAATAAATTAATTTAAATTTATGTAAAATATATTTAGAAGTTTTAAAATCAAGTATTGGGGCAACTGGAGATATTGTTAGTGTTAATAGTATCAGGGATAAAGAAGTATGGAGTCCAATGTTATATTGTGGAGAATTTCATAAAGATACTGTTAAATCTATGCCTACTACTCCAAACATACAGGTAAAATTGTTATACAATAACTAATAAGTATTGAAAACAAATATATATGTATATATCTTTTGTCATTATAATTCAGAATTTTTATAAACCATTAATTTTCAATCATAATGAACATTCACCTCCAGAAGCAGCTGTAGAAGCTACACCAGAAACAACTCCAATCAGGGTAAATATTTAAAATTACTTGTCATTGTTAATAATCGTATTAAGTTAGTATTAATGTATTTATATATAATGTGCATAAAAATTGTATTTTAATCATTGTTACATTAACTGCAAACATAGTTTATGATGTACACTACACTATTTTTGTGAAATCTTTTTTTTTACAAATTAATATTTATATTTATAATCTAACCATTAACATTGACTATAAGATAAGTTGTTTCTTGTAATTTATTTACACTGTATAAAATGATTAATTTCTTTTAAAACTAATTTTTAGTTTTTATAACTTTTTTTAATATTATCATCAAAATCTATTTAAAAATTGATTTGTTTGCTATACTTAAAGCAAAGTAATCTGTTTAAAACTAAAATACTTATTATCTTTTTATTATATATTTTTTTATAAATTTTTTATTTGCTTTGACCTTTAACTTTTACATACTTAAATTTCTAAGCTACAATTAATTTAAATAAAAAATTTGTTGGTTTATTTTATTAATTTCTAAATTATAAACTACATTTTTTTTAAAGGTTAAAATTAAATGAAATATAACATTTGCTTGATAATTTTTTATAAATCACAACAAATAAAATCTCTAAAATAACAATTAAATATATTCATGTTGATTTCTGTGTCTATACTTTTTTTCAATTAAATTTTAAATCATTAATAATTTTCTTCTATATATTAACCTATGCCATGGTAATTATTATCTGATGAAAGTTGCAAATTATCATTGTTAAAAAGGAAGAAAGTAGTTAATTGCTCTACTGTATAATAGGTGTCAAGCATAGGTCATTAAGTAAGACGTAAGTCATTAATCATAATAATATATTTGTTAATTTTGAATTTTATCATAACTAAAGCTAGGATGTTGTAGAGTTCAATATATATCTTGTATGTCCTTAATTTATAGCAGACTGAGCTAAAAATATATTTTATTCAATGACAAGTTTAAATACAAAAATTAAAAATGCATATATTTGCATATTTTATTAATTTTAAAAAGGATGTACATATTTTTAAATTTTTATATAATTTATGTAAAAAATGTTTTATTCTTATACTATGGTCTTATTATTTTTTTTTCAATTTTTTAAAACAGTTATTTATTGTTTTCATTGTTATAGACTAGTAATTTAACCATGATACTGAGTATATTTAATATTGACACACTAACACTACAATAATATTATTAATTGTTTATAATGGGTATATAATATATATCTTATATTATTAATAGTACTGTAATTGTAAAGTATTATTGTTTGTTTTCTATATAGTAAAGTATTTTCACTAATCAGCTAACAGTTTTGTGTGAAAATTTATACAAGTTGAGAATTTGTTTGTGCTCTATTAAATTGAGTATTTTATAAATATTTAATTGGCCAACAATTTTACCAACTTAAGTAATCTCAGAATTTTTCATATATTTTATAATTTTTAACTATAAATACATGATAGGTTTAATTTATTTGTATCAGCACAATACTTGAATTTTCAAAAAACTCATAAATCTTTTAATTTTTAATTAGTTTAGAAGTATAGTGTTTTGGAGATTTATATTTGTTCATGAAATGTAAAATATTATTTGTAAATTGTCATTCTTATATATGATAATATCAATTTTGATTTTCAAAACTGAGTAGTCATTCTTTGGTTACGACTATTAATTTTTAGTTGTCAAAATAAACTCTGATGTCTAAAGAATTTGTATACCAGATTCATTAAATTTATTTTTTATTAAATTGGTTATTAAATTAAATCTTTTAAACACAATGAAATAATTTTATTTAAATACCCTCGTCTAACCTTATATTATTCTAAAAAAAAATATTTTACTTATCCTTACTAATTAACAAAATTCATTCAGTTTTTGGAGCTTAGAGACTTTTTATAAAGTATAAGGATTGAGAATATCAATTAATATATTTTTAATTTATGTGAGATAACTAATAAAATAATGTTTAATCACTTAAGTAGAAAAATTATAGAGTGTAATTATTGACTCTAATGTTGTTTGATTTTTAATTTTTTTGGTTTTGGTTTTGTCTATAAATGTTATAAATTATATAGTCTATTTAAAAAAATATCTTATATTCTATGTGGTGGTTATATATCTTCATCAATTTTTTTTTCTATCGCTTCATTTATGTTAAAAAGTATATATATTTTGACTTATTTCAATCAATTTTGAAAGGATGATATATATCAACAATCGAGATTGCCATCTATAAACTCTACTGTAGTCAGAGCATTGAATTCATTTGGCATAGACAATTTATCTAGACGTAGTTCATCAACTCCAAATTCTCAGCCTAATTCACCATTGAAAAAAGAAGGTTTTGTTTTTCCTTCTGAAGATATCCAATCACAGTTTCTTGTTCGTAAAGTGGACAGAATGATAATGGAACGTAATCAGGTAGAATTAGGTCAAACTATCTAGAAATGTGATAAAAAAAAAAAAAAAAAATTATTATTTATTATATTAAGTTTATTGCTATTCTTTTTCTACATTTTGGAATATTTTTTTATTTTAATTCCAGATAACAGATTCAATTAAAGATGAACCTAATGTACGTTCTGAATCAAAACCTATTGCAGCTCAAACTCAACTAACAAATAATCCTGAAATAATACAAGTAATATACTAAATACTAAATTAATATTATAAAATATTTGTTATTATAATAAGTGATTAATATTTATAAGACTGGAGATGAAGAGGAATGTGATCAACAGAGCAATGGGTCACCATGTCAAACTCATGAGGGAGGATTACATATGCCTGATTCTGCGTCATTAAAGGAATTTGTAATGAGTGTTCGAACACGAAAACGTTATTATAGTCAATGTACTCCAGAGAAAACTATAAATGTTACTGGTATAATTAATAAAATATTAATATTTACTTCTTATTTTTAATATGTTTATACATATTTTTACATATTTAATACAAAATAAAATTTTTATTTCAGGACAAAGTACTGATAGTAGTCCTAAAAAAGGACCCGAGTTTTCACAACTTAGTGTTCGAAGAGCATATTCATGTCCTGAAATTAAAAAAACCAACGGGAGTAGTATTTCTTCTGGAAATTCACCATTACAAGAAGAAACTGAGGAGAATCATTACAGAAGTGGTATAAATATTAGCAATGGTCATGTTACTTCACTACCAGTAAGCGTATTAAAACTAATATCAATCATTTAAAGTATTAATTATAATCAAAAATTCTTTAACAGAAAAAGAAATCAAAAAATGATACTAATATAACTAAAGTTCAGACTGTTTCCACTCAAACAGAACATATTTTACCTTATGAACATTTGTTTTATAATATATTTCCTGCATATAATAATGATCCACACAATAGTAAGTTTTAAAATTACTTTAATAAATTTTCTTATAACATATTATTAACTGTTTTATTAATGAAGGTACTAATAATCAAGAAGATGAGTCATTAAATTTAATTGAAAAATATGTCCGTACATCAGCAATAGTTCTTAATCATCGTCATACAGCACAATCTAGTAATGATGTCAAATTATTGCAAGACCAAATTGCTTTGCTAACATTACAATTACAATTTGAACGTAGCCGTAGAGAAGTTCATGCTGAACGAAATCGTAGACTTTTAGGTAAATCAAGAAGTAGTCGAGCCATTGATGAACACAATTCTGCTTTGGTAAGTAATCAAATACTAACTATTAGTAGAAAATATCAAAATTAATTTAAATGAAAACATGCCATTTTTTTTTTTTTTTTTTACAGAAAGATCAAGTTTTAACATTACAGGTTGAAATTGAAGATAAAACTTCAGGGTTTGAAAAATCAAGGCAAGATTCATTAAAACAAATTAAAGACCTTAAAGAGAGAGTATTCCATTGGCAAACTGAAGTTAGAACATTTTTATTAAATTATTTACTATAGTACTTAAATAACTTATCATTTATTATGATTTAGTGTTTAAAATATCAAGAGGAAACTAAAGAAGCTAAAAATAAATGCCTATCATTAGAACAGCTTTATAATGGGGAGAGTTTAAAGACTGCCGAGGTTACCAAAGTAAGTGTATTAACAAAAAAAGCATTTTTTTACTGAAGATTGACTTCATTATTTTATACTTAGCAATTATCTGAGACTAAAGCAGAGCTGTTCAATACTTTAAGTGAACTAAATATTGTACAAGCAACAGCTAACATTAGTAAAGAACTAAAAAGTACAGTAATAAATTTGCAACGTGAACTTGTCATGAGTGGTGAAATGCAATCCCAACAGCGTGATGTTGTTTCTCATATAAATGCTCTTAGATATGATGCCAGCAATGCTATGTTGAGTCAAGAATCATACAAACATAATATAAAAGGTACGTTTTATGAAATATTACTTATTAATGAGGACACACTAGAATTTGATAGCACTAAAATGTATTTAAATAAGAATTTATATGACCTAAAAAATCTTAAATATGTACCATAATATTATGTTTAATAGTTATTATAATTTTTATGCTTTGATAAAGTAACTGTCATTGGCATGAAAAAAGACAACAGAATATATACTTATCGTTATTATTTTTGTAACTATGTACTATACATGTGTGATGGGCCCTAGCTCATTTTTCTTTAATAAATAAATATTAATAAATATTTTTCTTATTACTTTATTAGAACTTCAAAATATGTTAGACCATAAATCTGCATTGTTAGAAGCATCAAACGCTCGTATTGCTGACTTAGAGTTGAAATTAAGTAATAAGAATGCTTGTATTCAAAATGATAAACATAAAATAGAATTGGTTAAAAAACAATTTAACAAACAATTATCTGAAATGAAAGAAGAATGTAGAATTTTGAAAGAAATACAATGCAAATACAGAGAAGATAAAGAAGAAGAAGAATCTAAGAAAAAATTTATTGAAGAGCTTCCTAAGTTCAGCTCTGACTTGGTTATGGTAGACTCAAATACTTCAGTTAGTGATCAAGATGCAAACTTTAGGCTTAGTATGATGTTGGCGGATATTGATAATAGCCGTGGTGAAATCTCCGTTATACCTACAACTCCAAAGTAAATACAAAATATTATTAGTGTTAATAGTTAATATATGTATAGTATTTAACATTACAATATAATAATTTTAATAAAATAATAAAAATATATTGTTTTAAGATAAATCGGTTGTATAATATCATTAGCAGTTCCTGAAATTTTTTATCTGAAATAAAGTTTTGTAAATTAACTGATACATTGTTGTATTTTTTTTTTTTATTCTATCGATATTTGGTTTATGAAAATAATTTGTTTTGTTTTAAATATGATAAAATATTGGACATATTAAACACTTAACTGTGAATCAAATTATTTAAAATATCAATAATTGTGATTTTTAAATGTTATATCATTCATTTCAAATAGCAATAGTTGTTAAATATTCATTACTTCATTAGTAATGAATAATGATTAATCAATTGTAATAAACTTTTATTTATACAAATTTATAATAAAAGGTTTCTTATCAATAGTTGTTGAGTAAGGTTTTATAATTTATTTCAAGTACATGCATAAAAAAACAAATTAAATTAATTTTATATATTCCATTATTATAGTTCTAAAAATTGAAATAATTAATCTTAGTACAATTTTTTATATTTAAAAAAAATAATTTTAGTATACTTTGTACCTAATAAAATTGTTAATCAGAAAGTTTGATGTAAGCTGTAGGGTATAGCTCTATTACTCTAATTTATTTTAATATTTTCAGGTAAACATTATGATCTCAATAGTACTGGATACTTAACATCATTTATATAAAGAATTTAAGTGTATTGTGTACACAAATATTCAATTAAACAAAGTTAACATTTTTGTTGAATAATTATTTACATAAATTATACATTTATTTGTCAAAATTAATTGTTTAAAATGTTTTTATTTTATGTTTGTGGCATTAGTAAAGTTATTCATACATCGTTTTTACTATACATAAACACATGAATGCATGGTATTCAATTTGTGAATTTGTATTATATAATTATTATATTTTAAATGTGTCTGATTGATTATTGAATTGTCGTATCTAACCAATGAATTTAATTATTGTCTTTGTAGGTTTTTTTTACATAAATTGTTCATTTTTATATTGATTTTTATTTCTATTATTATGAAAAACTATTATTTCAAATGAATAATCAGTATGCACTTATTGAAAATGTAATATTGTAAATGTCTTTTGATAAGTTTTGAATTTAAATGTAAATGAAGAGTTTATATTTTTTGGCCTATGTATAATATGTTTATGTATTAAATGACTCTAATAATGTCAATGAATTAAGTTGAAAAAATAACTGTGTTCAAGCGTAGTACTGTTAATCAAAGTCTTAAATCTTGTGACAGTTTTAAACAAATTTTATTATACTTTAACATATAGGATGATTTCAATTAGACTTAATTTAACAAACATTTCTTACAGTTCATAAATACATAACTATTAATGTTTTCACAGACAAATAACTCATCTGAAATCTATTTCTATAAATGTATTACATAAATATTTATGTTTTCAATAAATGCTATTTTATGAATATTGATCATATAGTTATTACTTATTAGCTTGCATTAAATTATTCACATAAGATTTATGATTTATCTACACGTTGAATTTATTTTCAAATAAGAAATTATATACATTTTCAAACGGTGAGCCACTTGTCAGAGTGAAGAATTCTTTTCTAGCCTCTAAACATTTTTGATAGTGTACGATATAGTGCTCTGTTGACGATCGTACTTTATGTTGTGAATTGTGATCGGCATTCGGCTTAATAGATATTCCTCCTTGAACATATTAGGAAATCATAGTTCTGCTTCACAGCCTTCGTCAAATCCTTTATTCCAAATAATTAAATAAATACTTAGATATACTGCTTTAACGCTTCTGATATCAATAGTACTATGTTATAATAGCAATAGTAAATAATTAAATGCAAATAACCAATAAATATAGTATATCATAATCCCATTGGTACCTTTATCTACCCGTGCAATAGGTCTGCCTTTCATAATTAGGGCTATGCCGCTATACTAGGTAAGAGCTTGGGAATTGGGAGTTCAAAACTAGTTAAATTATATCACCTCTATCTGGGGCTAGTAATAAAATAAAAAAGAAAAAAAAAAATTTTCCTTTACAAATCATCATTATCTTATCGATCATATAATTTATTGTAATAGTTATCCCATAATTTTACAGTGGAATTTTGCGACCAATCGTTCGATAATTTATCGGTACTTATTACTTTAACTCAAAAGGTTTGATACACGTGGAATTGAATAAATTACTTTAATTATTATTTTAAGCTTTCAGCATGGTTTTAAATCACATTATTTTTTTAATACTACCAACATTATTTTTGTGGGGAATGGATGTGTTGATGTTTGGACGAGGTCGTATGTTATAGAGTATAGGTAGACGTGGATGTTTTTTAGATTCTACGCATTACGTAGTGTGTCAGTGTGACAAATGCCAAATGGGTATATAAATATATAATTCAGACGTGTAGGCGAGAATTCCCTGGAAGACGTGTAATGATTTTCCGGAATAACCCCGAAAATATAGTTACTCCGGAAAAAATAACCTTGGAAATTTAGTCCCTAAGAAAATAATTCCGCGAAAAAATAACCCTTTAATAAAAATGATATATTAGGTAAATGCTACCTAACGCACACATACCTATACGAGATTTCAATGTTAGACTATGTTTTATTCATAATATATTTATACCGAAATGGGCGAAATGTCAATGATATTATTTAAAATAAAAATATTTTTCGTGATATTAATATTTCATAATAATTTTTTTAAATTTAAGTGTATTTTTTTTTTTGATAATTTCTCGACTTTAATGTGATTAGTATTTAACCGTTCGCATTACATTTTCAGTATTTTTAAACGGTTTTCGATTTTGAACATTTTGTTTTGGACTCTTCAATATTTTTGCTAAGCATATTTTTACGATCTGCCGATAATTCATTTTTTATTTTGGTAATTACTTATTAATTATTAATGTCCAAACTCCAAATCGATGGGCGTTTTATTTCAACTAAATGGTAAAATCGATTGTTCCATGACACAATTTTACTATGCGCAATGATATACAAATTCAACATTATATGATAGAAATATACATTATTATAATAATTAAATATTAAACTATTGTCCTCATTTGTTCATATTTTTTATTTTAATTTTCCAAAATCTCATACGAGTTTATTTTTTGGGGGACTAAATTTCTGGGGTATTTTTTCCTTAAGTCATTTTTTTCGCGGTACCGTTAAGATAGCAATAACCTCGGGAAAATAAACCATACATTTTAGTGATAAAACCTGCTATATTTTTTAATTTCATTTTTATTAAATTATGACTGCGTGTATTGTAATATGATAAATTTTTCGTCGTTTTATTTTATCCCTACTTGTAATAAATTAATACGGTCGTAGAGACTGGAGGCAGAATTATATTACTACAC
This sequence comes from Melanaphis sacchari, assembly GCF_002803265.2. Lineage (NCBI taxonomy): Eukaryota > Metazoa > Arthropoda > Insecta > Hemiptera > Aphididae > Melanaphis > Melanaphis sacchari. The sequence goes on from NW_020271184.1 coordinate 253,466, forward strand.
GTTTTATAACATCCCACTTTGCTATGTTACTGATACAATCATAAGTGCGTATATGCTGTGTACCTATCTAACATTTAGAACTCGTCTGTCACCAATCACCGTAATAATATAACATAGGTACAGTTAATACTTTCACACGTTTCGGAAATCACATGAAAACCCATTTCCAATGTATCAATTGTTCATACAATTGAACAATTGTATCAAAAAAATGATTTTTAAAATTATAAAATCTAGAGATATACAACTAGAACTGAAGAATTCAAAACAGACGATTAATTTAAAAAGAAAATAACACAAAATTAGTTGTCATCATCGTTATTCTTCACATAATGAATCTCAATTATATTCATATGATTTTAAAACAAAAAAATGAATGCATATTATGCAGGTAGGTACCTATATTATAATATATTAATTTAGGTATACTTATAATTTATATGATATTAAAACAATTTAAAGTCAGTTTCTTTTTAAACTTATAATTGTATTAGCTTTCCATTTTTGTGTTCACATATAACTATTTTACTATATTAGGTATAATACCACGCGTCTCCGCACACACATTACACTTCGGTATGTATTTATATCTCACTTGGCAGTATTAGAAACTAAATGTTAGGTAATTGTAATTGAAGCAGTAAACCTGCGCTAAATGATAATTAAAAATTTTGTTTTTTACTTAAAACAAAGAACATAAAACCATGTATTTTCTCAATTGGTTTTTTAAACATCATGTTTGAAACACGATTAAATCGAATTAAAAAAGATTGGTAAGCACATATAGTTATCAGTAGGTATCTACCAGAAAAAATGAATGTAAACATATTGTATAATATATGTGCTTAAAGAAGTTTAATTAGTAAAATTATCTATATTTTTGCGATGTATTGTAGATTTTAGTTTTTTTTTTAAATTTTATTTTTATGTGCGAGATTGGATTATAAACTTATTTTTCTAATTATTTCATTTTTATACCAGAAAAGAAAGAACTTATTAGTAGGTATTATTTATTAAACAGTATTATTAGTATCAATAAATTAATTATCAAAATTATTTTCTAATTAATTTATAAGAATATAAGTACAGTTTTTAAACTGCATTTTCATTGAATAATAATAATAAAAATAAAATAATAAATTATTACAAAAATATAAATTCAAACTTAAAATAGTTGATATTAATAGGCCAAACATTTTTTCTGTTTAAAAAATTAACACGTTTGATTAATTTAGATGTTTAAAATAAAATGTTTTAAACATTTCTCCTGAACTCAATTATAATATCTTATGTGTTGATATAATATTGTATCTTAAAATGTGATAAAAACTTATTTTTGTTATATAAATTAATTTAAGTAAGTATAGAGTAAATTATAAAATAAAAAACTTAATTTGATATTTGTTGGCTCGTGTTGAACTTTTTTAGAGTCATTGACCGTATCATTATTATTTTCTTGTACGATAATCACTAATCCAACCTCTATGAATTAGTGTTCATCGTATAAAAATCTAAAATTCGTCAGAATAAATTAAAGATTATTATAATGCTATAACAGGTTAGGTAATATAAGTAGGTAGCTAATAATTATGAACAATTTTTCAGCGTACTTTCAGAATAGTGTTAAATTTACTTTTAAAAGTACCTAGGTATTTAATAAATATTTGACTTTGTGGTATGATCGTTTCTAGATTATTTTAGTAACCATAGCTAAAAGAAAAATAAAGTCGATGAAATCTTAAAAATATTTATATATAATACGTAAATCTATAGTATTTTGGATATTCATGCAACTGAACAACGTATAAATGTTGAATTGTCAAAAACGACCATTCCGTCTAAATATTTCGTCAGTATTTCTGTTTTAAAAAAAAAGTAAAATCTGTTGGTCTAATTTATAAGCAAATAAATTGTTCTATGATATAAGAATGGTTCGTCGTAATTTTACTGTAAAATGTATTATTATTCATTCTTAATGTGCAGGGTAAATGTACCTAATATACATAAACAATATATAAATAAACACAATATATGATCAGATGGTATGTATGTCTACGTATTATATATTGTGTAATGCGCCGTAATCATCATCATCATCATTATTGCAATGGTTACCGAATAAAAAGAAGGCCGTACCTGTATTGACCTTAAGGTGTACGGAAACGGAGGAAAGTGTTTTTGTAGACGGAGAAATCTGTGCACATGTATATATATATATATATATATATATATATATAGGTACTACTTGCACCTCCTATATAATATTATAGCAATATACACATTTATACTGTATCTACGTATCATACTTGCATGCATTACACAAGCGGTGGCAGTCGTGGTGTAGGTACTTATAACAGCTGTCGGCGTGTATATCGTGTATTATATATCTATATAATAATAATATAATATACAGGAAGTTTTCAACATGACCATTTTATAAACTGCCTGCGCATGCAGTTTTTTCGATAATATTATCGTAGTTATTTTGTTATAACGATAAGTTATTAGTTATAGGTTTATAGATACATGATGTATAGTAATATGTGAAACAACTTTAAAATATGTAATTAACTGTATAATATATTATTGGTATAGGTAATTATATTTGACAGTAATTTTTGTTTCATCCTGTGTTGCTGACGGCTATATATTATGTATATCAAACATTTGGAATTTTTATATCTCGTCGACCACTTAATAGTTTACATTACAATAATAGGTAGGTATGCGCAGATGATACACTTTTACAATATACTGCTGAATTATGCTTTTAACACAGTTACGGGAGACACTCATTATAATTTCGAAAACTATTAACATTTATGAAATTTTTATTTAATACGGGTAATATTGAGTCGCTTAAAAATCATATATTAGGATAAAAAAGACACCAAATAAGCTATACAAAATTAATTGTTGCACGAGTCCCACTTAATTTTTTTCTATTACTACTTAACCATGGGTCAACGAGGAATGTTCATCAAACTACCTTTGGGAATGGACATCAAACCAATAACCAAACAGAAAGGTAGAATCATCGTTTTTAAAATTAGTAAGCCACAATCGTCCTTCTGTTTGGACACTAATTAAAAAAATGAGATTACAGTTGATTTCTGACGAAACAAAATTAGCCCAATTTCCAATAGACAAAATCCGTAAGAAAAAAAAAAACTTATGAAAACATGCATTGAAAATTAATAAAATATATAGGTAAAGGATAATCGATGAATATTTGACAGCTATTCCTTACATATGTGTTACGATTATTTATTTTATTATTAACTTTTTAAATTGTTTGTTTGTTTTTATTTATTATTATTATTTTTGTGAATTTTTGTAAGTCGCATAATTATAAATTTTAAAATAAATAATAATATATACTATATATAGTAAAGAATTATCTTAGTACAAAATAAATCGGTGTCTTTTTTTTCCATGGCTTTTCTATCTTAGATAACTTAAAAATACTATTTTAAAAAAAATGTACTATTTTACTATTTAATTAATTAAATTAATTTTATACAAATTGACTTAGGTTTCTACTATAAAATTTAGATATTAATATGTATCATACAGTAATACAATACTAACAGCATTGTTGCTAAGAACAAAGACATAAATTATGAAAATAATTAATTTTATACATAGAAATAAAAAATAATAATTAAAGGTTTGGTTAAATTATTAAAAATAATCTAATAATTAAAAGAAAAAGAAAAACTGTATTTATTCTCATGATATTTTAAGTTTTTTACTGAATTAAATGACAACATATATTTTAGATTATATTACGATTATTTTGGATTGAATTTACAATGATGTGAGTTTTTATTATCTGTCATTGGTTATTAGTTATTACTTATTACTATAGCTAGTGACTTATAGGAGTTTGCATGTTCTTCAATAATCATTCAAAACATACCTAGTTAAGTAATTTAGTAATTTGTTTCATAGTATTAGATACTAGAAGTTTGATGCAATAATTTTTATTTTAAATATCACTCATATCAGTGCTTTTTTCCTTTAATGAGCATGTTTTATTACCTATATTTGTATTTTAATAGAAAACGTTTCATATATTTTGTTAAAAAAAAAAAATTAAAACAATATGCGATATAGAGAATAATATTTTATAAGTACCACTATGAATTATGATATAGTATTTAATTTAAATTTTCTATAAATTGAAAAACAGATATAAATGATTACATATTTAATCTAGCTATATGTGTTTTTCCAATTATTTGTATGTTGTGAACAACATAAAATCAACCGATAAAAAATACGCTGGTCGCCGAATAACGGTCAGTTGATGTTATTCGTCAGTTGGAATCATATGTTTTCGTTTGATGCTAATATAGTTAGTAATGTCAGTATAATATTCTAGATTAGATGCAGCTTTTATGTCGTGAAAATAACATTAAAAATGCCTTGTGTAATAATAAATAAATTTGTAACTTTTTGATTTTTTTATGAAAAATAAAATATTTTTTAGAGTAAATTTTAGCATTATTATATATTTTTGAGTATATTATATGATAATTTTTAAGGATATAAATACATGTATATTTTAAGTTTTTTTAGAGTATTTAGTCATGTTTTGGAACAAAAATTATTTGATATTCAACTGTGCGGGTAGTTGTTTCTGTAGGTAGAAATTTTTTTTCCAGGAACTTTGAAGATATTAAATGTAAGACAATTTAAGTACCTAGATACTTACTATTAAAAATAATCGAGTAAAATATTAAAATTATGCACATTAGTGCGGTATGCCTACTTTTCACATTTTTTACAATTTTTTTGTACATTTTATTATTACATTTATTTATTAATATGGGTAGGTAAAAATATTAAGTTCTGTAACAATTTTTATTATTTAAAATTAATCGACCCATTTACTTTCTGCATTATTTATTCATGTTACACAATTTAACAGGTTTTTAATCTTGGGTATAGTTTTTTTTAAAATTAAAATTAAAATTAATTTTTGATAAAAAAAAAAAAAAAAAAACAAAAATATTGTCGTCATGGAAATGATTAGCTAGTGTTTAAATATATTAATTAATCTTTGTTTAATAATTATTTTAGCACTGTCATGACAAATGCATTATTTTAGTCTGAAAGTTATGATGATTAAACCTACAGTTAATACGGTAGTATAGTTTTTCAGCATTGTTTGATTCTTAAAAAAAAAAAAACCAGTCATTGCGAGCTGTCTTAGAATCATATATAAACGACTTATAGTAATGTGTCAGCTTTTATTTCTCAAGTAATTTACAAAATAGAATTTATATAACTTATAATTACATTTAGGTATTAGTAAATTATTGTTCTATTCTTTAGTATAACTAAATAACACTATAACTGAATAACTAATAAGTAATAACTATTAATTGATTCATAAAATTTATTATAGGAAAATATTACCATATCTGTCTATTGTCATTACGCTGGCATTAACTGTTAATTAATAATGGTAACATCGAGAAGTTGATTGGTATTTGGTTGGATTTATTTTAATTTTTATATACTCATACAAGTGCAGTAATTAGTAAAACATAAACTAATACAGCATAATTAAATTTAAACTCTAGTAGAAAAATTATTTTATAGTATGTCTTAAGAGCCCAATGATTTTAATCAATATTTAATAATAATTGTTTTTATTTAAGTATATTTGGTTTTGGACTTTGGTTAAAAATTACATTTCTTGCGGCTATTTCACTAACGTGTGGACTATTTTGGTGGTTTAGTTTGGTACGTGACAATCAGCTGATATAGAAAATCAGATGACTAAGCTAAGTTGAAGGAGTATAAATTAACATGTGATTTATTATATCTATTATCTTTGGGCTTTGGTTAATGTCTAATTCGAAGAATATTAACGATTCCAATGATTTAAAAAGAAATATACATGCCAACCGATTACGGTTAAATCGTAAAACCGTTCCTACAACTACGTGATTATATAATATATACCTACTCAAATATTTCTGTGTGTTTGATTTATTTTTATAAAAATTCTTAGTGTTTCTACTATAGTTTGGAGCAGCTAAGAGGACGTGCTGTAGGATTCCCTCAACTGAGCTCTATAAGTTTATACCTATATAGCACAGGTTTCACTAAATATTTACTGAAGTTTAGTTTAAAGGTACGCAAATTATTGTATTATTTAGATTCGAAAAGAGGAAATAGTTCATTTATTTACTAAAATACTAAGAGTATATAAAATAATAATATATACAAATTATATGCACTAATAAACAAAATATACTTTAGTTTTTAGTTCTACAAAATAAAATTTTACAATGATTAGAAAGTCCATAATTTAAACCTTTGTGAGTTGCAATAGAGCAATAATCCAAGTATTATCCTAATTGAACAGACAGCATTATATAATGTATATATTATATATTTTTATACATAATTAATAATCATACGTAATAGTTAAAAAGTTTAATTTTTAATCTAAATTGCAAATATTTAAATAAGTACTACTTTCATCTAATAAAATTAATTCATAATGTCAATTGTCAAATGTGTAAATTTTACTGCAAAATAATCAGAAAATGTTTGAGATTTTACTTATGTCATAAAAATTTTTAATTTAAGTTCTTATAAAAATATGTCGAGAATATTTTGGATATTTTTTAATTAGTAAATAAAAATATAATAAGGAACTATATATAACATTTTTAAGCATTTTTATCAAGTAAAAAACCTCATTATTTTTTTTATTATTATTATTTATTCTAATTAACTTTGATTTATTTAATATCGGGTTTAACTATTATTATATATATATTTTATTATTACTAGTATTAAAAATACGTGTTTAGTTTATTACTTGTATAGTTATACCTTTTTATAGGTATTTACAGATCGGTTAACAACACAAGCGGCATGAGGCTGTGAAACCGTTTTCGGCTTAATATACAATAATAATTTATCAATAATTATAGTTATAAAATATATTGTACTATAGTTGAAAAGGTTAATTTTAACATAGTTTTATTATTAAAATGAAAGTTAATTTCCAAAAAGTTGTACTACAGCCTTCAAGTATGTTTTATATTTTATTTACATTATCACACAAACTATTAACATCAAATCACTATTTTATTATCGGTTTATTATTTTTTTAACCGCAGTCAGTCACATTTGTATGTATATTGATTACTAGGTTCACTAACATAAATATGTAAACTATTCGAATATACAACGAATGTTATGATGTACATAGAATACATAACCATATTGGATTTATAGGTCTAACTGTTTAGTTACACTGTGGGTATAGGTCATTTGGTCCTCAGTTGTTTATTTATCCATACGTAACAATCGTAATCGTAAACAACAATATACGTATTGTAACCTTAACGTTGCGTACCTATTACATATTATTATTTATTATGACCGTGCGATACACCAATTCGTTCCTTAATATTTTTAATATAGGAAGTTTATCAACGATTATTTTGGGTAGGTACTTGTTTTATAAAACTCAAGGATAAACTTTCTAAAAGTATCTATTCATAGATACTCCAGTCTCCAATGCATTTAAATAGTTCTGTTTGTTTCAAGGACAACTGAATGGCTGAGAAGTTAGAACGGCCTAATATTTTTACACACATTTATGCGATATGAAAAAAATAATATTTTTCTTTACCCAAGGTTTGGGTTCTTAACTCAATATTCAAAGAATTAAAGGTGATATGATTATTGAATGTCTATAATCTAAACAAATTTAACGTATCCTATAAGTATAATTATTTATTTATTTTTTTTTTTTTAATATTATTTATAGGTATATAGGTATTTTAATTATCTATATGTGATCGTATTTTTAGATTAGTAATTAGCTATATATATGTGTGTATGTGTGGATATCTATGTAGGTTTCACAATATTTTATTTATTATTTTAGCACGTTAGAGTTCAGTGTATAGTTTTTGAGTAGTAACGTTCCTAGAGTTATTTACGGTTTAATATAGATTGGAAATATGACATAAATACTTTTAAAAGGTAATTTTTAAAATTTTTAATAAATTTAAAGTTTTATAGATAGGTATTTAAATTTTTTTATTCATTATTATATTTTATATATAATATATACTTACTCTTATCATATTTAATGCTACCGAAATCAAATATTGAACATTTGAACATATTTAATTACGCGTAGTTGTACGAGCTATACGATGATAATATGGATGAATATTATCTATTTTATACAATATTTCGACATATATAGGTTGGGAAATTTTTTTCCTTTTGGTTTTTGATATTATTTATGTAGATTATAAGCTTTCTATCCTTTAAATAAAATGTATATATATATATATATAAAAATAAATAAGTTTAATATGATCCTATTTTTTTTAAGATCTACGTCTTAAAAGTATTTATTGTAATATGTAAACTTTTTTAATTTTAAGTCTCTTATACATGTACATTAGATCAATTAAAATCAATCGCACAATTATAAACTATAATATAGATATTACTGTATGCACTGTGTGACTTTGTGTACCTAATAAACATTTAATTAATTCTTGTACTGGTATAATTATTAATTTTAATAGGCACACATGTTTCATTGATTATTTGTTATCTTACGAATAGAAATTTTAAATTGTTTATCTAAAAACCTTTTAGGCTTTGTTACGTATGCAGTTAGTTTAGTATTTCAGTACGGTGTTGTGTTTTATGTGCATTTAGAATAGTTTCGTACTTCACTATAATAATAAAAAAAAAAAATGTTTAAGCACCGATGAAAATTTAATATTTTAAATCACCTAGAAATTAGTGAAAAACAATCAGATGTATCTGATAATAGTGTATTAAGCTTAAGTAAATATATAGTTGTAATATCAGCCATATGAATTAATACTGAGATTTTTAATATGACATTTTACATTTTTAATTTTTAATTTTCATAGTTTCTTGCAGTAGATTTCTAAAAATACGACAAGAGAACAGTGAACAATCTTATTAATTCGAGTATCGTTCCTTTAAACATTTTGATTATTTTTGGGTAACGTATATGTATAATAACTATGCTATATTAAATATTAATATTCGAATGCAATATGACTAATCGACTATCGAATGATTTTAAGTTAAAGACATTTGTCAGTCACCATACAACAGTCAACAGTGACCCATCGCTTATATCTCAATTTTTTTTTATTAATCAATGTATTTAATACATAGTTAAATGATAAAAACGTAATTACTGTATTACATTGTATTTAAAGGATTGCATAACTTTAAATGATTATAAATATGATTTTCAGTATTATAATTTGTCTATTGTTACATATAAGGTGAATATTTAATGATTTAAAACTAAGTTAATTTTTTTTAAATCATTAGATTTCTGTTATTATTTGGAACCTGATGATCATTTGATGAGTGCTGATAAGTGATGGTAAAGATTGTTTCTTAAAACGTGAAAATGGTAAGCAATGTGAAATTTTGTATAATAAATAATAATCAAAAAATAATTGATACATTTTTCATGTCGACCCACTGAATAATTGCAGATATTATATTTTTTTTAAGATACAGAGTAATGCTCTAAGTATGTTCGTGTGTTCACCTCTTTTTTTTAAATCTGATTTTTGAATTTTAAAATATTGTTAAAGAATAACCATTTTTTGTTATTGTAGTACAATAGTAAATTAAAATTTATAATTATAATTCTTAAGTTTATATTGATATTATACAGTCAAAGTAAATTGTAAAAATACAATTTGTATTCAAATTAGTATAGAAAAACGACTGCTTTCTGCAGTAGTATCACTAAATTTATAACATATGATTTTTAAATTTGTTGATAATTTGAGATCTGGGAATTCACCTTCAATAGTAATTATTTTAATTAAAATTTGTTTAATTATTTTACATAATATGTATAATAATATAATATGATAATAGTAACAGACACAATTTCTGTGGAAATTCCGGGGACACTGAAGCTCCCTATTTTCAATCAGTTTTATAATTATGGATAATAAGATGAGCAACTTCACCTTATTTTCTCATCATTATAAGCATAAATTTAGTTTTAAATTTGAAGGACTGCAATTTTTTTTTTGAGCAAACCCGTGGATTTGTTTTCTTAAGTGTATGCTTCCCTTACACAGTTACACCCTTGTTTAAATTATCTAAAAAAAAAATCAAACATATTTTTAAAATTTAATTTATTAAATGATTATAATACAAATAAAAAGAATTGGTAATTATGATAAAACTAACATTATATAATGTCCTATGACCGACTTGTTACAGAAAACCTTTTATGGTTTTTTAAAATAATCAATTCCGTGTAATGTATGCGTATATAATTTGTTTAAATATTATTTGTATAAATGATTGGTAATTATTATTGTGGATAAAATCTCACTAAGTGTAGTATAAAATGCACTTCAAATCTAGAAAAATATAATAAAAAAATCTTATAAATGCATTAAAATCTCAAAAAGTTTATTGAAATATAAAATATTTTAAATTAAAGATATTAATGAATTGGGTACGACGTACGTAAATAACGTGTAAGATATTTATAAAACAAAAATTAAACAAATAAAAATAATTTATGAAGTGTTTGTAGAAAGTTTTAATTTAAATTTCTGTAGAAATCATTTAAAATTTAGAAAAAAGTAATAAAACATAAAAATAAATTCCTAAAATCTTATTAAACTAAAAATTGCAAGATAAATGTTTAAAATTGATTTAATTATAGTATCTAATTAAAACTTTGAGTTAGAGAAGCCATGTTTGAAATTTGAAGTTAAATTAAAATATTATATTTTTTTTTATTAACTCACAGCCTTAGTAATAATAATAAACATATTCATAATAGCTATGTAAAAGTTAAAAACTACGCCTGATTTAAGTGGGCTAAGACTTCTTAAGTATCTTTAAATTGCGCCTATGCTCACTCTAATAAAATAATCACATATTTTATTTTTTCAATAATATTATTGACAATATATAACTAATTAATCAAAAATGACATAAAATATGAAAGAGCTAAATTTTAACACATCCAAGCACTAATCTTCCATGTTTTGTTTATGCACACACTTCTAAATTTTTTTCACTTGCATTTTTATGATTTAATTAAAAATATTCACATAAGGGTATATTTTAACCAATTTGGTGTGTTATAAGTTATAACATTAAAAAAAAAAAAATAATAATAATTGATTGGTGTAATTCGATCATACTTATCAATAAAATGACGGAACTTAAGTTCATGGACTTAATCTGAACTTAACTGGTCATTTATAATTATTATACATTATTATTTATTATGTTATCATTACGTTTCTAACGCCTAGATTGTAAATATTGCACTTTTGGCATTAAGACGAGCGATATTTGTTACTATCTCCCTTCCTTATGTTTGTAACAGAACTATCTTAAGAAGGACATGGTAAAAGGGTTACGTCATAATTCTTAGCTACCATCAACAATTGGTTATCCCGTCACATGTACCACAGTATACGTATTCTAGTCTTGTAAGACACACGTGTAATCCGTACAATCTTTCTAACTTGTTTTACTCTTTAATGGTACGTAAGTAATAATTTTAATAAATATTTAAAATTTCAAAATTGTAGTCTAATTATATTGTGCAGGATGTCTTTTTATGTAAAAAAAATGAACACTAAGAAGCAATTTAATATTGTACCTAATGTTTTTAAAAGGCCTTACAATAACTTAACGTCTACTTTTGAGAAGTAAATTTAGTGTTTTTATTTTAAATAAATTGAATTCGTATTTGGCATTTGGAAAATCTATGAATAGTTTATAAAAAAAAAACAAAATATTTTAATAGTTTTCTAGTAATTTGATTATCAATTTAATTAGTAATTATTAATTTGTATATACATTTACTTTAATATGTATGAATAGATAATATACAAATATTTCATCTCAGAAACATATAACAATGATTATTAATATACAAAATCATGAATGGCGAGTATTTGTAGACAATAGGAATTATAGGTACTATATATTATATGTGTAATGTTCACTATATGTCACTATCTCAGTTCAAATCATATCTATGTGTATTTTAAATCGTAGTAATCCTTAACTTGAACGATTAATGTCATGTGTCAAATTAAAATAATATACCTTGCTCATATTCATCTCATATAATATAATAATAATTATTATTATAATAAATTTGACACGATTTTATTGATAAACTGGTAAATACAACTACGGTAGATTGAATAGATATTCCAAACGTTTTCCTAATCGACTGAATATTCGTGTATTATGTCTACAGTCTAAATGCATCTGCAATAGGACTGCATTTAAATTTTAAGTTTATGATACGATATTCTACTAAATACACAAATAGAACTATAATATTATAATTTTTTACATATAGTATGGTCACATCGTTTAATATTTAATACATAGGTACTATAATATTATAATATGAATATCGTGCATTACAATTTTATTACCTATAGTCAGATACCGGAAATTCTCATCGTTAAAAGTCGGAACTGTGTTCAATAACCCGATCGAGTTTATAATATTAGGTCACTTGCTCTCTGGATATTTTGTACACAATTATGTAACGGACGTGGTTGTTATGAGCACCCAACTGGTTTCTTACGCACTGACCACTTTCACTCAGAAATCATTCTGTATACCAGGATATATAATAATAATAATAATATAAAAAATACCATCGCATGTGTATATAATATATTCGTAATATTAAAACGAGATATAAAATACTAGTTTTTTTTTAGTTATGTCGCATTTTATTTTATTTCTGTATATTTATATATACAATTTTGTGGTTTTAGTTCAATAATTTTAAGTACAATGACATTCATCAATTCATTTGATTTATTATCGATATGAATAAATGTTTCATAGAATTTATTATTATTTAATATTCAATAACGATTTGTGTATATTATAATCGTTAATATAATTATAAAATATTTTTCTTTCGTAATGTAATATATATGAACACATTTTTGTTTAAAATATAAATTCACTACAGTTACATTAATATTATTTAATGATTTATAATATTTAATGCTCAATTAAATCAAAATTGATCTATAAAAATAAAAGTTTTATATTTATAAGTTTTTATTTGAAAATTTTTCTTAAATTTAATCACTGAAGAAGCGAATTCTATATAAAATATCCTAAGCATTTAAGTTTTACATGGTTTTGTAAAATTTTTCATTTATTAAACGTTCAAAATGAAAAGGTTCTATTTGTCAACATTTTCATTAAGTGTCAATTTAATATCGATAGGTAATATTACTAATATTGGGTGCGCATAATAGTAATAGTTGATAACAAAATTTGATAACTTATGAGTTATAACTTAATAATTAACTTCGTTTACTACTGAATGGTATTTTTCTTATTCATGGATTGATTCAATCTCAATAAGGTAAAAAAGTTTAATAGATAAAGTACCTAGATTTTTATATTGTAATGGATTTAAACTTCTTACTTTTAAGTCTTCGAAATGTATAATAAGAACTCAAATATGAGGAAAAAAATATAGCGTAGAATATTTATGTTAAATACATAACAAAATAATAATAATAATAATATTTTTACATTCAAACTGACTTCGAGTTCGATTAACGAAATATGTATACAATGCTTTGTGACGTCATTCACGTATGGTACATGTGACATGCATAAATATTATAAATATCAATGTAAAAATCGACAACCTATCCAACGAATATTATTTTTCATTTCGTAAAATCATAAAACTGTGAATTTTATTCCTGTTGAGTCATAAAGCGTTATAATAAATAAAATGAAATGTATACACATTTATAAATTAATTTAAAATTAAATTTTTCGTCAACTTTATTATCTCAATATACGACATCGTTTTATGTGATGAAAAATGTTTTCAGTACGCGTTCTAAAAGTTTTTATATTATTGAGGCTTTCTGAATTTTAAATATTCAACTAATCATTAACTAAAGATTTTAAAATTAAATACTATTTTACTTTTGATTCAGTTAACACCATATGTAATGCTATTTATTATTATAATAATAATTGTGTATGTTTCAAGTATCGCTAAAAAATTATTTATCATCTCTATATAACATACAATAAGTATTTAATATAGGTTGGTACCTATGTCATTTTTTAAAATTCATAATACTGGTGGGAAGACAATGTAAATATTTAATGTAATGGGTAATTTAGGATCCAGGCATTTGTGGGGAGTGGTCCTGTGGACTGTGGTGATATAGTAACACGTCATAGAACACAGAGAATAAAGTTCTTGAAAAACTTATGTTATATGTATAATATATATTTATATTACTGCTTAATGTAAATTTTATAATTTATATAGAAAATGTTTACCTAAAAATAAATCATAAGTAAATAAAAATTAACGCTATAACTGCTATAAGGCCTTAATAATAAAATTATAAGCATTCCAGGAATTTAATATAAAAATATTAATTTTTCTTTGTTTATAAATAGATTTTATACCTTTAATTAGCTTACAAAAATTGATACTGATAAAATATATTAGTTAAATATAGGTAATTATTTTGATAGTTTTAGTACCTATTTAATGGATATTACAAGAGAAGATGAATATCACATATTGTTTCATTACTTATTGTTGATATTTAATGGTGAATAAATCTTTTATAAACTCTGAGTAAATTAATAAAATTGTAAAGAGATTAATATTTGGTTATATACATATTAATTATTAGCAGGCCCGTACTGGTGATCTCTAAAGGGCGCGGGAAAATTTATATTTATAGGGTATCGACTATATTTTTATATATTATCTACTTCGAAAGAAAAATGGGTGTCTACGATTGTTTTATTTACAAATTACTACCTGAATATGTTAAGTATAGATCAATATTTATTTTGCAAAATAATTTGTTTTATATTAAAGTGGCAAAGAAAATAAATAACTGTTAAAATCGAATCTTATTTATATTATGTATAAAAACATAAATCGTATTAGTTTTTTTTAAACACTTAAAATAATACAAAAACAACTTATATTTTAATATGTGAGTAGACGTTGCGTTTCTTTCATTTTCTTAGCCACCCGAAATTCATAACCACTCTTATATTTCTTTTGAAATTCTCTATAATTAAATCATTTAAACAGAAAAACTAATATTAAATTATATACTTCATAGTTTAACACAACATGCTAAATTTCTTTTTAATAAAGTTTGAATAACTAATGACTTATGGAGAATGTTGCATTCAATTTTCCAAGTACTTTTACAGATTGAAAAATTTTATTTACATTTTTTGAAACACAAATTTAAGTCTACCATAAACATTCTATACTTTAAATAATAATATATATATACTTAAAATATAATTTATTAATTTTATTAATTTAATCAATTGCTTAATGAAATAATCATAATCATCAATATTTCAGTGCTAAGTTATGGGTATTTTATATTTTCAAAAAAATAATATTATTAACATAAAAGTATAAAACTTTTAAAGGAAATTTCGGCACTCCCTAAGAATGGTGCCATAGGCGACCACCTGGGTCGCTTCACCTTCATGCCAGACTAATATCTACTTTTCAGTATTTATAAGAAATTAAAATTAAATATCTTTTATAAATAATAGGTATTTAACTTTTGATTTTTAGCTTATGCAGATCATTTTACTAAAACACAATTAAGAAGTTCAGGTTACTAGGTACTAAATTTTTCATTTATTTTGCATTAGTACACGACAAAAATAACATATTTTATTAGAACGATCTCTTAAATAATTTTATTTAGGTATACTTACAGAAAGTAAATCGTATCTCGTATGACAACTACCGCGTCGATGACCAATGATTCACGAACAAATAAGACAATATTATTTTCCATTATGATAAAATGGTATTATTAAAACAAGAATGAAAGATAACCCGAAATAAAAACAATCATCAATGCATCTACATCGATGTCTAACATCGATTTTGGTGTTTAAATTTCACAAGTAGCTTCTATAGTTCTATAATTTTTATTATCACCAATGATAACAAAACAATTATTTAAATATAACGATTACAAAACATATAATTTGTTTATACACACATATGAAATAGGTACGCTATAATAAATATGATAATAATATAAAAATAAGGGGGAGATGTACACTTAATGATTATAGGACGCACCAGGAAAACTTCTGGTGTCCCGGTGGACCAGTACGGACCTGATTATTAGTATAGATTATATAAATTATAACATGACATTCTTGGATACAAATTTAGGCAACATTATAAATGTTCGAAACAGAATTATCTAATATAGTAATATTTCATTTTATGTAATAAAAATAATAACATTTTTGAATTTGATTTGGAAAATTGGTATAAGGTTATAAAATATACATCATATTGTTGATTTTAACTATATAATATGTTTAATTAATTGCAAAATATTATTTTATTGCAGTACAATATTATTTTTATTTCATCGTACAATTTTAACAATTAAATTTATTTAAAACATGTCACTTTGATTCCGACAAAGCTTTTGAATAATTTAAAGATTTTTTTTTCAACAATGAAGCCGAGTTTTTCGACTAGTTAATAATATAAATTTAAAGCATTAAAAGTATTATTATATAGGTATCTACGATGTATTTTCAGGTAACTATGTTATACATTTATTATATTAAAAAATGTATTTATAACGAATTTATTTTTGAAAAAATATGTGTAATCGGTAAAAAATATAAATATTACAAATTTTTATGTGGGTTGTTTTTGATTATACAGCCTTGGATGTGTTTAAGAAATTTCAATTGAATTAATCTTAGTGATTACCTGTGCATAATGCGCACCTCCGGTGGAGTTTGCGTAACTATATACCAATTGTAGAAATCATATTGCTCACATTATTTCTCAATGATTCGGTTTGAAATGTCAAAGAAAATTTCAATAATATTATTAATGAAATAGAATATTGTGAAAATATATTTAGGGATACGCATTAAAATCTTTTAAAAATGCCCATTAAGAGCTTTGATTTCTAAGCATGTATATTAAAATTATATCTATAATAATTTGAAGGTATATCATGAAGAATAACAAAAATATGGTTATTTAAATATAATAATTAAATAGAATAAGTTAAAGTTAAATTGGTTTTTAAAATGTTAAATTTAATTATTTAATATCTATGGATGAAGATTATACCTAATGTAAAATAATTTTGAAATGTCTATTCCTCATTACTACATGTTTAACTAATTTAATTAATTAACAATTAGTGAAATAGTAGGAAATGTTAAGTACTAACTAGTACCTAGGTAATATTAACAAAAGAACTTCAAATTAAGCATTAATGTAATAAAAATTTTAAATTAATAATAATAGTAAAGACAAAAATATTAGGAATTAAGATAGTCACCCATAGTATAATGTAATAATACTAAAATAATATTGTAGTTTGTAATATTATGTATATTTGTTCGTATTAAAATAATATTTTTTTTAATCTTTATAAAAATGTATATATTTATAATTCATTTTATTTCAGGTGATGAGTTGATAGTATAAAATTGTTTAAAATGGAATCACCCGGAATGGCTCTAAGTGATAAGTATGGGGGTGATAATCCACCAGCCATTATGGTCAGAAGTGCATACAAAAGATATAATCCTTACAGTGTCGTTCTTAGAGGCCTCAACATGACTGTACCCGAAGGAACTATGTGAGCAAATTAATACTAAATATTATTATTTCTATTGGAAAATAGTTCAAAATATTTTAATATAATTATATATTTTTATTCAATGTTTTTATGTAGATATCCATACACTTTATACTTAGAAAAATATTACTTTTGATAAGTTTAAAATAATTTATTATACAGCCATTATGTAAATTTACGGTTAAAATTGTTGATAAAATAACTTTTCCAAGGCTTAAAACCTATATGTATTATGTATGTTATACTTATTCAATATTGTATCTACATAGACGTTAAAATATTCAATAGTTATTATAAATTGAATCAAAAAATGACAATCGCTCAATACACAATTATTTTAATATTAAATTTTAGTTAAGTCCAAAAAATGCATTATTGCTATTTTTTAAAAGTATTTCGACTCTTACTTTTAAAGTAATAATTGGTAGGTAAGATAGAACCGTGTTAAATGATTTGGGAAAAACTTTCTTTACCTATCGTAATATTCAAGTACCTATATTAATCAACAATTTGTATTTTACCGAACACATCTATATCTATTATATCATAACTGGAGAAAGGCGATTACTATTTAACGATACATCAAGGTCATTGATGCAATGGCATAATACAAATATGTTGTACATCATTATGTCTTTACTAATTATATAAACTTTCTATATCAGTTATATTTTATATGCTGTACAATAAAAATTAAAAGATAGGTATTAATAAAATTGATATGAAGGGATCGTTATTTTTAAAAAGTCGTTAATAATCACTATTACTTTATGATATCAATAAACACTTTAAATAACATATTATAATCATAATATGTTTTAAATGTAACAATTAAATTATAGTGATTAATAGAAATATTAGGATCTGATAATAATATTAGATAGGTAATATATTATGATTTCTGGTTTGTGCATAATCAATATAGCTCCATTAAATGTATACGCCGATCAGAAAAGTTATCGCAATTTTTAGGCAAAATCAACCTTTAGAAAAATATTTCAAAAATAAAAATGATTACAATTTAGAAAATAAAAGGTACCCAACTTTTTTTTTTATGGCAAGCTATCCGACTTAAATAACCATACATTATAGGTACCTACAACTAATCAAATTGTAATTAGTGCTCTATTAAATTCTCTATTAAATTTTTTTACGAAATCTTTGTGAATAATGTATACTTATATTGATTAACAAACATAATATATCAATTAATATTATAAAATACTTATTATTTTTATAATTTGGGTTCATAGATATGGTCTTCTCGGACCCAGTGGTTGTGGTAAAACTACCTTACTCAGCTGTATGGTGGGACGGTGTCAACTTGATGCTGGAGATATACAAGTCAAAGCTAGGACGAAATCTAACATCGGATACATGCCTCAAGTAATTATTTAAAAAATAGTTTGGGCATAGATAAATAAGTTTATTTAAATATTTTGTACATTTTTTTTTCAGGAACTCGCTCTGTACCAAGAATTTAGTATTAAAGAAACAATGACCTATTATGGCCGTTTATTTGGTATGAGTCATAAACAAATAGAAACCAGAACATATGAACTGCTAAAATTTTTAGAACTACCAAATGAAAATAATATTGTTAGTCGACTAAGGTAAATTTAAATGTATATTTTTTATGTATATTTCTATCATAGCATATTATTCAAATAATTTATGATTTAAAATTTATTTAAGATTCATTTTTATTGTCGTATATTTTCGAAAACTTTTTAAAAACAAAAAATATCAACATACAGAAACGTATTAATGACTTAAGCACTTACAATAATATTATTTTATAGTGGTGGTCAAGAAAGAAGAGTGTCTTTTGCAGTTGCATTGCTTCACGATCCTCAACTTCTTATTTTAGATGAACCTACGGTAGGGGTAGATCCTGTGTTAAGTGCTAGGTGAGTCAAGTATAGATATAATGTTAATAAAAAACATTTTTTTTTTGTTTGTCTTATTTATTTGGTAATGAATTGATGTATTTGTGTAGCATTTGGCAACATCTTCTAGACATGACAGCCAATGGAAATAAAACAATTGTGATTACCACACATTATATTGAAGAGGCCAGACAGGCACATACGGTTAGTTATTATTAATTAAATAAACATTTATACAAGTACAACAGTACATAATATATTATATTATGAAATAATACTGGATGGTTAATGGCTATGATAAGTATCAATTGATATATATATATATATTTATTATAAGTTTCAATTAAAAGTATTTTAATAACTATAACAATATTACTGCGCAATGAAATATATAATTGTAATAATTTTCGAAAAGCTTTTTTGAGGAATCCGGTGTTAAGTTGTAAAAAAATATATACAAGTACCTGGGTATACATTTTTATAAACATTTTGATATATTTCTGGGTAAATCGAGTTCCATTTAATTCGATAATTATTTTTGACGAGTTAAAATATTATTGTTATTATAATTTTTGGTATAAGTTTAAATAAGAACTTCATGGTAGCCAATTCATCGTTTATATTTTAAATTAACATAATAGTCAAATTTCATAGTTTAATCAATTATTGTAATTATTTATTTATTTTTTTTTTTATAATATACTAGGTATAATGGAATAAATGTAAACCGGCTATAATACAATTAATAGATAAATAATATGTACACTTAAATATGAATTAATAAATAGTACGTATAATGTATATATAATATATATTATATATACATAATATAATATACAATATATAAGTATATATTTATATATATACAAACAGAGTATGGTATAATTAAGATGCAAAAAATTGAAAGATGATCGAAATTAGATAAAAGTGTCTAACTAAATCGAGGTAAAACTTAATTCGCTGACCATAGAATTTTGTGTATGAAATTATTATAGTTATAGGAAGCGAAATGTGAAGGAATGTAAAAATGAGTTTGATTGACACAAGAGAGAAGGTCAGGTTTGTTTATTGAATTATTAGGAAGAGAACAAATAAACTGAGAGTTAATAGATATAATCAGGACAGAAGAACAAATAAAGAATTCTTAGTTAATGACTAAAATATAGTAATATTAGAGAAATTATACTAAGGTCATAATAATTTAAATCCAAAAGGCAGCGGTGAAAAAAAAATATGCAGAACGCGTTCAATATATAATTAATTCTTAGCGAGATAAGGGTGCCAAATTACAACAGTATAGACAAGAATAGGCCGATCAAGAGCAAAATACAAAGATAGAAGATAGTTACTTGAAATGAAGTACTTGGTATTGTATTTGATGAAATCTAGAACTTTTGGATTTTTATTAATAATAATATTAATGTATTTAGAGTATAAGGAATAAATAATTAAAATCATTAAGCACGTAATGCTCATGAGAGTGGTGTAAATTTTTTCTGCATCTAAAGAAGAATAATAAAACTACAATTGCTAAGATTAAGATACAAAAATAACAGTTACCTATAGAGTTAATAGCTATTATTAATAAAAATTGAATAAAACCATTAAGCATTTATTTGTTTATTTTTTATACATATTTACA
This sequence comes from Melanaphis sacchari, assembly GCF_002803265.2. Lineage (NCBI taxonomy): Eukaryota > Metazoa > Arthropoda > Insecta > Hemiptera > Aphididae > Melanaphis > Melanaphis sacchari. The sequence goes on from NW_020271184.1 coordinate 274,750, forward strand.
ATTTTTGTATTATGATGTATAATACTAAATATTAAAAAAAATTGTATGATAGTATATTAGTATATATTATATATTAAAATAACATGAAATTTCATGAGTAGAGAAAATATTCATCGATATTACTTCGTAGAGAAAAATTAAGAAAATCATTAATGATAATTTTTTCATAATTTCTTTTTTTCCAAAAGTATTTTTCGTTTATGTTTATACATTTTTTAATTTATGATTTAAAGGTATTTTCAGATTGATTAATTTTTTATTATATATTTACAGATTGGGTTAATGCGAGATGGTACATTATTAGCTGAAGAATCTCCAAGTCAACTTCTTTTAAAACATAATTGCTCAACTTTAGAACAAGCTTTCCTGGAACTTAGTAAACGTCAAACTAGAAGCAGTGTTATGGATAAAGAAGATGAAAATTGTGTATGTCAGAATTATATTTAGTTAAACTTATAGATTTTATTTGGTAAAATAACTATTTTTTCTATAATATTGATTTAAATTCTTAGAAAAGTTTTGATATAAAATTACTTTGGATTTAAACCATTTTAAACATTTTTTTTAAATCATTTTTTTTTTAAAGATTCTAAAAATGTTAAAAAAAACTTAACATAAATAAAATTAAATTATTTCAGAATATTTATCATAGTAATTACTTTAATTAAAATCCTTAATTTCCTTTTAAAACAAAATGTGTTAGTATTTTTTTTTGTGTGATAACTATTGAATATATCATTATAGCTTTAATTTACCTTTAAAAATTAAAATTAAAACGAGGTAGTTAACTTATATTTTTTAACTTATCTATTGTAAAATCCATTAATGTATATTTTTTTAGAATATTGAAACATATCCCGTGCCAAATAAAAAACCTTTGGCACCACTGAAACCAGATAATATTTGTTCAAAATCGAGAATTGTAGCTCAATTATTGAAAAACTTTTACTGGATGAAAAGAAATATACCGTAAGTATTAAGTATTTAAATAGGTATATTTAGTCACTATCTTTAGTCACTCATCAAAGGGTATAAATTATTCTTCAATAACTCAATTTTTTACAGTAAATAATAAAAAAAATCTCTTCTTTTTTAACTATTCACATCCAAAAATACTATTATAATTTTATATTGTTACAATACAGATCGTAACGTTCGGCATATAAACCACATACAATTTATTATTGAATTTAAGAGTAATTAAAAAAAAAAAAATCAAACATAGAAATATTAATACCATCATATGTTAATTTACAAATGTTTTATGTAGGATTATGTGTTTCCTAATGATCTTGCCTGTTGTACAATGCTACTTATTTTGCACTTGTATTGGTCGTGATCCCCAAGGATTGAAATTAGGAGTGGTCAACGAAGAGCTTAAAAATGGTATGTCAAGTTGCAGTAGTTATCCGTCAAGTGGATGCAATTTTAGTGTACCGCTAAGTTGTCGGTATTTACAAAACTTGAAAGACAAGAGTTACAAATTAGTTAGTATTTGAATATTATAGTTATTAGTAAACTTTTTACAATTTTGGTAAAAACTAAATCACAACATTTACAATTGAAAAAAAAAACAGATAGAGTACGATTCTCTGGACGAAGCGAAATTCGCCGTCAAGAAGAATAAAGTTTGGGGAGTGTTATATTTCGAAGAAGGTTATTCAGAATCACTTGGCGAACGTATCAAAATGCCTGATAATGCAACAGATAGGACCTTAAACATTAGCGATGTCAATATATGGCAAGATATGTCCAGTAAGTACCTATTTTATTTAAGAAAAATAATTTTTATTTTACTCAATTTGTTATTTGTTTTAACATTTAAATCTTTCTCCATCGTTGTTATAGACCAGTACGTGAGTAATCTATTACGAAGGGATATGCTTTCGAGGTATGTGATGTTTTTAGAAAGTGTATTCAGGGATTGTGATTGGCCCATTGCGTTGGCCGATATACCAATCAAGGTAATAATTTGAAAATAATTGTTTATTATTATAATAAAATAATATATTTTTTCATTGTATTTGTTTAGTTGGAAGATGCGATTTACGGAAATAACAACCCAAGTTTTGGACATTTCACAGCTCCAGCTATAATATCATTGTGAGTTGATTTTCATATTAAAAAATAAATAATTAAGTATGAACGTACACTAAAAAACATGTTCTTACGATACATACATAGTAATATAGATAATAATGTAAAATTTTACGCTTATCACACTAATTAATAACAATGTGTATGATATCATCCTTTTTAATGTGAAATAAATTTAATTTACAGATTTGAGTTCTATCTCCCGATGGTGTTTACTGTAGGAGCGATACTGATGGAAAAAATGGGAGGATTGTTGGAAAGGAGTCTCGTTGCTGGTATAAATTATTTAAAATACAATTATATTATATTAAAATTTTAAATACTCCTTACATATAATACGACTTATCGAACTTTTATTGTTATCAAGGCGTTACGGTGACGGAAGTAATATTGTCTCACATCGTGGTCCAGTACATCGTTTTGAGCGTACAAACGGCGTTGATGATGTTGGTGTTGTTTGTATTCTTCGATAATCCTATGGTGGGCAGTCTGGTGTGGTCTCTGTCTTTACTATTCTTGACAGGGACCAGTGGCATGTGTTATGGTGAGTGGACACTATATAGGTGTATATTAAGTGAATGAAATAGCAGAGTACCGTTACGGAAGAAAGCGGACACTAGGGACAGAATTTAGAAATGTACTTATATAGTTGCATTCTATACGTTCTAGACTTGACGACTCGTGATTGTATTATATTATATATGCATTTTTTTTTTTTTTATAAAGGTTTTATGGTTTCGGTATTCTGTAACACAGACACGTCTGCTACGTTCATGGGCTTGGGTAGTTTCTTCCCTCTAGCTATGCTCAGTGGGATGATTTGGCCTCTGGAAGGTATGCATTGGATATTGAGATCGATCGGATGGATTTTGCCGATCACGTTGTCGACAGAGTCGTTCAGGGCCCTGTCCGCCAGGGATTGGTCGATAACGCACCCAACGGTCTACAAAGGATTTTTATCCGCATCAGGATGGATCGGTGTGTTTATGTTGGTTACCATAATTGTAGTGAAGAAAAACAACGGTTTACGAAATGTTACCAAATAATATTTATAAATAAAATGTAAATAAATGTATTATAGCCATGTACAAGTTTAAATTACGTCCGTTATATTATATTGTGTTAGAATGATGCAGATTGTGTTTTATACTGCACTTTAAAATTATGTTTGTCAACGTTTTTTTTTTTTATTAATTTCTTAAATATTATTTGATAATAATTATGATACATTATATTATATGTATCATATTTTAGAAAATTATCAATAATTATAAGTTTTGATCAAATTATACAAGTTTATTGATGAATAATGACTTTTATTCTAACTTGATTTGTGGATCACAAAATATATGAGGATGTTTCCACTTGTCGTAAACACAACGCCTATATTGAGGCGTTTTATCATTGTCAAAAAGCATCTTGCGCTATTGCAATTTACAGTAGGCTACAACCTTGCTCACATTATACTATAATATTGTCACTTCATTCACCATTACTGTAACGTTAGCTTCACTTTAACAACTGGCGAAGGAAAATGGGACCGTAGACTGCACTATCCCCTCGTTTGGGTACTATTGCACCATATTTAATGTATGTGTATAATGAAATGAATAAAATTTATAACTTGAAAACTTTATAATATATCAGTATTTAATATATAGGCAATAATCAAAAAAGTATTTTTTTTTTCACGGGAAACTCCGAGACAGTGCATCGTACGAGCAACTTATCATTTCAAAGTCGGGAACCTTCCGTTTTAAAATTTTTTTTTTTCATTTTAGGTCACATATGAGTAAAAATAAATAACAAATTTTAAATATATTTATCAATCAAACATATTTAAATTTTTATAGCACATTTATACAAATCAAATATAAACATAAAATCGAAAATAATTAAATACCAATTCAATATTCATGAAAATTTGAATTTATTTTATTTATTTAAATTATATATTTGTGTTTACAAAATTTACTAATCTATTAAATTAACATCTTATTTTTAATAATATTATGTTTAATTAAAACTATATTCGAGCAAGACCATTTGTTATAGCTCTTTTTTATATTATATTTATATTATTTTTATTATATTATATTTTTAAAGTAGTCTTTAGTAAAATTGTATTCACTTACTTCGGGTATTATGTATCTAAAGAGCAGGCAGCATGCTATAATTTATAAAATTATTTTGTTGAAGTATTTTAAAAATACAATTGATAAGATCACACGACATCAAAGAAGAAAAATTCAAGCATTACTCAACCGTTGCCGTGTAATCTATTGTTTAGATACCTTATATGTGTTGTTAAAATAGTGTAAGTTTACTGAAATAATATTATATTAGATGATAACCTGGAGCTGTGGATAGACTTTTTAAGGTACATAACTGTCTTAATTTTTATTTTTTGTTATGCCAGGCGTACAACAGAATGATAATAATGTGTTAAACGGATGATTATAAAATATTTTTCAATTTATGTGAATCATTGTTTTTATGCGAAGAAGAAAAAAATAATTGTAGAATTTTATTTATTTAAATATGTTAAACATGGTGTTTTTATTCGCTGTGATGTGGTACTAGATTATATAATAACATGATTTTATTTTTTAATATCAGAAATATAACATTTTCTTTATTCTTTGGTATTAATAGCTTTCCATACTTGACTGATAATCAGATTTGAAGATATCAATATTTATGTCAATTTTATGAAACATTCACTTACCAATTACCATATTGTTGAGGACTTTAAAAGGACAATAAGATTGCCGTACTATTTCATAAATTCAATTAGGTATGTAACCAAAGTTTTTAATTTTAATAGCTGCCCAATTAATTAATGTACAGATGTAGAATTGTAAAAATGCCAAAAATTGTTATACTTTATTAAATTTTTACTTTGTTAAGATATTTACGAGTAAAATAAAAGGGTCTAAAGTTTTAATATATTTTGTTTTCAGTTTAATTAAAAAGTCTAAATTTTAAAGTACAATTAATTTAATATCATGTTAGAACTCATTATTGTACCTATGTTCTTTGATATTGATTTTTTTTTTATTATTATCATTTAGTAGATTAGCCTTTAAAGTTTCAAGTATAAAATTATACATATTTTATAGGTTTTATTTATGTTATTTTCATACATTTTTATACCTTTGTCTTTTATCACAAATCATCCTTATAATGATCTTAATAAAGTTAATATTGTAATGGGTTTAAAAACAAAATTAGACTGCTGTCACTATACTTTTTACATAATAATCAAATTATTTTATTTGACTTTTGTTTGCTTTTTAATGTCCAAGACCTTTTCCCATTTTTTTTGTATCTGTTGGCTAAGTGCCAACAAAAATATTAAAAGGTCTGAGACTGCCCTCTCTTCCCACTTTTTTTTTTGAAACTGGGTTCTAAATAATTTTTTTTTCATACATAACTCAAGTTAATTTAGCAATTAATATTACCATAAAAGTCTTTAATTACTGTAACAAATTATATTTCAACGATAATACCGTTTATTATTAATGGAAAATTATTATAATTTAAATTATAATAATACAATTTATTATTGAAATAAATTATTATGTTTATAAAATAGTTTACTAATATGTGTACAATACTTCAGTACCCCCAAATCATTTATTGTACTTCATGTCTAAATATTATAATCAAACTGTGTCCATAAAGTAGTTACTATAGTTACTACAAACTCCACACTTCATATGTTCACGCTCTAGTTTATATTAAAATATAAAATGAACGATAAACTGTAGCTGCGTTCTATCTTACTCTGTAATAAATTCAAAATTAAAATACTGAAAAGTGTTGTGAAGGGCTTATAAACTATAAGTGTCTATAGTGTAAATGTTTACATTAAGCCAAATATAATGTTAATCATTTAACTTTTTAATATAAGCATCAAAATTCAGTTTCACGAAAAAGTACATAAATATATAATCACTAATCTTTGAAATCATTCATAAATACATTTTTATTCAAATATATAATCAGTATAAATATACAAAATAAAATTAAAACACATTAGAAGGCGATTAAATACATTGTTTCTAGTTAATTTTTCAAGCGTCCTGCCCTAGCATCTGTAATGACACCCCATAGTTCAATGATGAAATCGTCTGTGAATCCTAATTCATCTAAATCAGAGTCATCGATAGCCTCCGCAAAGTCCATACTATTCAGCTTATCTTCTCCTTTCTCCCATATTTGTGTGGCTGTAAGTAGAAAAAACAACAAGAAAAATAAGTAAACACGTGTTTTAGTAATTATAATATATTATTATATAATACGATTAAAAATTACCAAGTTCGAAATCACTAATTCCCAACAAGTTTTCCAGCAATTGATTGATTTTATCAATACCCTTTTGGGACTCGTCAGTCTATATAAAAAAAAAAAATAAAAAATCCTATTTTATTAACGATCAAGTCTTAGTCTAAATAGATACATGCGAAATATTGTATTACCTCTTTTTGAATTTGAGCTGCACCATTAGCTTTGAATCGTAAAGTATCTTTACCATTTCCATACGAAGCATTCTTCCCTCGTTTGGAACTCCTCGGTTCGATATTCGCTGTTTATGTAAAAATAAATACGTAATTAATTAATAAATGAAATATTTAGTTTTGATAATCTTATCGAATCTAATACTTAAAAGTTACATACAAAATCCCGCTTTAATTGGCTCTATTAATCGCAGCGTGAATACAGTTCCTTTTGGAATGTCTTTTAATATCTTAGCCACTTCGTAGTGTCTTCTTCCTACCATTGTTTCATTGTCTATTTTTTCAATATGATCACCTACCTGTAAAATAATGTTATGTTGGCATTCTTAAACCAATCAATTTATACTATAAACCTTTCTAAAACAGAGTGGTATATAAACAATAATAATTTAATTTAACTTTTTTTAAGTTATCGTGCATCCATAGTTAGAAAATGATACATCATGTGTAGTTACATGAAATATATATAGTAAAAAAAAATGTACATTTACATTATTTAAAATATTTTTCCTTAGAAAACACTCACACTTATGTAGGAAATTTTATCAATGATGCTATTTTCTTTAATACGTTTTATAAAACAATATCCAGATCCATTGTCTGTGATTGTTAGACCAAGTGCCTCGTTTGTCTTAGCGATTTCGATTTCTTTTGGTCGTCCTTATAAACAAAAACAATATAAGTAGTAAATACTTAATATTATATTAAATATCGCTTAATTTCTATAGTTAATTATACAATATAATAACGCATAACCATCATATTCTAGTCAGTTAATTGATCGGTTTTTAAATTACCTTTACGGTGTACAAAAATAAAATCATCCAGACCGATTTGACTACCCAGAAGTTTTGTCATGTCCATTTTGTGAGTATTTAAAGTACAAAACAGAATCTATAACAGAAGTTTAAATATCATGATATATTGTTTTACACAAATATCTATACATTATATATATTAAATAATAAGTGCATTTCTTAAAAATCTAAGTCAATTAATAACCATGTATGGCCGTTATTAAATTCCTGATAAATATTAAGTCCAACGTCTCCAACCAATTACTAAAATCTGTGATACATTAATGCTTATTAATTTGGAGTATAAAATATAATTTATAAAAATCTTAAATTTTAACCGATAATAATACTTATTTTATTTCTTATAATTTCGTATTTTATATGATTGTTTTATTTTATCATTATAAAATCACTACCTAGTATCTAATCGGGTAAAATATTTCTTGAAAATATGTGCTTATGAGTTTTGCTTTCAGTTTCGATTCATTTGCGATGGTTATAGCTTGTCACAAATGATGAAAAGTATTTCATTACACTGCAATAATGAATTGATCATTGATGGAACAGTTTCAAAGAAAATACATAGTATTAACAGTTAAATATTGTTCCGTTGGTTGCATCTTGTAATAAAAAATAATTGTCGATGACTTAACGCTACAACTATATTTAACAGTGTACAACGTAATGAATCATGATCGACCGCAAATCGACGGCCTCCAAAATAATGTTTACACTGCAGATATTAATATTATTGTATAATGGATATAAGTAATAATAAATGGCCGGATTAAGATACTAAAAACTAATGGACCAGATTGAAACTGTAAAATATATTAATTTAATAACTATTATAAAGTTGTACTAGTACTTATCCATAAGAGTCATGATGATGTATAACCTATAATACATAATAACTATCACTAGAGAACGCGGAAATTACTCAATGGTAAAATAATTACACGGTGTTGCTTACATTTTAGTGATTGGACCAAAATACCTATTATATAAATTAAATACTTTCTGTCCTGTGCAGTTTGCTATAGAATATAGATGTAAATATGAAACTTCTTGTTTTTTTGACCAGTATTCGATATCTGATTTTCATAATTTGATGCTACCGCACATTCAGGTATCCAGTTTGTGTTATAATTATTGTTCTACAAGAAACTGTATATCTAATCGATATTTATATGATAATTAAAAAACAAAAAATATATTTATCCAACGTCTATGCATTGTGATACTTATATAGTTATAAAAACTTGAGTATTATTACGCTTCATCATATTATTATTGTTTTACTTAGGTGGTTAGTTAATTATTATTTACGTACAGAAAAAATTGTATTTATTTAAAGTTTATCCTTGCATAGGAATATACACGTAAGCATAAAGATTTTTTATTCGATCAAATCTATTTAAAAACATAGTTTTGTTTCGCTTTGGGAAAATATACTTTACATACTACCTATATGTATTAATATTCCTAATTATTATAGTATTACTCGGTAAAAAAATATTGTTCATCTCATTAAAAAAAAAAAATCAAAACATTTTTAATGAATTTAATTTTAGAATAGAAGAAATAAATACGTACTTATACATTATTCTTATGTAGAAGATTAAATATAAAAAAAAAAATATTTTAAAAATTTTATAAAACTTTTTATATTTATATACTCGTATTTAGGTGAGTAATAGTACAATTTTATTATTGTTATTCTTAAAATTTTTTTTACTGAAAAAATACTAAAATATTTCCAACGATTTATAATTATTTGTTTTTAAATTAGCATTCGATTCATTTTTTTTTTCCGTAGCCTTGAAATCAATTGAAGGACACTTCAACTTTTTTAATACTAAAGAATATCTTTGAAGATGACGTGTATCTATTTACTTTTAAACATTCAGGATAATATGTATATTATTATAGCTATTAAGTCAGGAAAAAAAATCATCTCAAATTAAAGTAAATTATATTTATAAAATAGATATTTTTACGTAATTAAAGTACTTAATAAATTTATAATTTTTTTAAACTGACAATTAGATTTATCCTCGGTAAATTTTTTAAACATCTAAGTTTTATTATGCATGTACTATAATATATGTAATATGTATGTGTGGGTGGTAAATATTTTATTATTGAGTTTATATGTACACATAGATATACGCACAAACTTAAATAGGCTTGGATTTAAACTAATTTTTATTAATAACTCATAGTTATTACTGGGTGATTATTTTTTAAAGCTCATTTGTAGCTCTTCATTTATTAATTAGTAATTTAAAATACCACTCAGATTTTTTCTATACTTATATAATTGTTACTTATATCTTTTTTCCATTTTATATTAATGTACTTACTTTAAATTGTGTTTGTTAATTCACATATCTGCATTAGTAGAACTTAAAGTGTATATCATAGAGCTGCAGTATAAAATCTAACTTACATGATAAAAAATACAATTATACTTATATAATAATAATGCTCATAATTGACATTTTAATAGTTATCAATTTTTTGTTTAAAAATGAAAATTATATACTAAAGATATATTATAAACAAAAGTTGCAGCAATTTCTGTACAGAATATTCAGTGTAAGGTAAGAAAATTCCTGTGTTGTACTGTAATACTTATTGGATTTATCTGGTTAGGTATGCCTCACCCGAAATATTGCTTAACGGCGGTTCCGGATGGCAAGTATATTGTCGATTTAAAAAAAAATAAAAAAGGTTAGGTCTGCCTATCTTTGAATTTTTTTTTGAATACATTTTACAACAGATTGATATTTTTTCTTTGACGGTATTAAATTATTATGCTTCACAAAATAAATAAATAAATAATATTTTGTGAAGTAATATTGAGTAGGTTTAATAACACCACTATAATTTATATATACAGTTTCATATCAATTTAATTTGTAAAATTGAGTTACATTTTATTATTTATTATTTTTTGTTAATTTAATTATAATGAATAATTTTTAGCCACCTTTATCGTGTATTATAAAGGATTTCCGGTTCTACAAAAATAAATGTTATTTTACTTACAAATTATGCAAAAATATTATATTTTCAAAAACTTTATATTTTCCGAGATAATTACGAGTGTTAATTGTTAAAAAAAAATCATCTTATTTTTAGATATATTTATACTAATTTTTTAAAACAATGTTCTATTCTATTGGTTTTTTGCACAGAACTATTGTTTGATATAATGTATTGTATAAGTACATCATTATGTATTAACAATTAGGTCACAATATATGTTTAACGGTGCTATATAAGAACACATTTTGATTTTCATTGGCAATTGGTATCCTCTGATCCGTCCTGTGTTATAGTATTACGTCGAATTATTTTTGAAATGAGAATTAATATATGTGGTAATTAACTATTACTGGTCCTAACCGGTACAAAAGTATCCGGCACATGTTGATAATGATCGGTCTGGTTCTAAAAATCACTAACCGTGCATCATGGTCTATAATATTGTGTAGCTGTATTCAAAACACGAAATCATTATACAAATTTATTTATAATCTCATTTTTTTTTTTATATAGATAGCTCATGTCCAATATTGTAGTCATAGTTTATGTGATATACCCTTACATTGAAATGTAGTTGTATTTTTTTTAACCAAACTTATTTTTTTAAATGAACACATTTGTCGTATTCCAATAATTTCTGATATACAACTGTACATCTCATATGAGTACCTACATACCTGACAGTCCTAACAGTTTTAAAAATTACCATTTACTATACACAGAATAATATAATTATAAGAGATACTAAATAGTAAATATAAATATTAAATTAAATCATTCTAGCAATTTAAAAACTTTTTTAAACAAATTTATAGAATAAAACATAGTAGATCATCCATTAAAAAAATTTAATACAAAGTTTCGTAGGTAAATAATTAATACGAAAATAACTTTCAACAAAGGTATAATTTATTATATTCACCTTTCAATTAAATTGCAATAAAAAAATAATTATAATGATACCCCATGCGTTAAATGTTGAAATAACCGTATGGAAAAACTATAATACATATAGTTACGCATAGTATAATTATATAATAATATAATGTTAAATTACGATTATCATGCTCTCAAATTAATGTCTTATAGCTGGTACGTTAGGACGTAGATCGGTATAGACACGATATAAATTATGTATATATTTTTAATGTAAGTGTAAAATTACCTAATTTTTATCAATTTTTTTTTTTTAATATATATTAGACACATCGTACTTATATCATTTTTGCTTCTGGGCTTTATACTCACTCAGTGGCGTATCAAGAATTAAAAAAAAGGTCAATCAAAATATGCATTTTAATTAGAATTATTTTGTCAATAATTTAAAAGTATTTGTACTTCATTACATTATCCATAGTCTTTTTGTTTTGATCGCTAATTTAGTGAATAATTAAAAATATTAAAATAGTTTGTAATTGTTGTGCTGTAATGTTTAAAATAAAAGCACTATATAAAAAAAAAAAAAAAATTAAAATAGTTAAAAAAAATTAAAGGGGGTGTTACAATATTCAACCTCCCCTGGTTACACCACTGTACTTACTTATTAATAATATTAGCTCTATTAATTAATATAATATAGAATTCTCATTCGGGGCTTTTAACTACTACCTACTATCTTCTAAAAATCTAATATTATTTATTCACTTCGATACACTTCTTTATCACAGCATTTTAGCGACCGCAAATGTCAATGGATATACAGCATGGCTCATATACTTGCGTTTGCATATATTGAACAATAGGTATAGAGTGTACTCCATTATGGTGAGTAGTAATATTTACATTATTACGAAAAATGAATTCCTTTTGATAAACATTCCGTACATATCTCATATTTAACGAACTATACTCATTCTGTTAGCCAATATAGTTGTGTTTATTTATTAAGCATTTGTTATAGCTTACATTTTTGCAGTAATAATTTGATAAATTTCTAACCAAATTTTGGAATGTATACTGTTTTCAAGACAACTAATTTTTTTTTTTTTTTTTTTGTATTTTTTAGGTGCATTAATGTATTTTATGTGTCAACTACATTTTTTATTTGTTATTCTAAAGAAGAATTTTTTCTGAAAACATTGACATATAAACACCAAAAATATTGCAGTCAATAGTTTAAATAACTATTTAAAACTATTTTTCAGAAATAAATAACAAACATTTACTGATAAATTCGTTTAGTTGGTCATTTTTTTTAACATATAAGTACGATATACATGTTATATACATATACTGCAAAGATTTAAACTAAATATACTCTAATTTGAATACAAAAAAATAAATAAATAAATAAAAATAATAATTGTATAAATTGTTATGATTGCTTAAAATTGTACTTAAATTTGAAGCTTGATAATCAAAATAAATAATTTTAATGATTACTAATAATAATAATGGGACATAGTAGTCATTAAACTGTATCTAATAAAATAGTATTAATAAATTATACTAGGCAACATATTTTAGAGAAAGTTTAGAATTAAAATATATAGCGATTTTAATTAGAATTAAATTAACACACTTTTTAGGGCATAATAATTATTATGCTAGTAGTTCTAGCATTAGGAAATATATGGGCTTATTTATAAGCTCTTTTCAGTTAAATATATATTTTTATAATAAAGTTTATTATCGATTGTCATTATATAATAATTTTTATAATATTGCGAATAAATATGATAAGAATGTTTAGTTTATTAATTTTATAGTTGTATTAACATTTTTGTTAGAGTTTAGATTATAATAATATAATATAAATCATAGAATTTTGGCATTACGTGTATATTATAATGTTATTGACAAAAAAGTTTAACTGTATTAATCATTTTACTTTAAATACCTTATTAAAGACTAATCTTTGGAATATGATGATATTCTTTCTTCATAGAATATTATTATTATATTTGAACTTTAATAAAATGTTCTTTAATAAAGAAAACCTCCAAAATATATATGCGTTTTATAATTATTAAAGATTGTGTAATATTTCCTTTTTATTTCTCAATTAAATATGATAAAAATATAAAATATAATGCACAACATCCACGTTATTATTTATCTATGTAGTATATTGTCTTTATATTCATATTAAACATAAGTACCTCTACATAAATAATATTATACATTTATTGAAAATGAGTTTTAGTTTTTAAGTGTAATCAAAATTATGTGTGACATAGCTAAAGTTTTTACTACTTGTCACATACGTACAAACTTTTCATAAACAGTTTATGGATAAATTGACTATAAAGTTTAGTTTAAACTGTATCACAAATTTATTGGTATATTTACTTAGAATAAATTAAACGTAATTACGTATCTAGACTTACGGACTTACATTTTGTGGTAACACAAAAAAATTATGTTTAAATAAAATTCTGATTTTCCATAACAATATGACCTTACACAGAACTTTTAATGCATATTATTGCGTATTTAATGATATTTTTCGTAGTTATTTTCAACTTAAATTTGTACATAAAAATTTTAATATTTTATAAAAGACTTAATAACAGAATAGCTTCTCAAAATATGTAAATACACTAGCAATTTTTGAAAACCGTCCAAGATTTAATATTTTCTCTCGTGTACCTACTTATTATATTATATATTTATATCACTTGCAATATTCTCTGAAAAAAACATTGAACGTTAGACTGACCTTCACACAAGGTATAAAAGATCAATAAGTGATTATATAAATCAATATATCAGTTCTACAATTGGAAAGTGTCAGCAAAAATCTAGAAAATAATATATTATTCTTATTTTTCATGTTTAATAATTTTTTTTTAATTACCTATTATTTTGTAAGATATTAAAATATCCATCCTCACTTTACAATTATTTCGTATAATACAAATAATTAAAATTTATATTTTTTACACAGCTAAAACTATAATATTATAATATAATAAATATCTAGTAAGTTATAACTTATAACATTGAATGTCAAAAATAAAAGTTTCTAGTTAGGTATAATAATAATAATAATAATAATAATGTATGAATAAGGAATAGACGTAAACAATTGTGTATAGTTGCAGGGAATAATTTTATGTAAACATATGTATTTGTATTTAAAATTAATATATTTTTTTTTTTAATGTGTAGTCTATAGAGTATAGAATGTATAAATTTTAAATGATAAATGGTTTTAGTTTTTCAATTCTAATATAATTGGATAAAAATGTATTACCCAATAGTGTAGATCTGTAGAAACAGTCAACAGATAAGTTACAGTAATGTGTAGTTTGCTAGCGTGATGTACGTAGTTTACTGCAGTCTTATCTTTTGTTCAACGTATACAGGAAAAATATGATTAAATTGGGCGTTGCATCACTTGATGATCTCAAAGCACGACATAAAATTATTTTGTTAAATGAGTTTCAGTTGTGTATTTAGATCCAATGTAGTAAAAAAAATTAAAGAAACTTATCATTTTGGACTATTATAAATATATTATAGATAATAAAAAAAACCTGTTAATATCTATTTATCTAAAAAGAAACTTAATTTTATCATAATATAGGGAATAATATTATGTAACGAAAATATAACCCTATATTATAAGTTATGATGAAGAGCTATTTTTTAAACGTAAGATGATAAAGATCTAAATATGTCTCTGGATAGTTTTCAGTACTTTTGAAAAATTCAACAATCAAATTGGTAGGTAGTTTATAGTTCTTTATAAGGAGTATCAAATATACATTGAGTATACCTAATGGTTATGTTAATTTGTTAAAATTATATTTTTATGATGTTTAATTTAAACAACATATATATGATCCTATAAAATATACGATTGATATTAATTAATAAATATTTTAATAAATTAAACTTATTGATCCGAAAATAAAGTTATATCTATATTATACTTAAACCTAATAAAAAAGAAGTTGATGCTTTGAAATTAATTCAACATTTAACAACTTGGTTTTCAAACAATACATCCTTCAATATTACTAATATATTAGTATAGACCATAAAATATTTTTAAATAGTCATAACACTTATAACTCATAATATATAAAACTCTTTTAAAGAGAGAACCCAAACTTATTTAGTACGACTTATAAAAAGGCTTTGACAAAGAGAATTATAATCTATTCATTTTAAAACTCAAAACCTATGAAGTATACATTTAGTCTTCATTTTTAATTATTATAAAAGTCTCGAACTCAAACCGTTTTGTATGAAAATTTCGTTTTAAGTACTATTAACGTTAATTGTTGTATCTGGTGATCCCAAAATGACATTCCTTTATTATTTTTAATTCTGATAAATAGTGTGTCTAATAAATCAGAATACCATAGATTTTATTATTGGCAAATCAATTTAAATTATTTAAACAAAATCGTTGTCATAATTATATTTTTTTTCTTGCTTTTATTATGTACGTACGTAACCATCATATTATTTTATTTAAATTATAATGATTTTCATTTACAAACTAAATTTTAACTGCAGTCTTATTATATTACAAATTTAAATTTTATATTTTATTCTGTAATATAAGTTTGTTTATTTTTTAATTATGACTTTACATAAATTATAAAATATGAATGTAATATCGGATTAAATTGAATTCATATTTAAAAAGCAAATGTTTTTTTTTCTTTTTAGTTTAGTATAGAAAGGTCATTTCTGTAACAGTAATGATGTTTACTAAAGGTAGAAAATATAGGTTACTCATTTTTGATATTAATTTTTAAATACATCAACTCAATTACTATTCTTTATTTGTAAATATTTGACTACTTTTTTTTGCAAATTGGTTTTAATTTTTAAAACTAAAAGTTTTGTTTTTATTTTATTTTACACAATGCTAGTAGCATAGTGAGTTGATAGGTGTACTAGTAATATTTTAATTGAACTTTAAAATGCGATTCACTGTTTAATTAGTTAGTATGTATAAACTAAATATTATAAGTATTGTGTACTTTTGGTTTTAACCATCACAGTGTATCAAACTTTGGTCAAACTCCTTGCCATTTAGCATTATACATCTCATTAGTAATATCTATGTCATAAAAAAACATAAAAAAAATTGAAAATTTCTAAAAACAGTTTCCTTCTTTTGTTGGATATGTTTTAAAAATTAAATACTCCGTTCATGACCACAAAAATCCTGTTTATGAAAATTTAATTTTGAAAACCTATAGCCTATACATATATGTTAGAAAGAAATAGGAAAGCATTGAACATAAAATGTATTAAAAATTTGATCAAAAATATGATATATGCTAGTCGTCTATTAAATAGAGTCACATTTCGTGTCTTTTAATACCATCAACTAATTATTTATGTAATGATCCTGTTCAAAGAATAATACATTTAACTAATTCAGAACCTAATCTCTTAGATTATTAGCCTTAGTGATTACCATATATTAGAAAATCTTAATCTTAGGCTTCTATATTTGTTTGTTTTCAATATTTTCATTATTTATGTATGCTAATCATTTATTTATTATGTATTTTAAGTTCTTAAACCTTTACTAACTTATAGATTTGTTAAAAATCTAAAGCGTAAATAATAAAAATCAATTAGATTTCATAATAATAATTATAATTAATTTATCATGATTAACGTAAATTACTTAAAATACTTCAAGATAAAGTACTAAAAGTTGTAATAAATTAAATACACATAAACTTAAGGCTAAAAAATAATAATTGTGAGCTATAAAAAAAAGTAAGATATCTTAAACAAAACATTAACTGTATAATACTCAGATTCATCTAACCTAATATAACCTTCCTTCTAACAGATTTTGATTTATCAAGTATGGAATACAATCTTGAGAATTTGTTTTATAGAACGTAATTTAACATTTCAAAATATGTCGTATCGGTAAACGTCTAATGAACATTTTTAATGTTATTATTGAACAATAACAAAATGTTTTGTCACTTAAATTTTTTTTTTTTATCTATGGTTATTTATGCATTGGTGGCTTCACTAAAGAGCTATATTTGTCTTTCATAAATCATTTGCAATGTAATAATATTTTATATATATCTATACAATATAATATTTATATTCATTTATAATTTATTTATTTAACTTCTTAATCCAAACTCAAATTATAAATAAAATACTTTGTTTCAGTATAAATGAAATCGTATCAAATACAAGTTGATTACTATATCATTAATTTCAAACCTATGACTATAATAAATGCTATATAGTACGCTTGAAAACTTATTCACAGTATGACTTTATTCATGTGAGTTATTGACAATATAAAAGATGATTAGTTATAACAACTCAAATAAATTGTTAAAAAAAAATATGCGAAAAAATCACGTTATAACTTTTAAGAGGGTAATTGAATATATTTACGTTTGATTTACATGAGTAATTCATAATAAATAAAATAATTCATGACAGTTGTTCAGTATTGTTTTATTACAACTGTAAACATTTGTAAATATAAATAATTGATACTGCTGAATTGTATCTAATGTATTTATTTTTGTATATAAATATAATCATGATCATATATATTTTGATATTCTGTATATCTTTGTGCTCATATAGTATTAAATTAAACTATTACAATTTCTGTTTTTTTGTACATCTTTAAAAACAAATATGTTTCATTAGTTATTTAGAATTAAGTGTATATGATTCATGTTTCTACGATTGAAAACACTAATTTGTAGTTCGATGAATATTGAATGCATATTTAGATTCTACATATATAAATTATTCTTAATTACAGTCAATAAAATACTATACTTATTAAAATGTTTTTCTTAAATTATCATGTCTTAATGAAGTCATGAGCTTTGTGTTGCATAATCTTTAAACAATTATATTTATGTGGCAATAAATACTGCATAAATCAACATATATTCAACAATAAACACATTTTTTTATAACTTTCTACGCCTTGAAAATATTTACAAACTCGACCTAGAATTCAACAACACCTTATCTTGTTTGACAGTAGCATCATTAACACGGAGAGAATGTTTACAGTAAAGAGATTAAAGAGCAAAGCAAAAAAATAAATTACAGGTAGATATAGACATAGAAAGAAATTTGAAGATTTATATTGACTTTTACAAATAAGGTACGCAGTCACGCAACTTTTAGAATATATTAATATAAACTATCATTGTTAATTATTTTAGAACTCGATTTCTAGACAAGTATTAATAATATTATTTTATACTTGTTTAGAAATGAATTGGTTAGTTTTTATGATACTTGAACAATAGTTAAAATTAAAATAGTCATAATACATAAGACTTGGATTAAAATGCAAAGTGAATTATTTTTTGAGTTTTCTAAGTTGGTACATAATTTGTTTTATGCAACAAAGTCTTTAAAAATGAAACTTATATTCTGTATTTTTTTTTTGTTTTTTTAATTTTTTTCTATTTTTCAAATATTTTTTATCATTTTATAAATTTTAGTGTATATATTAAAACATTACATAAGCTTTTAGTGTAAATTAAGAAATTCAAAATATTTTGTTAAGATAATATATTGTTTTCAAAATAGTTTTACTTTAATAGTTTTAGGTATTTTTTATCCATACCAAATGTCGATTTCTATTCTACTATAAATCAATGTAATAACGTCTTTATCTATATTCAACGATTATTGGATGTGTCTTACCCGGACTTAAACAAATACTGAAAAAACAACTAATTGGAAAGTTGGAAATACATCGTGGTTACATTTATTTACAGGATAACTATCTACGGTTTATTTATTATATTATGCACGGCCGAATCTAGCATATTTTTTACTTGGAGCAAAGTATAAAATTAGCGCCCTTTCATATTCAGCCCTCCTTAATTTTGCCACTATTATATTTATCTACTAGTTACTCTATTGAAGAAAAAATGAAAATTGTAATTTATATATTTATACTCATTATATAATGAATAAAAACTTTTAATATATCCTCTTATATTTGGTAATTTGGTGCCCCCCCGTCCAAGACTCCGGGACAAGTGCCCCAAGTTCCCCCCCCCCCCCACTAGATACAGCCCTACCTTTGTATTTGATATTTTATTTATGTATATTCATTATTGTTACGATAAAAATAAAAATAAAAATGCCGGAAGTTAAACCAATGTTTTCTATTGTCTGCATAATTGTATGAACATATAAAACTTTTGGTTATTTTTTAAGGAAATTATTGGTTACATTTTTGAGCATTTTTTGGTAACTTCTAGGGTATTTAAATTTGAATCTTAACAATAAGTAATAATATAGCTTATAATTTTAATGTCGATTTTTATTTATTAAGTATCAAAATATATTTAATTGAAATCGTAATGCGAAGTTCCGCAAATACAATTTTGTTCGATATTATAATACATTTTTAAGTTTTCATAATTATATAAAACTCAAGCATTTTTTTTTTTTAAAGTTTGAAGTATAAAACATTAAAATTCAGTTTTTTGGAAAACAGAAAAAAAAATTTTAAAGCTGCCTTATCTCGTGCAGTCCATTGTCATGTATTCAATATTATTTAGTATAATGAATACTATTTTTACAACACCTATTAATTTTGAAACAAAATTATGAAGATTACTTTGCTATGTAAACTAATAAGTAAAGTCAGTGAGTCAGTTATAGTGTGTATAATATATATTATATTGATGACGCATAAAAATGATAAAAGTGTGACGAAAAGCTATTTTAAATTCTTAAATCTCTCAGCGTTTTCCAGTCGGCAAAAATTGCATTCACTATATATTGTTTATGTTTATACTGTTGTAGTGTATAGCTGGGGATTACGCGTTATGGCCAATGATTCCGGTGTCCCTTTAACCGGAACGGTATTTGTTCTCTCCACCATCGCGTTGGAAGTATAGCACATACAGCTGTCTTCCGGTCCGGAAACTCATAAACGCCAATTTTAAAAAAAAAAAATTATATATACGTACTACGTGTAAAAAATTATATGCTGAATATGTGGTGTGCGCCAACGAGACGACAAAATCAAAATAACAACAATGTATTCCTGACCGATAGTTAAAAAATTACAACTTAATGATGATGCACGTGTAGAATTAACGTTTAATTGACGTGATAATCAGGTAGGTTGGTATTGAACTTACTTCGTCCGAAGGAAAGTCATAACAGTCGGCAACTCTCTGGTACAGTTCACGGACGTTGGAGAAGTTCGACACCAGTCCCGTCGGACTTCCATGGGCCTGTTGGCAGTGGAACACCAAATTTTGTTTCACTTGATCATCGTGTTCGTTGTGCTTGTTTTGCACCGCGGCCGGGTCGTCCTTGATCTTTTGCACGGTTTTCCGGTTGAACAAAGGCATATTTTATACAATATACCTGAATATTATGATAATATTAAAACGTTAAAGAGGCGCGGTTGCAACGGCACACGCACGTCAAAAAAACAAAACACACTCACACGAATACGCACTACATTCGCGTCAAGTCATATTAACTATGAATTTTGTATCAAATATCGAACATGACGTGTTATGATTAACCGTAGATCATATTTATGGCAAAATTATTGACAAATTTTTCAAACGATATTATATTATTACGACGACGAAGGCGGTATTGCGATTATTACTGCGAACACGCATGTGCCATATAAACGGTCTGCCGCGCGACTGCGACTAGCTAGTAGCTAGGTATAATATTATTACTACAGTCTGCTGTCTGTCTGACGATCACTACCTAGGTACCACCATGCGCGCGGCAGGTGTTGAACCGAGTGGAACGCTCATAACAATATATTTACTGTAGATACCTAGGTATAATAATCTATCTCCAGGTGCGTGCACGTATACCTGGTACCCATATGTCTATAATATACCTATTACCTTGTATTATTATTACTATTATTATTATTATATGTATAATATCTATAGTTTCGTGGTTTAAACATGCAATATAACTTAATTTACGTTGAAATTTTATACAGCCAAATGAATTGAAAAAAAAAACAATTTGAAACAATTGTTTCAACACAAATCCGCCGATGCCTAGTTATATCTGCACTGCAAATTCGAGTGATTTAAAGTTTTTTTTTTTACTGTCTTCATAAAAAATACATGCATATTATAATATGGCCGTCCACAACAATTCAGACTGAATGTTCGTCCTAACAGACGCAGAACTCCAACGTAAGTATCCCAACCGTGGGCGTAAACACGGGGGAGGGGAGAATATTGGGGATAGATCCCCAGAGCTTTAAAAAAAGATTATCCTTACTTCCTATTTCCATATCATATAATTCAATATGATGTTCCGGTTTGGTGATTTCAAAATCTGGAATATTAATTATATATCACCCCTTCCCCAGAACAAAATCGTAATTACACCACTGGTCCCAACGACGTTTTAAATTAGCTAATTTAACTTTTCTATTATTTTGAATACAATTTATCTTGCATGATTGTATAAATTGTTGTGTGTAACATAATTGTAAACTACCTACGTTTAGATGATTAATGTCAAGAAAACTTTAAAAATAAAAATAAATAATATGACGGACCCGTGTTACAATAATATAAAAACTACATTACTCCATCATTTACGATACATCGATATATGCATATATATATAAAGCGAGCATGTTCTATGTATAGAAATATAAGTATGGTATATAACAATTAAAACGTAAGATTTTCGCTCGTCATCTCTTTTGAGCTTATTCACAAAAACATCTACATTTGGTTTTCAATCGGTAACCGTAAAAATTACGTAACTTCGTGTTTGTGTTTATATATGTATATTATGTACCTATATATTTTATATACTAATTAGTAATTACTAATTATATGTTTAATAGTTAACCAACAACTTTTTTTATTGATAAATTATATATCAAGTTTTATTTGATGTGATTAGGTGTTTTATAAATATCCAGATGAAAATAATTTATTAGTTCTAACAGCCTTCAATGGTAAACTAGGTATTAAAATAATCAAAGTGTTTATTTTGTCACTCCATGCTGAAAGTTTGAAAATTTAATACAAAATTTTATGCTTTAGTATTATATAATTATTATTTTTAATTTCTACGTTTTGCTTCACAAAAGTTTATATCATAATTTTATATACATGATATAATTTTAAAAATGGTTTAACTCTAAAATGTATTGACATGAGAAATTATTTCTTTAATTTTTTTTTTTATAAATTGGTTAAAAAAATATTCGCTATTTAAGTCAAAATTCTTAAAAATTTAATACAATATCCCACATAAAATTGTTCTTATATCAATATAAAATTATTAAAAATAAATAGGTGCAATTTTTTTTTATTTATTTATTTGTATAAATTCTAATTTAAACAAAATTACGTATATGTTAACGTTAAATAACGATGTCAATTATTATTTTATTTTAAACATTAAAAACATTACTCGTGAGGACTTTTACTCTACGCAATGATGTTTTTGATTTATATATTATTATTTAATATAATACTACACTATAAACCTAATATTTCTGTTTTACGATATTTATGTACATTAATGTACAGCATGGGTCAACTCTCATAACCAATTCTATAATAGTTAGTACTTACAGAAAATTATAAAACTATAATATGCTTAAGTATAGTTATTGAAACATGAATTTTATTGCTAGGCAACATTTTTTGAATTAAACATGGTAGCTTTATGCTTTTGAATTAGATATTTCAAGCTAATAATATTAGATTATAATATTATAATAAAATAGATTCTATATAAATAAAATGAACCACAAAGAGATATTTGATTTCCCATCATTTAATGGAGAACATCCATACATAGTATGATTAAATATAATATAAAATATAATCTTTATTATTTTTATTTAATATAATTAATCAATGTGGTAACATCGGTTGATTGTATTTTGTTTTATTTACAGGGTATTTTAATGGTTCCATGGAATTATAGTCCTTGTGTTTTAGTGGCAGCAAGTTGGTGTTTGACTCACTCTACACCAATCACTACACACTAGTAATATATGTATTATATATATTTTTTGAACTTTTTAAAACTATCACTTTGATGTATACATACCTATATTCTCTTTTTCTTTTTATTATTATTATGATTATGATTTAGTTATTTAGTTAAATAGGACAGGTAAATAATTATAATTTATAATATAATGGACCATTGATATATTATGATTAAAAAAAAATCAATTATTTTTCGTATACACTAAAAAGCTTTATGAATGTATCAATTCAAAATCCATACAAAGTAATAGCAGGATATATCAGTACAAGTCATCTGCATGATTCGTCTAGACATCAAATAAGTTTAGGAATAAAAGCAGTGTTCCACCCAAATCCGTTGGTTGTATTTGTGTTAATCAAAGTGAGTAAAAATATCAATATTTATATGGTACTTACCATTTTGCATATTGTATTAAAAATATATATTTGATGTTATTTATGTCAATATCTAATTTGCGATCATATAAGTCTACAAATATATGGGTTTCCATAAAAATCTTTTTATTTAAATTTTTATTTTTTATTTTTGAAAGAAGCATCTTTATATAGGTAATATATATGTAGTAATATCAACAAGATTTCATTTACATTGGTTGTGCTCCAGGGTGAATCTAGGCAAAATTTAACTTTCCCCTGAAAGACTACAATATTTATTATAGGTACTATCATTGACATTTATAAAATAATATTGATACATCATTACATCGTACGATTTGTTCATATATAATAAGGAGTATTATAAATTTTAACTTTTTTTTTAATATTCTCTCGATAACAAAATAACATGTTTGTAAATTACTTAATATTATTTTTTACTGAGCATATTGTATATTATAATAATGATATATTTGGTATAATATTATATTGTTTTCAATTTTACGAATAATATTACAACACTATACTGCAGGATTACATGAAGTTGAATGAAGCGAAACGATATGATATATAGGTACATCATTATCCTGCAACAGCATCGATGTCCTGTCATTAATTGTGTTTATATACATAAAATGTATTATTACAGTCAATAATATTACACCCGTCCCTGTGCATATAATGTAGTTGTGTCCTAAACTATGACCTACCCAGCTTGTGAGGAATGTTCATTCTTTAATTTTAATTTTAATTTTTCCAGGCAGAGCAGGGGAGGTGAATATAATGTTTAGTTATTTGAAATATATAGGTAGGTAGTACGTACTTACACTATATATATGAATTATTTAACTATAGTCTACATTAGGCATATTAATAATAATTTATATTTACGCATTAATTGTACGTATAATGCTTATAGATATATTAGACATAGAGATATTGGTCTACTTAAATAAGATTATTGTAGTTATTATACTTCTAGGTGATTCCCGAGTTCCGTAATACATTATTCATCGACTATCGACGGTTAAAATACAATGCAATCGAACCAGTGGACGAAAATTGCGAGGCTTCTTATTGGTTTCTAACCAAACACTCAACGTATGAGGGCAATTTTTTTTACGAGTATTTATTGATGAACCAGATCCCATGTCCGTATGTGTATTGCCATTATTCAAATTCCTCGACCTGTCCGATTAATAAAATTATAAAGGTTCGTACAATCGATAAATTATACATAATGTACAGCCGTATAGATATAAATACGTATTATAAATTATACTTAACGTTCTGTAACTTTGGGAGTATCAATATATCATAACAACATATTAACAAACTTATTGTATTTACTCGTACTTTAGTCATATAGTCCATAGCTATGGTGAGTAGATAATACGAAATAAAAACTACTGTTGATTATTCAACCACTATACTTGGTATAGAAGGTACCTTATATGTAGGGCGTAAGTATACAATAGTGTGGAAATAATAGCTCACTGATATAAAGTATGTAAATAATAAATATAACTAACATTTAAATATAGGGACGAAACTAAATAATTATATCTATAGTGTGGTTGAAATACACCTTTTTTAAACAGATAATACCTATTATTATCAAAATTGTATGTTTGAGATGACGAAAACGTATTTTTTCATTTTTCATTACACTTTACAATATAGGTATAGTCGTATAGATAAAATAAAATTGTAGATGTTTTTGACAGGGTTATGATTATTTTCCAATCATGGTAAGTACTATGGTCTCGTGAAGTTTTCTGTTTGTTGACACTGTATTAGAGTTGCATGAGGTGTAAAATAAGGTGTCGTCAGTAAATAAAAAATTGTTGATCCTTGTTGAAGTGTCATATCATTAATATAAACTATTGAGAAGTTTTGTAATTTGTAATAGTGACAAACAAGAGTTATGAGGTAGCAACTTTATCTAAGGTGTTCTGAGGAATTCTTTAAATCAATAACATATACCTATTTAACAGGAAAGAATATTAGAATTGTCTTTTATATGGAATGTTATTTCCACATAATGGAATAATTTAAGAATGGTATTATACAGGAATAGTATTTTCTTCAAATTATAACTGCTGGACTAGTACATATGTATATACTGGTACCTATAATTATTGATTATTTATTGATGTCTTGATTGAGTATGTGATTTTTTTCTGTTTTGACATAAAAGATTTGACCAAATACGAAATCAGTTATAGTTTATGAATTGTGATGGTATACACGTTTCACTAACCGTTTTTTTTTTTTACCTATGGAGACTAATGATGCGCAAACAATAAACTTTGTTTCCGAGCCAGAGACTTTTTCATTGATTCACTTTGCAAGCCACTAACCTAACCGTCCTAACCTACCCTACCTACCTAGTGCTTTTCGATGCAGTATAGTCACAAATGATTCAATAAATTCGATTATCATAAAAACTGACTTTTTTCGGAGCCCCACAAATAGCTCCTCTGAACATGTTAAGTTAAAATATCTGAGTGATATAACACAGATATCCATTTACTTGCGCTAATATAGTAGTACCTACCTATACTTAACCATCCGAAGCAACGTCAAATTTCACTTGTATTCAAAAAATCCTATTCTCGAATAATTGTGTACTCACAAATATTTTTAAATTTTATGGAATGGTTGACATAAGGTTGAGTGTAATTGGAATACTTTTGTTTATATAAGAATGCACTCTAATATTCGTTAAGCCAGACATAACAATATATTATTATTATATTAATTAGTACTGCAAGTATCCTCCCTACAATCCATCACAACCGTTTAAAATAATAATAATAATGACCAACTATAAAACGAATCTAGTCAAATAACTACGTTTTATTTTAACAAAAGTGATGGCTAGTGAGCAACTAACCTATAAAAAGTTTTTAAGATCGAAGATTGAGAGTAAAAGTTTAAATATTGCTTATTAGAAATGTTAAAAGTTTAAATTTTAATTTGTATTCTTCAAAATTTTCAAAAAATTATCTTTTTATCCCTTAATTATTCACAATAATTTATTATTAAACAGTGGTATACTTGAGTAAAAAAATAAAGTTTATGTTAAGTGATGATACTTCCTTAAATCACATATATTAAGTATACCTACTCGTGTAAGAAAACAATTGATCTATTGACTAAATCTATTCAGTAGGTATAAAATAAAGTCTTTCAAAAATCATAATTTAAATAAATTCATCATTAAAGGAAAAAGGGGGCGTGGAAGCAATGGAACATATAAGTAAATTACTCTGTACTTAAAGAATATAAAATATTATTTTTTTAAATTTTTTTATAGAAAAATTGCATATCCGCTATAGTTGTATGTAACTATCATCTGATGAGTTTTGCCGAGTTTGGACCAGAAGATGGACGATCTGTACTTTATCACAAAATCACTAACGAGGTTATTACGTGGATAAAACAATTCGTATTATAGTCTGCACTCTGTATTCTGTAATGTACATACAGAAGTAGAAAACAAAGAATGTTATTTGAGTAATTTAATATACCTACACTTAAACATCACATAAAGTACATAATATTGTTATATTTTTACTAAAACAATACATATAGTTTTGCCTAAAATGTCCCATGTAAATATATTTTTTATTTGAACAATGCACATTTATATCACTCTATAGGTTCTTAAATAAACAACAACAAATTAAGTAACTTTTATAATAGGTATTTATTTTATATTCTTTGAATATGAGACTTTCAACTGAAGATTATTTTTATAAAAATTAAAAACCTATTTATTAATTATTACCTTAGAGCATAGACGATTTTTTTGTACCAAAAATTAAAATAAATCATATTACATATAACATATTTCTAATGTTTTCTTTTTTTAAATGCTATCCGTTTTTTATGAGTTTGTTATTTCGAAAAATATTGGAAGTTCGTATAATATTCATTTACTATCAAAAATACCTATACAACACTACCTAATATAGACAGTATAGTCTAATAAGTAATAACGTACCTATTTAATAACAACACTGTTCGGCGTTTTAATTGCGTACCTAGTTTATAAAACAATTATATTTACCAAACCAAGAAATGTTTAAATTATCAATGATACCATTAACTATTTATAATATGAGCTCAAATTACAGTATAAAATATAAATTTATAATGATGTAGTGTATCAAAGTTTAAAATTTACGTATTTAATGATTTATACCAAGTCATCAATACATAAACAACCTCTTTAACTTTACTACTAAAGATTATACTTTCTTCGCATTTATATTTCCAATCCATTACTATAGTTGTTCCTGTCTACTTATCATAGGCACTTTGGCATTTAAAGAAATCAAATGTAGGTAGTTATAACAATATTGCTATAATAATGCTACTATGTTCAAAGTGTATACTTAGGACGCCACTGTTTAAGTATGTGGTATTTTTATTACTTATAGGACATACATCTTGCAGATTTGAGTAGGTACTGTAGTTTTTGATTCGAGTTAAAAATATGGATAATGAACTATAAATGAAAAAAAAAACAAAATGGTTTAAAGTAAGTTATGAAAGTTATAAATAATAACATAATACCGTTAAATAAATTAAATGATTTTTCATATAATATCAAAGAATTCTATTGTTAATTAAATTTATTATTTAACTCATTACTTAAAATATTTGAATCACTTCAAGTTTAATCCGTTTTCTTTTTTGTTTCCTTGCTGTCATTTTCTTTATTATAATTGTAATTTAATAAATAGAAAAATTGTATGTTATACTATCATAACTCATAAGTCATAACTGCTATAGGTAAAGGTATAATACGTATTATCTATTCTGCTATAGATATATTTTTGTTTTACACCGATATCGATCATATACCTACCCATGGTACCTATTTATAAACGATATAATATAATGTAATTTAAATATACATTCGTCTGCATGTAAATATTTATTCTACAATAAATGACATTCTTGATAACGGGGACTGTGTTGAACAGCGGAGAGGGGAAGGGTTGTATACGGAGGGTTGGATCAATAACAGCTGTTGTCACACACACAAGACATTTGAGCGAATAGTGTATTTACGCATGAAAATCGGACGCATGTGTAAAACGGTGAACGTACGATTAGAATAAACATATAAAAATGCCTATGGAATCAAGATAAACAACAGTGTAGATCAGTAAAATAGATCGAACGAGTGATGGTGCGCGTTTAGTTTGTTGAAATCGGAAATCTACTCGGAACCACCGGGTATAACTATTATAATATTGTATTTAAGTTATGTACCAAGTATTTATATGTATATTTCATCCAATAATATAATTAATCACATATCACATTTGGAAAAATGTTTCATCAGTAATGACTTTATATTGTGTTTTAATGATATACATAATATATATAGCTGCAAGTAGGTACTAAACTACGTATACCGAAATTTCAATCTATGATCGTTAAATGTACATATAAATATGATTCTTAAAGCTGTGAATTTGAAACGATGCATGTTTTTTAGTTTATTGTAAAATGTAGATTTTTGTTCAGAAACTTTGAATGGTTTAACATAAAATTCAATTTTAAAATATTAATTTTGTAGTTTTTGGTAATTTTTTTACAGATTTTATTTTTAGGGATTTTAAACGCGTTAAGGTTGTATAGTTCATCAAATTCACAGCCATGAACAAATTTTATTATTGTTATAATAATTGGTAATGTACCTATAATAGGCTAGACGGTTAAAATATGAATTCCATCGAAGGCTCTGAAACCAGCTACAACTTCCCAACTGGCAGTTGTTTGACTATGATCAGAAATCTAGTATCTCAATTCAATGACCTGTTCAGCGATTTCAATCGATACATCTCTCCAGCCTACCACCACGATCGATGCGAACGGTAATTCAAAAATTGCAATACGTATGATATAAACTTTAGATAGATATTAGATATACATTTATTTTGATACATGTTTGTTATACATTTATATGTATAACGTATTAGTATAATAAAGTTTATATTTTATAATATGGTTGTAAATATACACTAAAGTGGAATAAACATTATTATCACTATTAACTAAATAATATTTTTACGTTTTCAGATCAGTACATATGCGTTTGTATTCAATGAATAAACGGGAATTCGTAATGGTTTTTATCGTCCTGTTGACGGCCATGGGACTAGTGTTATTCATCGGTTTGACAGGTTAGACGCCTTATATTAATGTACAATTAAATATTTATTTAAATAGCTGAGTCTAAGACTAATAGAAGTTATAAAAATATGCATTTTACAATAATATATCATTTAACGAGTTGGTTAATACCTGTACATTTTATTATTTAAATTTAAATATACATTATTCCTTTAAAAAAAAAAAAAAAGAAAAAAAAAGAAAAAAAAAGAAAAAAGTTTAAATATTTTTACATAAATAATAATTTAATAGCATCTAATTAAATTGTATACAAAATGCTTAGTTTAATTTTCTTAAGCTAACAAATTAATACATAGATAGAAATAAAAATATCTAATTAAATTCCGCGCACGTTCTCGGTAAGACCAAATTTAGTAAATTTCGCGAACGAGTTGTTAAAATGGAAAAAATTTAAAATACTTTTAATAAGGAATGCGATTATACATTTATACGTATTTATATTTATACTTGTATTCTACGTAAATATTCTAATCATTTAATTATTCAAACTTTGGCATTCTAACTACCTATATCATTCTAATTGACTACGCGTCATAGATACAACCAACGAACCTTCTAAATCAACGATAATTATATCTATTTATATCTACTTACCTATGATGTTTAAGAACCGTACTAGATTTTTCTCGGAAAACAAAAATTCGTTTCAGGACCTCCAATCACAGTGACGAGTAAGATAAGCGGAGTCGAAATATTGAAAAACACGAATGGATCGTTGCCACAGGGCCCATTCGTCATGAAAACTCCTAGTCTGTCAGTGTACAACCAACGATTGTGGTTAATCGCAGTCGTGCAGACGAACAATAAAGACGGTATTTACCTACTTACTTATTTTATTATAGTTTATAGCATATACCTAAGCCATTTAAACAATTTTTAGAAAAACCTTGACAAACAACGTAACATCCTTCTGAGTGTGACATATTGTATCTGCAAGTTGTGTTGTGTAGGTAATAATAATTATACAAGGATTATTTTATTTTTTTCTGCACATAGTGTACTTTAATTATTTATATATTTATTCGTATGTCTGAAAGCCGAATAATAACCTTTTAGTTTCACTCAATTTATAGTCAACAAATTCTAACCAGTTTTACATTGTTTACTTTGTATAACATCTAGTTCAATTGTTAGTAGTCTCGGTGGTAATTCTTTGTATTCGATTTGCTAATTTTTCAAATGTACCTATGTATTTCAAGTAGGTATCAACTTGTATATATGTGCTGCTTAATTTATATTTACATAATATAGATTAAAAATAATATAAAACAACTAACTCCACTTCTTTAACTTAAAAACACTTTTTGACTCTAATAATAGGTATATATTCAATATATTTTATAGATTTTACAGTATAAAAAAGTAATTTAGTTACTTCTAATTGTATTTTAATTTTAACAGATGAGACTTATGATAAAAGTTTCAAGATCAGCATGGCGATCAAGGGAATCACTCCACAACATAAAACCACTGATATAGTAAAAGTATTTAAAAATAACAGGTGACAGAGAATATTAAAATAATATTTCTATGTATATCAGTTAAACATAATATTAAATATTTTACAGGACAAGACATTTACTTTGTAAACAACAGATGTGTAGCCAAGTGCCTATTGCTCATATTGGTTACATACACTATACTCATTATATGTTTGAGGTAGATTTTTATAATCTAGAGACGTTTCATCAAAAGTACCAAGTAAAAGAAGTCATATTTTATGTGAGTGATGTATAAGCTTTCAAATTATAACATATTTGCATAAATAGAATTTAAATTGGTAGTAAATAATAATATTAAATTATAATAAATTGTTGTGCAGTACAAATCGTACAATCCTGGTTACACTCAGATGGAAATATGGTTCAGACTTATTTATTTACTCAGTGCTTTTGGAGTGCTTGTAAGTATAATTTTAACAATTACTTAATGAATACATTCTGTACAAAATGTACCAATAAAAAATGTAACTTGCTTTTAGTGTTGCTTTGCGAATTCGTTAAGGAAATTTCCAGTGGTAGATTGGTCGTACGAACAAAAATGGACTGTTGTTTTATTGCCACTGTTAATATTATTCAATGGTACATAAATTAAAAATAATTTCAAAGAAATTTGATAGATACATCTAAATGTAGATTAATAATATATGTTTTAGATCCAATTTTTCCTTTGACGCTTCTTACAAGTAATCAACTAATTGGAATGTTAGATGGTGTCTTCCAAGTAACATTTATCTGTGCAATTTTATTTTTTTGGCTTTGTATATATCATGGACTACGCCAAGTATGACATTTTATTTTTTACAAATTAGTAAATTTATAATAATTGTTAAATTAATTTAATAGAATGAAAGAAAACCGATTGCATTTTATCTCCCAAAAGCAATTTTAGTAGGTCCATTTTGGATATGTGGTGTTATTATGGCCAAATACCGTCGAATGAATGAATTTGATGATCCAGCATTCAGTTACGAGATTGATTCTAGCGCATACACCGTAAGGAATTAAAAATAATTATTGAAGTTATAATAATGTAATAATTTATTTAATTTTTTATAGAATATCAAAACCTGTGTAGGCATTTTTGTAATTATTTACATAGTATATTTAGTATGCTTGATTTTGAGAGCATATAGTGATTTGCGTTCAATGCCATATTTTGGTCAGTATTCAAACAGTAAAGAAATTAATTTACAGTTGAAATAATTTAACATAGTATTGTTTTTATAGATGCTAGACTGAAATTTGTAACTATTTCAATGGTCATATCACTTGTAATATGTTCAACTATAACACATATGCAATATGGACTTGGATTGATTGAAGACTCATTTGCTGCTGACTTGAACACAGAATATATGACATCAGCATTATTTATGACTTTTTATGGGATATGTAATTTCTATGTGTTTACTTTAGCTGCGGTTTACTCTCCAACAAAAAAACCAGGATTTGGTAAATGTTATATTATTTTAATAATAAGTAGTAAATAAATATATACGCAAAAAACTAATTTGTTTTTTATTGGACAATTTTTAGAGTCTTCAATAACAAAAGATAATCCTGCATTCTCAATGGTTAATGACTCTGAAGAAGATATGCCATATGGTTCAGATGAAGAGAGCCACAAGCCACTAAACCCTCCCAATGATGACAGTGATTAATTGTTCTATTATAGTTTAATTGTACATAAACTCTATTTGGTCTTAAATAGACTTTTTCATGTTAAACTAAATTTAAAAAAATAATTTTTTTTTAAAATAATTATAACTTAATATATTTGTTTACAAAAATGTGTTGTAATTCATTTATACTAATTAATCCAAAATTAATAATTGCATATTAATTAAACAATATTTAAAAAATTATCAATTACCCATTAATGACTGATTAAAGAATAAGGATACCAAATTTCAGTTTAGACTAATTGTCGGAAAAAGTATTTTCCCATAATTTTTCTAAGTACATTTAATTAAATGTACGTAAAAAAATGTACTTGGATTATTCAACCTTAAATGTAACCATACACTATTGGATAAAATGTATTATTATTAATTATTTTAATGTTTTCAATTTCATAATATTATCTTTGATATAATGATATATATTATATTAAAAAGTAAAATCATTTATAGATTAAATTTTTTTTTTTATATATACATAAATAATTTAAACAGATTGTAAAATATTTTTCGATTATTCATAAATATTAAATATAACATATTTTATTAATTTTGTATTTAAACCGTTATAAATAAAAATTAATAAAAATATATAAACCTTAATTTAAATGAAAATACAGGGGAATAATTATTTTCGTGAAGTATGGACAATGGCTATCAAAATAAACTATAAGGAAAAATAGGCGAATCAGAGTTAATTGTAGAGATCGATGAAAGTTTATTTTTGAAAAGAAAAAAAAATCACATTGGTAGGATATTTATAGAAATATCTTGATGATTGAGATAATTTAGAAGTACTATAAATTTAAATAAAATAAAAAAAGAAAATATAAGTTTTTTTTTTTCTTAAAAATGAATTAAGATATTTTGATTGGTAATTTCTTTCAATGACAATGATTATAGTATCTTAGTTGATTTATAACTTAAAATCATAATATCAAATAATATTCTCCAAAGTTTGTTCTTATGAAATAATTAAATATTTGATATTCATATTCTTGATGCAGAAGACTATTGAAATATTTCATTTTTCTTCACAGTCTTCCGAAAAATTGAATTTATTTAACAGCCTTGAAATAAATATTAAATCTATTATCATTACAAGCAAAATAGTATAATGGGTAATTTTATATTTATTAGTAATAAGAATAGTCATATTTACATTAAAGTACTCTTGTAAGACCCATTTTTATAACCATCTTTAAACCCATCTTTATATCCATTATCAAATCCTAGTTGGAACATCACATCAGATTGATTTGTAGATGTAGCTCCTTCTCTAAATGCTGTCTATAAAATTGGGTTTGTTAGAGAATAATTTAATACAAATACATTTTTATTTATGTACCTTTTCAATTTCAGAGATATTTTTTTTCCAATTTCTTCTCATTATTTCTTGTTCATCGTCACTACTAACATCTGCATTCTCAGACTGGCAAGTAGACATGTCAAGAAGAATCAGAGTATTAATTTCTAGTTATTTTAAAATTATTAGGAGAGGATTTCCTGTTTAAATGTTCGAACAGTTACGTTTAGACAATCAATAATTTTACGATAAACATATAAAACATAATATGTAATAACTAATAAGAGACTTGATATGAAACAAAAATTATAAACTATCGTATTATCCAGCTACAATTTCTTCGATAACTTCACAAACAAAAAATTTAAACGTTAAAACTCTAAGAACACAGCAAAAGTGTCACGTCAAGATATGTTTCAATTTATAGTTAATTATGTATAAGTTAATTTTAGTTATATTTTAGGAATGGAGAAGAGAGATTTTGTAGTCGGTATATCACGATATCACGATACAGTGATACACCATTCACATTTCACACCGATCACGGTCAAGATTTAAGATAATAATCGTAATATAAATTTGTGAGTAAAAAGATAGATTTCAAATTGGATTTTCTATTCACTCTGAAATTCAAAATTATAACATTTGATAACTGCGTACTGCGTAGACATGTTAAACAATTTTTATATGTAATTTTATGTGGATGGATAACCGTGACCGTAACCAAAATATAAATATTTAAATTGATAAGTTGATAATGATAATGCTTATCTTTTAATTTTTTCTTTGTATATTATATTTTGTATTTATTTTTTATCGTCAAAGTAGAATCGTGTAATACTCTGTATTATAAATTTATATTTAATAATAATATAATATTATATCGTTATTATTATTCGTCTACCTAAAGAAAATGTTTTTTTATTTAAATCATTAGCATTTTGTTTTTGTTTTAATTGTTTCGATACATTATTAAATATTAATATTACGTGAAAATTATTTTGTAACTATGTTTTTTTAAATTTAAATGTTGTCAGTAAAAAAACTATACACTATGTTTGAAAAATATGAAGACGTGGCTTTTAAAAAGCTAAAATGCTTTTATCTTTTTACTATGAAAAATGTATGATCCAAACATGTTAATAACATTCATTCTATTGATTAACTAATACTGTTTTTAGACATAAGTTATGTCTTCTAAAATGAGTCACACTCAAATTGTGGTATTATGTTCTATTGCAAATTTTATAAATGCAGCTGATCGTGTTATTATGCCAATTGCAATAATACCAATGACTAGTTATTTCAAATGGACAATGCATTGGCAAGGATGGATATTATCAGCATTTGCTTTTGGCTATTTAAGTAGTCAAGTAACTAAATTATATATACTTATAAACCTTACAAAATGAATGATAAATAATAAGTATTTATTATAAACAATATCCTTTTTTTTATTTATTCAGGTTATTGGAGCTTGTGCTGCTAAGAAATTTGGTGGTAAATTAATTTTATTATTGTCAGTTTTTTTGTGGTCAATATCAACTGTCGCCACACCTTGGGTATCTCATAACACATTCGCATTGATTTTATGCAGAGTAATATCAGGATTTGGTGAAGGATTAGGTAAATCAATTTTAAATAAGCTTATTTATGAGTTAATAAAAAATTCTTGAATTCATTTTTAATAAAATTTAGGATTACCAACCATATTTCATATTTTTGCTAATAATATAGCAATAACAGAACGTTCAAGTGCATTTGGTTACTTAGTGGCCGCAGGTTCTGTTGGCCAGACAGTTGCAACTGTGGTAAGTTAATTGCTTAATGGTTAATAATGTTTACTTATACAAATCAATGTATTGAATACAAGCTTTTTACCATACTTTTATTATGAATATTCAAATTATTTGAATAATGTACAAACTATTTATTTTTGGCACATTATTTCTGAATTAAAATACCCAAATTGTACAATATTCAGGTGTAGATTAGTAAAAAAAAATATAGGATGTTAAATAATTTTAAAGCAAATAAATATAAATATATTAAATAGTTGCTAAAAATAATCAACTTACTTTCTCATTAGCTACTATAAATAGCTTCTTACAAAAATATTACATGAAATATAAATATATATTAGACCTCACTGCAAGCTTAATTGGAGGCTCATTTTATGATTATTATAGTTATTTTCTATGGATAATAGTTCTACTACTTTACTAGGGAATTATAACTCTCATTAATAATTCACATTAATTTTAAGTAGATTAATTAAGATACATTTAAAGGTACTTATTGGGACAAGTATATAGCTATAGCGCCCCAGCATTCATGTTTTATTTACTTTATCTAAGTGATGTGTACATAATCTTCACAAAACAATGGATAAAGTAAATAGTTAATAAAATGAGGTAATAATAATTTAACAAATCATTTTTTTCTTATATATTTGGAAGATGATTAGTAATTAAATATTAAACATAGTATTTATGTATATAATATGTTTAATTTTATAGATTTTAATGTATTTTATCAATTTATTTATTTATTTTAATACTAAAAATATATTAAAGTTTTTTATTAAACAGGTATTAAATTTAATGAAATATAATGAAATAAACAAATAATATTAATTGATAAATAAATCAATTCATTTTTAATAATTAATATTATGTTTGACAACTTGGCTTGATAAATCAATGAAATTTTGTATGTGAAATATGCACTCTCATAAATTGTAACTAATAATATCTACAATTATACAATATCTTATTACATGTGTGTCATCAAAGACATTTATTAACTACTGTTATTTTTTAGTAAATTATAAGTATTTTATCTACTCAGCAGAGTAAATAATGTAGTATTAATTATCTGGGTAGTGTAAGAAATAATTGTATAATAAATAATGTTAATTTACTCCAAAGGTATGGGAAGTATTCACATTACCTCTTTTCATTCTTTACTTGCCAGTAGCTATATCTATAATAAAAATCTATGATAATATTAACTGTTACTTATATTTAATAGTAAAAATAATTTTTTTTATCTAGATATGCCCACATTTAATGTGGCAAACTAGTTTTTATTTATTTGGTTCAATTGGTATTGTTTGGTCACTTATATGGATTTCATTATATTCAGAAAAAGATTATGGAAAAAATGATGAGCTTCCATTAATTATTATTCCTCAAGTATGATATTCACATATTATGTATACCTATGCTATTCTTATTATATATTCATCTTATACAGAGACAAAGTTAAAACAATGACCTACTTTTTGAAATTAACCAGATTTGTCCTATGTTAACTGGTCATTGTCTTAACTTAGTTGCATTATAGATATCAGTATTGGTTGTCTGTCTTTCACAGTTGTAATTTATTAAAAACTACTAATTTTGTTGTCATCAGTATGATGTGATATAGTAAAACAATAAATATTATAAAAATTATTTTAATTTAACGTATTCAAATATACATGAGATCAAACAGGTTTTTTTTTTATTCTTTAATTTCAATAAATTTGACTTGAAGTTTGAAAATTTTTAAAAATATAATTACTTATTGGTCTTATAAAATTTCAACATTGAATTTAAATCTGATTTTATAATATTTATCACTTCTATACATATATAGGACGTATGGATAAAAAAAATGTGTAGTTTTTAATTTTTTGCTGTGTTTCACATGTAAAAAGTAAGATAACAAATATTTGTATCCAATTTCCTTAACACTATTTAGTATTATTTTATGTTAAAATGTAATTAATATTTATAATACATTTATTTTTATTAAAATAATAAAACTTACTATTTTTTATATAGTATTCTAGTATACATTGGAGAAAATTTTTTATATATTGGCCTTTATGGGCGATATATATAGCTCACTTTACAATGAATTGGTCCAACTACATAATAATGCATTGGTTACCTACTTATTTGCGTTACCTTGGTGCTAATTCACATAGTATTAGTTTAACAGCTGTTCCATATATATTCAATTCAGTGTTTGGTATTGGTAAGTCTTAATTATTCAAATAAAAATATATGTATAAAAGATCAATGAAAATAAAGTAAAAATAATTTTAAAGATCTCAATGTTAATAAATACTTCTTTGATGTGGGTATCTATACTATTTTATTTATACATATATTGATGCCAAACATAAACTGTTGTTGATAGGTAATAAATATTCAAACTTTTTCAAAAATATATTTCACCTGATATGCTTGTATAATATGAACATAATGTATGTTATATTTTTATGATTTTGAATCGTTTAATCCATTTAGCAGTATGCCTAAAAAAATCATTTGATTTTTGTTTGTACTTAATTGTTACAATGCATAATTTTAAAATATTCAATTTAATATTATTTAGATACATGTCTGAAAAATTACACTATTTCTAGTAATTTATTTATCAATGTATATTTATTGTTGATGTTTTTTAATATTTTGTGATGGTTATTCGATTTTGGTTTTGTATTTCAAAACACGTATATCTCATTAATGATTTTTTCCAATTGTTTTTCTTTGAAAAGTGAAATTGATTAATTTTCTACGATTTAAATTATGATATAATAATGCTTTTATTATAAACTAATAATTAAACAGGTATAAAATACCAAAAAGTTCTAAAATTTAAATTTGTATTTATTCTAATTTTAAATCCAAAATGCTAGATAATTTTAAGTTACATGTTTAATTATTTATTTCTTAAAATTAAATTTTTTTATATTATCTTGAATATAGTTGCAGGAAATTATGCAGATAAACTAATTTATGGCAGATGGTCAGTATTAACTGTTCGAAGGCTTATGACTACTATAGGTCTAGTGGGACCAGCAATATTTCTAATTCTATTTTGTACAGTGAATAGCTTAGAAGCAGCCATAATGTAAGGCCTACTTATTATTAATACATATTTTATAATCAATTGATGCTTTAAAATTTAATTACTTTATGTGATAGATTTATTTCTATATCAATGGGACTATGTGCATGTAATTCAGCTGGGCATTTAAGTAATCATTCTGAAGTGGCTCCTAATCATGCTGGCATTACTTTTTCAGTATCCAATACTCTGGTAAATGTTATTAATAATTTCTATTTATAAATTTAGCGGCACTAATATCAGCTTTAAATTTATTGCATAAGAATAAAATCTAAAATATAAAGTATCCCAGTAAACAGTGAATTTGTTACTCTAAAATTTGGGATAAACTTAATGTACTTATATTAAAATATCTTTAACTTATATACCTATATACTCTATGAACTTCTATCGTCTGCAATAGTATCACCTATCTAAAATAGGTATAGCATCCGTTATACTTAATACATAGTAATTGGTGCTACTGTATGAATGATTAATTTTATGATTTAAAACACTTTTAAAATACTCAATCTTATTAATTTATTTTTTAGTAATTATCATTAACTTTTGAATGTAGTTGTTTTTAAATTCATGTATTAAAACTAATCTTTACACTTAAATGTATTTTAAAATAAATTATTTTAATTTGATTGTTTTGAAAATATTTTAGGCTACCATACCAGGAATACTATCTGGTCCTCTGACGGCAGAACTTGTGACTGCATCTCATGGCCGTTGGTTTCCAGTTTTCATTTTAGCGGCTGCTTTAAATTTTACTGGCGCAATTATTTATTGTAGCCAAAGTTCAACGTCTCAAATATTATAATTGACAAATTTGTAAAAAAAATATATATATACAGAGTAATTATTTTTGTTAATTCGTTTTAGAGTTACCAATCAAATAAACTATATTTATTGTTTACATATTATTATTAATACTATTTAAAATTGTAAATGTTTATTTTTATTAATATTATGTTGTGATTAAATTACAAATAATAATTATTACTAAACCTATTAATTATAATGTATAATATATACATTAAAATTACAGCACAATGATCCTGTAAATAAATATAATTTTGTTTTTGGTAATATATCTTATGGGAATGAATGATAGAGCCCTCAGCTATCGAAATTCCGAACATTATTAAATATTAAGTATTTTATATACATTGTTATTATAATATGTTCTTTTCTATTATTATATTATCTGCTGTTTTTTTCTTTAAAAATCTGGATTGAAATGCATGACATAGCAATTATGTATTCAACTTATCAGTAAAATATCAAAAATGTGTTAAAAAAAAAAAAAAAAAAAAAAAAAAACAGTGCAAAAATTGCTTAACTGTCAACTTGTATCAGTAACCACTCAGCTGTATTTTCTTAAAGTTGATGATTTTGTTACGTGCGTTGTAAGGACCATACTAAGTTTTAATATATTTTTAATTAAATACAAATTAGAAATTAGAATAAACATTAATCTTCTTAAATGTCTACTTTCAAGATTCCATGAAGGTAAGTGATTAGTGATTATAATTATTGTGGTTGCTAAGGGAACAAACAAATGGTGTAGTAATACCTGTCTACAAATCTTTATTTCTATATTGTAGGTTTGTGTAAATGTTTGAGTTAATTTAATAAAAAATGAATGTTTATCATTAAAATGTATTACATTTTAAGTTCATTGTTTTAAGAATTATTATGGTCTTTAAGGTAAATATAATATAAGGGAGGCTCCCAAAAACATGTTTACATTAATATCTGTTTATAGGCATATAGATAAATATAAATACTTTTAAATATTTATAAATAATTAAATATTTGTTAAATTTAATTTGCATGTATTAAAATTCTCAGAAAAATATTTTACAGCATAGTATACTATATTTTTAACATAGTAAATACTACGTATATAAATATTACCTACTTCAACATGAAGACAAAGTGTTCTTATAATTTACATAGGTATATAGGTAGTATTTATATTATGATATATAAGAGTATTTTTGAAGAAACTAGGGAATAAATTCTAAAATTATAAACCCTATGTATTCTAAGTATATTAGATTTCTGTGTTTAATATAAAACTTATGTATCCACATTTTTTTAGCTTACATGTATATGATTTCTTCTTCGGCCCCTTAAATGAGAGTTAAATTAAAATTTGTTTTCAAAATATCTATCAGGGTTTGTCTGTTACCATTGGCTATTAGTTACATCACTTTTGAATTTAATCAAAAAAATGGATATTTGTTTGCTCATTTTGATACAATT
Organism: Melanaphis sacchari; assembly: GCF_002803265.2. NCBI lineage: Eukaryota > Metazoa > Arthropoda > Insecta > Hemiptera > Aphididae > Melanaphis > Melanaphis sacchari. The sequence continues at coordinate 316,434 of NW_020271184.1, forward strand.
GAGAAATTATGTCAGCAGGTATATCTGTTGTGGTACATTTTATAAAATATTTTCTAGTTAAGTTTGAAGGTGTTGAATGTCGATCGTCGATCCATTGACTTAGAATGGAACAAGCCGCAAGATATTCTAAAGCCCCTATTCAAATTGACTATGAATGAAAATAATCAAAATTCTGTGATTATATACAGGTGCAAGTTATTATATTTAACTATAAAAACTTAGTATTTAATTAGTTATAGAGTAAATGATTTTTTTAGGGGATTTCATAATTATTTTTGTGTTAAAAATTTATCTGGTAGCCATCTTTACAAATTTAATCTACAAATAGAATTGCATAATGTAAGTTCAGAGAATTCAGTGTTGGATACAGCTACAGTCAGTTTAACTACAAAAAGTAGGATATTTATAATTTCATTTTGGTTTTTTAATAATTTATAAATACACTGATGTTAATGTAATATACAACACAAACAATTCATAAATCATCATTTCAAGATAAGAATAGTTATATAAGGCCAATACTAAGTCTTTCTTAAAATTAAAATTTCACTATAGACATAAATTCCATGTAACATATATCATGTTATTTAGGTGAATGTCCGAGTATCACTGCATTTCATCATAGTGCCTATCAAAATTTACCGTTGCTCTTTCAGGAGTTCTTAGATACAAGAGCTCATGATATAAACATTTACAACGAGTTGGGCGAGTGTAGTTTGTCCAAAGCTTGTGCAGCTGGCCATAACGACATGGTACTTACTCTATTGCAATACGGAGCAGATGTGAATTTACCAAATTTGTTTACAAGAATTACACCGTTGATGACAGCTGCTTACCATGGTCATGGAGATATAATAAGAATATTAGCTCGCAATGATGCCGACTTTACTTTAAAAGATATGTACGTCTGACCTATCATTATTGACATTTTTTTTTAAATATTTTTTAATCATCTTATATTATATTTGCTTATAATTAGAAATTTAAAAACAGCACTTCATTATGCAGTAGATGGATCTCATAATGACGCAGTTAAGATGCTCCTGGAAGGAAATTGGGGTGATGTAAACTCAGTAGACTCTAAAGGTTGGACTCCATTAATGAGAGCAGGTAAGTATATTAAGAATAAAAATGTTAAAATTAAAAGTTGAAATTTGTAAAAAAAAAATGTTAAGTTAATTGTCTATATAAGTTGTCACAAATAGTATAAATGAATACATTGTTTTTTAGTGTTGATGTTTGCCAATTTGGATGTGATCAAAACCCTTATTTCACATGGTTCAGATTTAAGTACTAAAGATAAAAATGGTCAAGATATTTGGCAGTTGGCTCATTTATCAAATAACTTGAAAGCCTTAGAAATATTACCAAATTAAATTATTAGACTTTCTCATGGTTTATTATAAAAATGAAAAAATAAGTTACTTTTCCTTAATAATTTTTTTAACATTTAATGTATTAACTATGATTAATTTAAATGTTATTAGTTTATAAATAGTAATGTAAATGATTTAAAGGAAAACTTATAAGTAATTATACAATAATAATGTATAATATTATTAGTTAATTTTTAATATTTGGTTATTAATTTAATTTATACATTGTTTAAATAATTCCAAATTCTTGTTTATCAAAAAAAATCTTAAAATACATATTACAAAGGTTACTTAAAATAATGAAAAAAAATGTATTTATTTATATACATAAAAAAAAATAAATATATTCAAGGTAATTTTACAATTGAATAAGGAAATACAAACTTCAGTTAAATATGGAAAAAATCTTGAAGCATAGTAGCTCTTCTTTTCTCAGCAATATCCATCTGATTTTCTAAGTCACCTCTGTCAGTAGTTTCTGCTCTTTCGATCTTCCATGATAAATTTTCAATTTCAGCTTCCAGTTTAGCTTGTTGATATTCAAATAGTTCTTTCTTTGGTCCATTATCCATATAATATGCATATGGATAAGTATATTGAAGAGTATATCGGCATTTTGCTAGTAAAGTAGCAGAATCTAATAAATACTGCCAATCAATCCATGTGCCTTTACTTGTCATAACTTTACTATTTATTCTTTCTTTGATTTTATCAAGTGTTTGTTTTTCCAGTTGTAAACTTTTAGAATGATTTTCCCATCGTTCATAGTAATGAAGATATTTTTTCAATGCTTCGCGAGCTCTAGCAGATTCTGAACCATTCTGAGGATTTTCTCTATACTTAGAACAATCATAATATTCAGTGCCGTGCGCTTTCCAATCTCCCATACACATCCAGCAAAAATCAAATTTACAACTTAAACATTGCATATGATTGCAGCCACCATTTTTTTCAATAAAAATATTACATTTAGGACAGTCTTTAGTGTTAGCTGCAATGTAATTTGATGTCTCACTATCATCTGCACATTTGGTAATCCATTTTTTAATGGTGGCACAATCTGTAGGAGCATGATAATCATTTCCACATTTGAAACAAAACGAAGTTTCACACTGAGTACATATAGCTTTCTTGGCAAGAGACTCTTTAGATTTGATGACTGCAGTGCAGTTAGCTCCAGGACAAAAGCGTAATAATGGATGTGATTTAATATACTCACGGAATGCAAATTGTTGGTATTTTTTCCTTAAAATTGGTTTATTAACTGTCGATAAAACTATTTCTTCTGGTACTAGTAATTCACAGTTTAATGCCATACAAGAAAGTTCTGTACTTACGCCTTGTTTTATTTTATTTTCAAAATGACAACGCCAGCAGTTATCACAATAACAATGTCCACAAGCTAAACTAGTAATTCCTAATTCTTCAGCTACTGGTCCTACACAAACTGGACATACAAATTTATCTCTTTTTGTTTTAACTGATACTGGCTGTAATGTTTTCATTCTGGAAGCGACAAAAAGCTTATCAGGGTCTTCATTATACTTCCATAAAACTTCTTGAACTGCCCATTTGTTTTCATAAAGTAAAACTTTTGACATCGATGGTGTTACATGTATACTAGTACATAACTGTTCAACAAGTTCATTTAAAAATTTTTCAACTTCGTCAACTGAAAGGCATTGAACAGGAAAATATTCAGCATCAGGATTATGTGGTGGACTCATTACATCACGATCAGCATTGTAATAATCTTCATAATCATCCTGATCTGAATATTCCATATCCTCATCGTCATATTCAGACATGGTTTCTTCTGAAAACGACGGTATCAAATATGTATACCACTTAATACCTATAAAACAATGAAAATCAAATCAATAATATAATAAAAATTAATAGGTACCTATTAAGTATTAATTTGGTCAGTTATTCTTTAATACCTAATTAACAATATGTATGATAATGTTAATTTTAATTAATGTTATTGTTATGAGATAAAATATTATGGGTTTAAAACTATTCATCAAATGTATAACGGTTAGTTAATAAAATTTTTAATATTAATTATCATAATATGTATGCAATATAAATTATCATCATTTCATCATCCATTGACTACAAAAGTACTGAATAGTACGATATCATGGTAATAAATTATAATTTATAATATTTACAATCATTTTGGCATATTTAATTTGGTAATTATATATCGGAACAATGGTGCATAGACGATGCAAATTAAAAGTAGTACAATAATCATAACAGTAAATGCATAATTTCAATTCATACCTGAAACCTGACGGTATTCTTTGATACACAACTTTTCATAATAGTAAATTAGTCATATGAATTATGACAACATTAAAACGTTTGTAAGCACAAAATAAAAACCAAGTTTGAGAAACTATTGAATTTTAACTTTCAACATTAAATTCTATTCACTATTGTATACTTGTACACTGCACAATTACTAAACACAATAAGTGATAAGAAAAGATGAATTTCAGAGTTTGAAAAAAATAACCCACATATATATATAGGTCATTCGCCAGCGCTAAAAATGATAAGACTTTGAGTACATTTTTTTTATTCTCCATGATAATATCTAAAATATGACCATGGTTTAATACAAATATTTATATTTTTATCTATAAATCTTGAATATGATTGGAGTGGCTATACAACTTAACCTATAATAATTTTAACATAATATGACACAAAAAAATTTAAACGATATAGTATAACGATATAATAAAAATAGAGATATAATATGTTACATATACTATGTATTAGACTAATATTTTTATTTTTTTTATTTTTTTTTAAACTTTTTATTTTAAAGCGTACAATCTGTAAATAAATTATTACGATAAGTACGCATGCGGTAATATTATATAATATAGCTTGAGATAAACGTGATAAAAGCAGCCACCCAATAGCGACACTTTATGACATGATTAGGTTGAATTTAAATTTACCTTATATATTTAGTTAATTGATAATTAGACTAAAACTAAATAAAAAATAAAAAAATTTATTCAATTATTATCTATTTATTACACCTATTTCATTAATATTAGTTATATGTAGATTAAAAAAAAGAATTACATAAAAAAAAAAAAAAATGCTTAGTTCATAATTAGTACTATAAATTATTGCATTTACAAATTAGGTACTTACGCTCAAATAATAATAACAAAATATTTAAACTTGAGCTATTATGATTGACAAACTAATACTACACTAACAAAATATTATTTAAAAACAATCATTTTAGAAATTAGTCGGTACCTACTAATCAATCAATAAGATACTAACAGCTAAATAAATATATATTAAATATACTTCGAATATCTTGTAATATTATAATAAGTCCATTAGGGTGGTCCTTAAATTTTAAGTTCAAAAATGTTTTCATCTCACCCCTTAAAACAGTGTATATACATACAATAATTAACTACACGAAATATTGAATCAATCAAACAAAGTTAACCCGTGCCTATTTGAACTTAAAGTTTGAACTTTTACAATTTTTCAAAATTTTTCAAATTTTTGTACTTATATCATAAACCGTTGATCAAATTGAAATTTATTATAGATACTAAATTAATTAAAACTACATTTACGAAAATATTTGTTCTATATATTTTTTAATATCTTCAACTGTTGGTGAGATATATTAATGTTAGTGTTTAAAAATCGGTCTTTTCGATATTTTTCAATATTATAACGTAAATTATTACAATTTGTATTGTTTACTTATCGATAACTCCAAAAGTTATTTTTATAAATTAGAGTAATAACTGCAATGAATACCCATATAATTCACTGATATTATTTGTATCGGCTCCTTATCGTAATTCCGATAGTTCACGTAAATTAAACAGCCTAAATTCTCTAGTCTAGAGATTAGTTTAGGATACAGGCAGAATAAATGGGGCTTGTATTATTTTGGAACAGTTACTAAATAAAAGCCTTCTTTATTTGCCATGTCGTCATCATATTTATGAACTTATACTACGATCAATATTTGAATTGAAGATGACCAGTTTTTCGGGTCCAGATATTACGCTGTTTAAACGATTCCAGCAAGCTTGGGAAAAACTAGACTCAAAAAAAATAACAATTGGTACCGCAAACAATGATATACAATTAAAAATTATGGACGTAAGTAACGATATAATAGAATTTTGTACGCAACAACTACAAAAAAATCATTACAGAGATGACTACAAAGAGTTAATAGAATTAATATTAATTTTTTCTCGGAGGATGCCCATCTGATGAAATCACTATAAAAAAACCTGGTGCTATTCATCACGCTAGATGGATGGCAAAAGCGTTATATTCATTAAAAATATATTTATTTAGAGATCAGTTTAATTTAAATATAAAAGAGGAAATCGGGCTAAGGGACATATGTATATTTTTGATTCGTCTTTACGTGAAAGCGTGGTTTGGGGCTCCAAATGCTGCAACAGCACCATACCAAGATTTTAATTTTATTAAAGATGTATATAACTATTATGACTCCGATGTTTCAAAAACAATTCTAAAAAAATTCTGTGGACATTTATGGTATTTGTCTGATGAAGCAATAGGTTTTTCATTTTTTGATAAAAATGTATCTGCCGATTTAAAAAAAAAGATGGTTAAAGCTTTAACTTCAAACGATGGCTCAGATGAAATAGTAAAAAAAATATCAATTAAACCTCATGAAGTTTCATCTTTAGTTACAAAAGATTTTAGTCATTTTGTAACGAAAAATACAAAAATATTTTTTGAACGTTTCGGTATTGACACACATTTTTTAAATGATGAACCAGATGAATGGATTAACAACACTGCGTATAATGATGGAGCAAATACTGTAGCCCATATTAATGTTGTTAATGATACGGCAGAAAGAGGAGTAAAGCTAATTGAAGAATATAACAGCATTTTAACTAAAGATGAAGAACAAAAACAGTACCTACTACAAATTGTAAAAAATTATAAAATTAAGTATCCTGACGGTAACAAATCGACACTACAATAATATTATGTTATTAAATATTATTAACTATTAAAAAAAATTTTATCAGTTTAAGTTCATTATACAATTTTTATATACTCGTACAACATTTTATTTTAGATACAATATGTTAACATTTTTAGTTTTAAATATATTCATGGAAAAGTAAAAAAAACACAGTTTTTATACTAAGGGACAATATATTTCACCAACAATTGAAGATATTAAAAAAATTATAGAACAAATATTTTCGTAAATATAGTTTTAATTAATTTAGTATCTATAATAAATTTCAATTTGATTAACGGTTTATGATATAAGTACAAAAATTTGAAAAATTTTGAAAAATTGTAAAAGTTCAAACTTTAAGTTCAAATAGGCACGGGTTAACTTTGTTTGATTGATTCAATATTTCATGTAGTTATTTTTTTTATGTATGTACACTGTTTAAGGGGGTGAGATGAAAACATTTTTAATTTTTTTTTTTTTTCATCTATAGTGAAAGACCACCCTAAAGTCCATATAGTTTATAATTGTATTGTGGAAAGGTGGGCAAAATGGGGTAGTCTAGTGAAATAGGGTATTGGTTCATTGCGCCTATTGGTCATACTTAAATCGATTAGTGATAATTAAATTGTAATTTATTAATATAACACTAATTAAAACAAGTGATGTTTAAACACAGAAAGAAGTGGCTTAAATATTTGTTCTAAATCAAATCTTTTTATTACAAAAAAAAAACTTTTGTTTTAAGCATGTAGCTTAAAACAGCTTACAACTTACTTCTGCAGCGTAAAGCTGTAGAAATTATTTCTCAGTGAATCACGTTTTTATGGACTTCTTTCGGGTAGTGCTAACGAGTAATTATTATTATTTATGCAGTACTTTATCACCTATGTTTTTAAATAAACTTTAAGTAAAAGATTTAAATTTAAATTTAAAAAAAAATAATACTTTGTGTTACTTGTTAGTTTTTTTTTAATGGGATTCCTAGGAAATGGTTAAAATGGGATACCCCATTTTAGTCATAGTTTCATAATTTTACTATAATCTTAAAAACTTGAAATGTTTTTTATTATAAATTATTTTTATACAAATGTGTTTTATTGAGTGTGTTGTGTTTATTAAAATGAAGAAAAATATTATTTTTCAGGAAATTTTTAATCCTTCCCCATTTGACCTAACCAACTACCCCATTTTTACCTACCATACGGCTAAAATGAGGCAAAATAAAATTTTTTAGAAAAATTTATAAAAAAAAAAACCATTAGAGAGTTTTGTCTTATGACTCTTCCACGAACTTTTCTTTTGTGTATTGCACAAGTTTTAGTTATATATCATTTTTTTTTTTTTTTTTGAAAACTTAGTGATTTAATGTAATCTAATTTTGTATTTCAATTGCTTGTTACATGCCAAACTAAACCATAAAAAATAGTCTATAAGATATAATTGTTTTATTTGTTTAATCTATAAACATAATATACTTTAATTAATAATAATTATTATTAAACGCTAATAAAAAAATTATGATTGCACGCGTTACAACGTTATGTTTATATGATACATTTATTATGTAGTCGTTGTTTAATTTTACAGTCGATATTAATCCTTCTGGATCTTAAATTAATTCTTTATAACAACAAATTTACTGAATATACATTTTAGTATATTATAATCAAAAACGTAACAAAACATATAATTGTAAAATATTTAATACCTAATCTACCTTTATCCAAGATATGGACTGCACACAAAATCTATGTAAATACTATTTAAAAGTGAAATGTATTTAAAATATAAATATTACTAGTATATTTTTCTAAATACTTCATGCAAGCATAAATAGATAGTTGTTCGACGTAAAGTATAGACAAAATTGGTACATTAATGCGCAGTGTATTAGACACCGAGGGACAAGTCAAGAAAAATGATTGAATAAAAACAATGCGTACAAAAATTGTAAATTATGCAATACATAAGTGTCTTGTCTGACTCATGGCTGCTTACAGTCTACAGAATATCCTGTAGTGCAGTGGTTCTTGACTTTTTTTGTTCGATGACACCTAAATTTAGATTCTTAAAAATGGCAATACACTCAGGCCAAGACTGAGAGGATACCGGCCTACTAACCCAGGCGGCCCTGATACAATATAAAAAAGACCTTTTTTTCTCATAAATTGTTTTAAAAAAATTATGTCATTTAATATTAATACTTCATGCGACACATTTGGTCTTACTCGGCGACACACCGGTTGAGAACCACGGCTGTAGTGACTGGAAGCTAGTACGACGACGAAATGGGTTGCTTCTGGCGTTCACAATCCGTCAGCTTGAGCGAAAACCGGATGAATATTATTGACGGCTAACGCGCTGTCGGTAAACATATACCACACAGGTCACAGTGCCGATTGAATGCAAAAAATAATGTAATACAGCGGCGTAGAGACTGCCGACTATACTCCGCCATATGCTTGGAAAAATATTATTTTGAGTACCGACCCCGCGGCATTTTATGTATGCGTGTACAGCCGATCAACTTATTAGTTCGTTTTTTAACGTACAAAACGACGTTACTTGAATCGACTAATGCCAAGTCTTCGACCCGGTCACAATCATTCCACCGTAAAATGATGTACAATTATAATTATACCTTGACGGACATAAATGGGTGTCGCTTTCGATAGGTAAAAATTAACTTGTAACTATTTTTATATTCTTATATAATGGAAGATGTTCTCGTATACTTATATGTAAACATAATTTTAAAATGTTGGCTATATTTTTTCCTCCTTCAAAATCAATGCAACTAAAAAAAACTTCCTATTTTTTTTCCGAGCCCAACTTTTACTATCAACCTATAAATAGCAAAATAATATAAAATACATCCTACTCTATCATATTTACATTTTTTAACAATAAATTTATTCAAACATGATGAATTTTTTTTTCATGAAACTTCACGGATTCTATGATAAAATAGAAGAACTTTTACTTTTAATTAGAAACCCCATTCCCAAAAGTTACAAGTATCCAAGAAACCAATTTTAATAAAATAAGCCACCCTATACTACATTATATTTAAAAAAAAACCACAACACATGCAACAGAGCAAGTGGATAAATGGCTATCATGATCACCAATCTCATCTCGCTAAAGAAATTATTTTCAACACTAATTTAGAAGCCATTATTGTAACTTTCACACTACCTTACATAAGTGAAATTTATTTAACATATTTTCCAATACCTTTCTCACCCGTACATCGTTGTTAAAGACTTTAACAGCCACAGACGTTAGAGGAGAAATTATTGGGGTTGCTATGTACGACAATGTCACAATATTAACAACGGGCAGTCTTTTAGAATAAATCCTTCTAACGGACACCACTCAGTTATTGACCTCTTCTTAGCAAACACTACATTTTCACATAAGCTCGAATAGCAGATTCTTTCTTGAGGCAGTGACCAGATTTCTATAAAAACTTCATTAATACTTCCATTGAACGACACTTGCCTAATTTATCCTCGCCATTGGAAAATAAAAAAGCTAACTCGAAACTTTTCTCCTAGTTAATTAATAGAATACATTCAAATTGCACATGATTTTTGCCATGATACTGCCTCTCTTCCCCAGTAATAAATGTTTGGTGCCGCGTTTGTCATTATATTTATCGATCCGCTAAGAATCTAAAAATCTAACTATAATTTCAATGTAATAGCGGATATCGATGAAAATAGACTTTGGAATTAATAAATATCGAGGAAAATATAATTATGAATACAAAAATAGTAAATTTCATAAAGGTTAGATTTGTATTGTATGAAAAAATAATATAATTTAATTACAAAAAAATCATATGTGTATACATTTTTGTATTAAAAAAAAAAATCATGCAATAAAATTGTATTATTATTAGATAGATTTAACTAGAAGATACAGTTTATATTCTGTTTATAAGGCTTTAAATATTGTGTAACTAATTTTCTTATCGAAAACAGCCGATATTTTTTCTATTTCTTTTCCGCCTAAGAAATATATTTAAAAATTGTATGATTTGAAAAAATTACATTTTTTTTTTTTATTCAAGTCAACAGAAAGTGTGCTTAAATTTTAAAATTTAATACATTTCGGTTTAAGTGTAACAAAAAACATTGTCCCTTATTACATATTATTTCTAATTATAAATTCTTTATTTTTAATACTACTAAAATAGAGTCTGTACTTTGTACTTTATTTTTCTCATTACAACCCACTTTAAGATTACTCAAAAACTATATATTAGAAAAGCTTGTTTTTACGTACCAGTTAACTTTTAAAGAAATGTTTTTTTCCAATATATATTTTTCAAAATACATCATTATCTCCCAGTTTTGAACAATGTATATAATCGATATAATAAATTGTATCTTCTGAAATAAATCTATCCAGTAAATTACTTAAAGAATTAAATGTATTACTGAGTTCAGTATCTGGTATATTACAAATCGGTAAGTATGTCTTCTGTAGCACTTTCGTCATTTTCGTTCTCACTTTCATTAGTTTCATCCATTAAAAATCGGTTTTCGTTCCTTATCATAATATTTAAACGTATAAGATAAGACAAAAACAATTAAAAAAAATGAATAAATTTAAATTAAAATTAAAATCCAGACTTACATTTGTTCATTAAATAAGGCCGATAACTCGACTGCACTAAAAAATAATTCATTGCTTCTTCTAATTCGCCACGACACCGGTAGTAAAAATTCAAACATCACCAACCACGCAGTGGAAGTAAATACTGTTGCCATTTTAAAAAAAAACTAGTCCGATGAAATAAATACAACGAAAAAAAATATATATATGCACTTAAATTTAAATAACTTCTGATTCGATTTTCGTTATTGATAGAGCTAAGACTCAGTAAAATAAATGACGTGTTCATTTAACTACTGATAGAATCCGACTCATACGAGACTCGATTTCCGTTATTGTACAGTGTAAACAACTAAGAAATTGAAAGAGCATAGTATCTTTTTGTTACCATTGTGTATGACTCATCGTATATAGGTAGGGATAGAGATTAAGCGCACCATCATGGCTGTACAACGTTCAGAGGTCCTCTGGATGTTTGACACAATAATTTATTACGATAAGGGTATAGTGTATAAAAACTTGTAAACCCATAACTAAATAAGTATATAATAAAAAAAGATATTTTGAAAATTTCATGTTGGGTCACCCCAGGGTATTATATGTTTACAATACATTCCCTTGATTAAATATTGTTGTTTGCTCAAGAATACATTAAATATCCAAGATGGCGAAAGACATTATTTCAGTATTCCCAAAATGGTTTTCTGCGGATCCCAAAGGTCCCATGAGTCAAGGTCAGCCAAGGTTTCGTAAAGAAATTAGGAGAAAATAAATTTATAAACATTTTAGACTAAAATTTCAATTTGAACAATGAATGAAGCTGGTTCTCTTTCCGTCGGGACAGAAAATAATATGGTTCTGTGACTAAAAAAATGTTGGAAGTCACTGCGTTAGGGTTGTTCTTTATAATAAATACCAAATGATTTAATCGTGTTTAGGTGAGTAGCAGTGATTATTTTTTTCTAACCTAACTAGTTTTTATTTCTTTTGATAAATTTTATCGATTTTTTTATTTTATTCATCTCTTCTATATCCATAGGTACCCACTACCCAAAACATAGAAAAAATTAATTTTGCTTGGTTTGTTTGGGCTACATAATATATCTTTTATTATGTTGTTATCACAGAATGAAATCGGAGTGGTCCCGTACCGAATTTTAGTAGGTATTACATTTATAGCCCTACATTCATCGCCTCGTTTAGAATTTAAAATGTCAAAATATGTAAAACATATCAAAAACCTCCAGTTACTGAATTCAAAATATATATTCATTTATATCGGCGAGTACGATTGCGCGCGTTTTATCTTTTTGGGTATAGGGTTGTGCACAATGCCAGAATAACAAAGGACATGATTTTAACTATTGAAAACCGTAGGAATAGGGGTTAAATTGGATGCAACGTTGCCAAATTTTTTATTAAACAAAAATTTACTTATATCATAATTATTTTTAATATTTAAATACAAATATAAATATTATAATATCATACTAATATAATTTAAAAAAATGAATATAAAATTTAACACTGTGATACAGTTAAAACACGAACATAACTGACAGTAAATAAGTATAGTCACATTATGCATGATTATTGTATTTGTACATGTGTGGGAATTTAAATAGAGTTAATAATTCTGATTCATTATAACAGTATGATCTAAAATTCTAAAATATAACCAATTACTTCTTAGTGGTGGTAAGTTTGTCTGGCATCGGCAATAATAAGTAGGTAATAAATAATTTACCATAATCTACTAAAGTATCGTACGGATTTATCATGATTCTATATACATGGCAACGTTGCTCTAATGTAAATATATTATAACGCGCACAATCATTAAACGCCCATTTATATATAAATATTATTTAGAGCTTAAAACCTAGAATGATGACGTGCTTATTGCTAAATTCCTTTAATTTTAATACCTATTATAATATTAAAATTAAATTTATTTTATCATATCTATAAAAAAATGAAGTTGCTCGATTGCGGCCCGAATTCAGGTCGTATTTTATCCTAAATACAAATATCCCGATTGCATCTAAACATACATTAGTTCACAAAACAGCTTATATTTAATAAAATAAAGTAAATATTTTAAATACTGTATTGGACGTATTTGTAGTTGAAATTCAATTACTTTTATATTTCTAAATACTTTAAAAAAAGTAAAACAATTATTCGTTATTAAAATATTTAATGATATACATTATATACGTATATATGTCTCGTTTATAATTATTATTATAAATAATACACCAACTTCTGAGACCTAAATGGGAAAATTAATAATTAATAATTTCTTACTTGGTAAAATAATTAAATTCATTTCTAATTTTATAAACAACTATTTAATAAATACATATGGCAAGTATATTTTGTGTTTTAAATATTTTATGAATGGAACTATTTGTATATTAATATTTAAATATTACTAATATTTGTTTATTTTGTTCGTTTAACATTTTGTAAATTTCCATTGCTTAGGTACACTTTATTCTTACCTAACCTATCGAACACAATAGGATAGAATAGGGATAGATGAAAAGGTAAAAAGGTTACCTACTTTGAGCCGCAATTGGTAAATGTCAGTGCATAGACTGTCATGACTGCCAAGTACATATTAATATATGCCTAAACTTATGAACCTGTATATTTTACACGGCTATAGATACTTAGATCTTTAAGTACATTTCGTGACTCCTCGTGTTTTGAAAAACATATTTCAATTAATTTTATTATTATGTTATAAATTTTTTTTAGACGTATTAAAAAACCCTTTCGTCTTGAAATTTATAAGATTCTTTTCTGGTGCAACAACTTGATCTTCCTAAAGTTTTAAGCTATTTAAGCACATTTTGCTTTTAATGTGTTTAATTGTATTTTTATTTATATACCTAAAAACATGTTAGTACAACATAATAATTAAAAAATAAAATAAAATATATGTAAATATATTATATAATATAACAGCACCGTTTACCTAGTTAAGAAATACACAACACATTCAAAAACTGTTGATGGATTATCAAAATAATTATGCTCTTGAAAAATATCGTTAAAATCGCAAATACCTTTCTCAATCATACTATCAGTTTTCTCTTTTAATTTGCTAATATTAAAGTCTCTAGTACACTGAACTGGTTTATTCATTATTTCTTTCATATCGTTAATTTTTATAACAGGAATGTTCTCTTTAAAAGTTTTTAAGTCAGGGGCGTCATTTTGGGGGTGGGGGGAGATCAAAATGTGCGACACCACCCTTTACTTTTAAAATAGTACTAAATACTGAAAGTAGGTATCTATCTATAAAATAATATAAATTCAAAATGTTCACTAATGCATGTTAACCTTATTTAACAGGTTAACCGCTATGGGTACCATTTTTGGTACATGGTTGATTAGCCATTCTTGCTAATCCAAAAAGTAGCGAACATGCCTTATTTGCTACGGACCTAAAACTTTATGAAAAAGTTTGGTATTTTTATTTTAGTTTATTATGTGATTAAATAATGTGTTTTTATATCGAAATTAATGATTTTCAATCGTGTACCAAATATGGTACACGTAGCCCCCTGGGAAAGTCAAAACTAAATATAATTCGATAATTAATTATAATTTCGTTACTAAGGTAATATCCTTGAATAGTATCTGTCAATAACACTATTTTTGACCACTCGTTGAGTGCGTTTTCATAACTGATAATGATTTTGTATTATAAATTGTAAAATACGATTGTTGGGAAAAAGTATATTTTTAGACTTGTATACAAATAATACCTATTGAATTGTTATCTTGTTATACATTTTTCTGTTCCTTGATAGTTGTTAGTTATCGTATACGCGCGTACGTGGTCGTTAGTGTTTTATAATATTGCGTGTGTAATAAAAACAAAATGAATCGTAATGAAATTTCTAGTTTATTAGATTTATCTTCAGAAAGTTCGTTTGACGATACTGACGAAGATCCCAACTGGAATGATGAAGATGTGTACAGTAGTTCCGAGGATGAGTCTTCTGCTTCTCCTGTGATGCGTGGAGATGGTAATGATTGGAATAATGTTATAGACGAACAACCAAATTCTAATGTAATTTATAATCCAAATAATGAATGTGTTGGGATAAATGAGGATATTGTTGAAACAATGATTGACTGTAGCCCTTATGATTTTTTTGCATTATTTTTTGATGACGAAGTTTTAAAACTTATAGTACTCGAGACTAATCGGTATGCAAATGATAAAAGAAATTCATGCAATCTATCTCGTAATGCTCGAATAAAAAAGTGGAAAGAAACCGATGTAAAAGAAATTAAAACTTTTTTCGGTTTAGTTATATGGATGGGATTGGATAAAATGCCTACCATAGGCCATTATTGGAGAAATACAACGTTATTTTCGAGCAACATTCCTCAATATATGTCGAAAAACCGTTTTGAATTACTACTAAGTGTATTACATTTTTCTGATAATAATACAGCTACATCTTATAACCGTTTGTATAAAATTCAACCACTTATTGATTTGCTTGTCTATAAATTTAATGCAGTACTTATACCTAATGATTCAATGTGTATTGATGAGTCAATGGTTCCGTTTTCGGGACGACTGTTATTTAGACAATACAATGCATCTAAAAGACATCGCTATGGTATAAAAATTTTTAAATTGTGCACTACTGATTTTTATACTTCAAAATATAAAATTTATAGTGGAAAAGAAGCTTCCGACAATACTTCAGTTGCTACTAAAGTGGTGTTTGAACTATTATCGGACTACTTAGATTTTGGACGAACTTTATATGCCGATAATTGGTACAACAGTATAGACCTTGCTGAAAAATTATTGGATAGAAATACTCATTTGGTGGGAACTTTACGAAAAAACAGAAAACGGATTCCAAAAGAAATAGTGACAACAAAATTGAAAAGAGGTGAAATGATAGCTAAACAGAATGGCCTTGGTGTAACAGTTCTAAAATGGAAAGATAGAAGAGATGTTCTCATGATTTCAACTAAACATGGTAATTCAATGAACGAAGTTCAAATGAAACGTGGAAAAAAAATAAAACCTAATGTGATTATTGATTATAACCGTGGCAAAGGATTGATTGATGTAAGTGATCAGATAGGTGCTTACCACACCTGTTTGCGTAAAGGAGTAAAATGGTATCGTAAAGTAGCCTTTGACATAATATGTAATACAGCAGTAGTAAATGCATTTAGTCTTTACAAAGCAGTCACCAATAACAACAAATCTATTACACAATTTAGAGAAGACATTGCTCTCGACATGGTTAAAAAAAAAGAGGTCAACTCGCAACAAACATCTACAATTATACCACACCATACTTTAGTCAAAGATAAAAAAAGGGCAAGATGCTATGGATGTTACAGGCAATGTTGCCGTGAAGAAGGTAAAACATTAAATTATTGAATATTATTGGGGCGATGTATATTTCTACTATTTTGATTTTATTTTGTTATAGGCACGATCAATGCAAGAAAAAAAGCAAAACGTGTACACACAAAATGTGAAGTATGTGAAAGATATTATTGTCTACAATGCTTTTCAACGAACCATAATATTAAAGTAAAATAATCATTAGTTATATTTCTAATCATAATGTATATTATAAAATGTAATATAATTAAATTATAATTATAATATTATTAGAATACATACATTATTTAAAATTAAAATTGTTTTTTTTATTTTTTTTACCTTAAAAAATGAATTCATAAGATATCTATGGGCTGGTCGAAAATTTGTTTGTCTGGTGGGCTACGAAATATTTTCCTGTGTTAAAATCGTATTTACGTGTACTATAATAGGTACACTTAACACTTTTTGGCAAAGACTCCCGTGTACCACTACTGGCACACAAAAACTTATTGGAAAAACAACAAGTGTACCAAAAATGGTACACGTGGCGCTTTTGGCAATGTACTGAAAAATGACGTAGCAGTTAACCAGTTAATAATAATACATCAAATAAAAATCAATCAAATAACATAATAAAACATTTATTTCTGTTAATTAATAGTGTTTTCAATAACTATCCTAGTATATTAAACAGGTACCTGATTTTTATTTTAACTTATATACGCAATCATATGTTCAGACATTATGAGTTATATTATTTTTTTTCATAAACATAAATCGGACAAATTGTTTTGTCCTTTTACACAACGAACAGCATTTTTTAAGTTCGACCGTTGTTGTCGCTGGCTTTGTTCCAGCACTGTATCTGGTTATTGCAGAGTCTAAACAAGTGTGCACACAGACCAGTGTTGTTCCGTTTTGAATCTCAGCCAAAACTTGCAACGGAATGCACTCAAATTCGATTGCTTCAGTTGCATCAAGCGCCATGCGAATGTTCGGCATTAAATTCCATAATTTTCTTGATGGACTTATGAAGTCGCCCGTTGCCACGTCCGGCTTTGCCGGGCCGCACAAATCTGCCATATCAATAACGAAGACGACGATCGCATCTCTGATGCATCACCCGCACCAGACGTCACTACAATATTAGACATTGATCTATATTGCCTTATGATCGACTCGGAAAAATTGCGGCATTCTTTTTCGGACTGATCATTTGTATGTGATTTGGCTGAAACCAACAGAATCACTGAGCAGACAGCAGCGGACGGGAATCGGATTTCGACGTCGGACATAATATTAGGTATATTCTGTATGATTTTATAGATCTTATAGTATAGTATACGTTAATATATTTTTACAATAAACGTAGGCTTAATAATTTTTAAACAGAATATATTATTCAAGGTAAGTATGTATTATTTATAATAACAAACTGAGTCACAGAATATTATGTATTGCAACACTATAATACACTTTACAGTATGTTCATATAATTGTCAATAGCAGCAACATATGTTACTTTTTGTATCGAAAATATATTTTAATTTAAATAATAAAAAATAATGATGTGACATACTTTTAAAATAATATTAATTGGCCTGCGCCCTGCTGAAATAATGTTCAAGATTAAATCTTCTTAAATGGTATTTTTATTTTGACATTAATCAATATTGTTGTATACTGTGAATTATTATGATTGTTAATTATTTTTTAAATTTTAGTTTTTAAATTGGTTTTTCCCATTTATATTGATTCAATAATTCGATGCATGCGATGTTTGTGGAAATAATTGAAAACTGTATTTTGTACATTTACATATATCTTTTTCAAATGGCCTGGTGAAATTTCAAAATGGCCTGCTTGAAACCTCACACATCCGAAAAAAACCTGAAATGACGCCCCCGACCCAAGTTGAAGTCAATTAAATGTTAGGTAATTTAATATCTTTATGATGTACTTATTCAAATAATTAATTTTGTTTTATTTGTATATCTTCCACATTAGCAATATTCCACTTTTTAGGTGGCTCTATTAAATGAATATCGAATATACTGACAGTATTTGGTATAATTACAATCACATTTTCAATCATTTGTTAAATTATAACTGTTCATAATTTAGACAGATTTTAATCTATGTAATAAATACTTACACTACCTAACATTATCTGTGTACACTACTTACCATATTATATGCTTTGACATTCACCTGAATTCTATGTACTAATTAAACCTGCTTATTTAAAGTGATTAGAGCAAACACAATCTTATTTTTTTTTAATTCATGAGGCTTCTTTCCACTTCTTTTTTCTTGGTCATATTTTGGAATGCCAAATATGTTTTTGAAAATTATTGTACCCATGTGATTCTTGTACATAGAAACAAGACATTTCCAAGTATTATGATTTTAATATTAACTCAAAATCTCAAATTATATAAGAATGTCTATTAATTCTCAGCATATAAGCTAAATAACATTGGTATTTATAATTTATAACTTACAGTGGATAGAGTAACCTCTGATAATAAATTTAATATAATAGATGTTTAGTAAGATTTATCATAATATTCATACTTTGAACGGAAAACAATAAATTATTAAAAAATATATATATAGGTACTTTTGAAATCCCGCACAATTCAAAAATCAATGTTTTTCAAATAGTTACTAATGTTATTCACCGGGAGCGCTAATGATTATTTGAAATTCTGAATAGCGCTTTCAATACGTAGAGTGTAGACCTCTTAACTCTTAAGCCGTTAGGTCTATGTTTCAATACTTAATTCCGGAATGATATCTTTGGCCGTGTCGCCGTGATGTTTAATAATATTTTCTTTAATCGTAATTCGTCACAGATATATCTGTGTAATTCGTAAATAGTTATCACATTGTTATCTCTACGTGTTATCTACACTTTATCATTGCTATTACCTGTCGGCAAATTAATGTAATAATGTTAATTCGATTTCCAAATTTTGTGTTTAAGAAATTCATTGCTGTCACTTGATTAATTGATCGTTTGTTATTTAATTCTTTCAAAAAATGTGTCGTTGTCTATTGTTTAAGCGTCGGTTAGTGATCGCCTTCAACCGCAGTTATGACGTTTTATACAGCCATCATCGTCTCCAGCGATTCTACTCCAACAGGAACGTGTTGAAATTATACGAACGACAAATATTACAAAACATGTTTCCTGATAATTCTAGGTAATCATCAAGTGAATAATTAAATGTGTATAGATTATTTTTGAAGCAAAAGAACTTTAAAATTTATAATCACTGTAAATTTAATTGTTTGTACTGAATTCTGTCTTTTAGCATAATTATTGTATCCTTATTGTTATATTTTAGCAATGAAATAATTGATTTACTAACCAAGAGAAATCAATGTGTTTATGCCGGATTTGACCCAACAGCGGACAGCTTACATATAGGAAACTTACTTGTAATTATAAACCTATTGCATTGGCAGCGTGCCAACCATAAAGTTATAGCATTGGTCAGTTATTATTTATTTTGTTTATGAGTGTTTTTATAAATTGTTCACATTTATTGTTCAATTTATAGATTGGTGGAGCTACAGCCCAAATAGGTGATCCAAGTGGAAAGTCAAAGGATCGAGATAAACAGTCTTCACAGATGTTATCCCATAACATTAAAGGCATTGCTCGTAGTCTACAAACTATATTTAATAATCATGCTAAATACTTTTGGAAACAAAAAGATCCTCTGCTAGAACCAATGTGAGCATTTTGAGGTATTCTTGACTTAGCTTGATTTTTTTCATTTTAATAATTTAAAATCAGTTTTAAAACAAAAAACATTTATACATTTTAAATTTATATAACAATTTTTGTATTTTCAGAATACTTAATAACATGGATTGGTACAAAGATATTGGTGTCATTGACTTCATGAACAATATTGGCCGAAATTTCAGAATGGGTACAATGTTGTCCAGGGACAGTGTTAAGACTCGTTTAGCTGGTAGTGGAATGAGTTTTACAGAGTTCACTTACCAGGCTTTCCAAGCTTATGATTGGTTACATTTATTTAATGAATATAAATGTTCATTTCAAGTAGGTTTGACAATATAAACATTTTAAAATAATATCAAATAATAGTTTTATTTCATTTTAGATAGGAGGAAACGATCAAATGGGTAACATTATGTCTGGTCAAGAACTAATTAGTCGACAAAAAAGTGCTAAAGTTTATGGTAAACTATAATTATTTTTTATTATATATAAATTAAATCCATTTAACTATTAATTTTTTTTTATTTTGTTGCATTTAAATGGTTTAAACTATAAAAAATTGTTGTCTGTGTATGTGTTTGATACTAAAATAGACATTGTTTAAAAATGTTGTTTTCTTTAGTGAAAATAATTGCATCTCCTAGCTTTGAACCAGCATAAAGCTTAAATTATTTAACTATTTATTATAAAAATGTAAAATGTCTTTTATTTACAGGGCTCACAGTACCACTTATAACTACAGACTCTGGAGACAAGTATGGTAAATCAGCTCAAAATGCTGTATGGCTTAACTCAGATCGAACTTCACCTTTTGAACTATACCAGTTTATGATACGTACAGTAGATGCTGATGTAGAGAAACTGTTAAAAATGTTTACATTCCTTTCATTGTCTGAAATAGCTGAACTGATGAGAAAACATAAGGTAAATAATAATAAAATATGAAAAAAATTATTACTTTTTAAAAATTGTATTTCAGGCAACTCCCGATAAACGAATTCCTCATGAGTCATTGGCACGTCAAGTTACCACATTAGTGCACGGAGGTAAAAATCATATTATATATTATGTATTTAACTTTTGTTAATTGATTATGTCTGTATGTTTTTAGAAGAGGGTCTTCAAGAAGCATTGTTAGCAACATCGGCATTATACGATAACAGTATTGAAACCCTTAGTACGTTAGGCGTTAATGATATTTTAAAAATATTTAATGGTGCAACTGTTGTTGAATTGATGCTTGAACCTGGCATAACTGTGCTGAAAATGGCAATGAAAGCAAAATGTTTTTTAGCAGAGAGTAATATTCAAAATTAATTGTTTAAATTTTAAAATTATTAGAAATAGAATGATTATAATTTGTCTTGTTTTTTATCTTCAGGAGATGCACATCGAATAATTTCAGCCGGTGGATTTTATATTAACCATCAGAGAATAACCAATATAGATGAAATTGTTACTTTGTCTATACACATTTTACCTAATAAAATTTCTTTAGTGAGAGTTGGTTAGTAAAAATATTCATAAAATTTGACATATTTTAAGTTTAAAAAATCAAGAGGTAAAACAGAAATATATAATACAAAATACAAAAAAATATTTCTTCTATTATAAATTTTTTAGTACATTTTAATGTATCCAAAATCTATAATATTTCTTCAAAAGAATTAAACTTAAACTAAAGAAACATATTCAGTATTTACCAATATGATGTATTACCTTGTTGATTTTTTACATTAACAAAACATTATTTTAGAATTAATGAGTAATCTATTTTACTAATTTTAGGTAAGCGAAACTATTGGATCGTCAAGTGGATAATGTAAAATAAATAGTATATAATACAAAAAATAAAGAATTGATGTACTAGATTAATAAAATGCATTTTTGAAAAACATAAATAAATTATTTATTTCAAAGTCCTTTCTCATAATATTAAGATCTTAAGTCTTGCGGTATAAATAAATATATTAATAAATAAAAAAATTATTATCAAGTTGTAAAAACATTTTAGTTACTTGGAAAATAACTTAAACCGCATATTAGACATAATCTGTATCCATAATATTGGAACACAGTAGATACAGTCTTGTTCCAAGCAATAGTAAGTAAATAACAATATTTCACAATAATTACAATTTTAAACAATTTGTTTGGAATTAAATATAATTATAAACATTTTCGTATCCCACAGTAAAATGATGAAATCAACTTTACTCTAAGTTGATTTTTTTTTTTAACTTAGTATTTTCTTTATGTAATACGACATTAACATTGCAATTGGAAACACAAAGTATTCTAATATGTTATGTTTAAATGTCAAAAAGGCAAAAGATTTATTAATTTTAAATTTCAGCACGTTGATGAGTGAATGAAAAAAAATTAAATCTTGTGGTTTATTTAATTCATAATAAGAAAAATATTTCATATAAAGGTACACAATTGATAAGTAATATTATCATGTTTTACCAAATATATGATTCTTTTTAAATTATTAAAAGTTGAGAATATAATCAACTGCTATTGATTTGAAAATATTAATTGATTAGATTTTAGAATGATAATTTTTTTTTTTTTTTAACTGGAAATGTTTTGGTCATTCATAAAGTGATTTATATAAATGAAAATTACATTTTCAATAACATAAATAAATTGGCTTTGGATGAAATGTATGTTACATTTGATTTAAAACATTAAATGGCGGTTATTTCTTGTTGGTGTAAATCTTGTGGTGAGCTAACTTTGTCTACACACTTCCATAAGCCATATGTCTTTCCAATGGTTGTCTGCCACAAACGTAGAGTTCCATCTTCAGAGCCAGAAGCATATAGTTCACCATCAGGTGAAAAACGGACACAGTGTACAGGTCCAAAATGACCTTTGAAAGATTCTGAAAATAAAATTAAATATACATACGTTTACGCACTCAGTTGGTATACAAAATCATCACCCTTACCAATTTCTTTTCCTGTGGTATAATCAAATTTATACATTTTAAGATCTTCCCCCCCACACACAAACATAGTCTTATCCCTGTGCAATGATGCCGTGTTCACAAGTGTTGGTACAGTGACTTCATTGACTTTTGATAAACTGTAGATTACCAAAAATATTTAATTAACATAATGCTATTTAAATTACAAGTACTGAAATAATTCTTACCTTTCAGCGTTCCAAAAACTGACACAATTTCCATGCGCTATTGTCACAATAGATTCGTCTCTAGACACTTCTAAACTGGTTGGTATAGCATTAAACTCCATCTTGTGAATTTCCTTAATAATATAACAAAAATAGATATTTTAATAATAATAATAAAAAAAAAAATGAGTTAAGCATTTAAAGAGTTTTTTAACATACTTGTCCAGACAGGGGATCCCAGATTCTAACTGTCTTGTCATCAGCACAAGAAATTATTCTTCTATCATTTTGAAAGAACATAACATGTTTTATACCCGATGTATGTCCATTGAATGTAGTAACAGCTTCTACATGAAAAAAATTTAAATAATACAGTCAACTAAACAATTTGAGTTACAAATACAATATACCATATACAAATATTTAAATATATATATCTATGAAATGTTATTACTTATTTAAATATGCATAAGCTATTAAAAAATTAAATGTAATATAAAACCTTAAAAGTACTTATAAAATCTTAAAAAAAATGTACATTTAAATTTTAGCATTAATGGCATAAATTGATTTCATTTTGCTCCTTAGTAGGATCCTACATAAACTAGTCCATAGTATTATTAAACTTTCCTGTAAGTTTTAATCACTTTTATTTATAATATAATAATATAGATTATTTTAAAACTATTTCATTATTACTTTGTTTAAGTACTATTATGCATGTTCAAATTTATTCATGCTTTAAACTTTAAGTGTTGAGTTTTAATAACTACTTGTTAAATGTTAATAAAAAAAAATATTAATGTATAAAATATAATTTTTATGTTTATAATTAGTTGAAAAAAATTAAATTGATTTTATTTTTGAATATGTGCCCAATTAACAATTTATTACAAATACAACAAAAATAAAAGTGTTATAAATATGTATAATAATTATAACTAAGCAATTTGATCATTATATGAAATAAAAAGGAGGGGTCAGAATTGGCTATAGAAGACATATAACAACAACATTTATTTTAATCAAAGCTGAGGAAATTATTGGTAAAAAACATGGTATTGAGTAAAGTGTGAAGAGTTATTAAAAAACATTTGAGACAGTAGGTAAGGTGAATCAATTTGTTTGTTCAATAATTTAGTTAGAAATTTAAGGTTAGCAGCACGTCTACAATCTGCTAATGTATCTAGATTGGGATGTAATAATTATTTAATAATAATTATATTTTTAATTAATAAGAAAAAATTAAATATTAAGGGTGTTAAAGTCAGCTAGTTATTAAAGAGCAAAACTTTAAGTAATTTCTATTTTTTAGTTACATTGTATAACACGATATACAGACATGGAAAAAATATAATTAACTCATTATTTTCCACAGTTAAAAATTATCCTAGAAAAAAAAAACTATACCTTGATGAATAGTCAGAATTTGATTATTAATTGAATCCTAAGTGGAACACACACAATGAATGTATTGATTTTATAGTAATATTTTTTATATATCTGTTAGGCATCACTTTTAGAAACAGTAAAAATACTCCAATGTTCAACTTAAAGAATGGTTTTTGAAAGTAAATCAAATCTAGAAGGTATTTTAGGGAAATGAATGTAAAAAAATATTTAATTGCAAATCAAACATAACTGTAAGAACATATTTTCCCAGCAAATATATATATTAGCACTCTCTTCTAGGCAAAATAAAATTTTCAAAATACTTCTGAAAATATAGTATTTTGAATCAAAGTCTGATGTAATCTAAATAAAATTTACTATTTCATCTTCTATAAAAAAAAAAAAAAATTTATTGAAATCTGACAGTATCACAAATCATGAAAGATTTCCCAGTCAGACAAGACTATGAACTACAAACAATAAAAACGAGTCAGATATGCTCATTTCAGTATTTAAA
The DNA here is from genome assembly GCF_002803265.2 of Melanaphis sacchari. NCBI lineage: Eukaryota > Metazoa > Arthropoda > Insecta > Hemiptera > Aphididae > Melanaphis > Melanaphis sacchari. Next base: position 341,658 of record NW_020271184.1, read on the forward strand.
AAAAATTAAATTTACCTCAAATTCATAACCATAATATTACTAATATAATATAAATGAATTAATTATTTTTTTCTTGGATTTTGTCAATAATATAAAATTATTAATGTGTAAATAGTATTAACTATTATTTGTTCTCCATAATCATGAATAAAATAAAATATTAATTATTTACAATAACTATTTTTGTGTTTAAAGATATGCTGTAAAAATTTAATATAACATACCTCAGTAAACCAATATAATTAATTTTATTACCAAAAAATAATACATTTTAAAAATTTGAGAAAATTATCACAATTTACAACAGATAGATAAATCAGAACCTAAATTTTAAAAGATTTTAAATTTGTATTGAATATTTGTTTGTACCTATTCCAGTTTTGTAATTTAATTTTTAAAAATCTAATTAAGTAAAAATTGTACTTGTTTCAATTTTTTTTTTTTTTTAATACATTATAATATAGTTTACAGTATATATTACAACTTAAAATGTAATAGTAAATAATATTCTGTAAAGAATGGGGTATCAAAATTGTTAACATTAATTTTCAAATGTGTATTGAAATAAAATAAAAAATATTTTTTTTAATAAAATAAGTAATAAATAAAAACCTTAGAAAAAAGAAAGATATATAACAATTATCAACTTCAAACCCTGTTTAATTATTTGTATTTTAATAATACTACTATATTTAGGTTGGGGTGGGATATGAAAACAGCTCGCTGTTATAAAATAATCCAAGGCCAATAGGCCAGTGACAGATCGACCATGTAAAGTTTATTGGCTTGAGCTACTGTTACAAACATTAGAAGTGGAAAGCCTTGAATTAAAATCACGTATACAGATAATAGTGTTGTTTAAATTCATGAGAAAACAGTTCCTGATAAGACTGGATAGTACTATATTAGAAAAAAAATAACAAAGGTATAATATTGTCACTAAAACTCATATGCCCATATATAATATTTTACGCTCTAATAAATAATGTCCATTAAAACGTATAACTTTTCCTGTATAGAATACTAACCAGCTGATTTGTTGAGATCAAATATTCTGAGCAATTTTTCATTAGAGCCAGTTGCAAGGAAAACACTGTCTCTTGAGAAATTTACACTTTTTACAATATGTTTATGTTGAAAAGATTGTACTTCACCACCAGTTTTTGCATCCCAAATCTGAAAATTTAAAATTTATAGTAATTAACACATATGTAGTAATATACACATTTTTTACACAACTAATTTTATAAGTATATTTAATTTGTATGGAATTATTTAATAGTTATTAGTTATAACTTAGGTTTAACTTACACAATTATATAAATACAATTTTTAATTACTTTTAATTATAATAATAATTAAAGTAAAGTGCTATTTTAAAATTATAGCTTTGATTAAGAAATAATTATTCATGGATATAAAATATAAAAATATAATTGATATGTATTAATTTTTTTAATAATTCTTATATAGTTTTGGTTAGAGTTCATAAAGTTTAAAAGAGAATAATTTTGTACTTGAATTTTTTATCTTTGGCTACTGATTTTCAATAAAAATATTTGATTTCATTAATCATTAAAATACACATAAATAGTATTTATAACTTGTTTTTATACATTTTGTAGATAGATTTTTTTAAATTTAATAACTTTTAAAAGCACAATATTATATTCAAAAGATTTTATTGATGGTCAATTTAGAGCAATTAAAATACTTTCTTACAAGTATTTTACAATATTAGTAAAATTATAATTTTTTTTTTTTAAACATTTATTTGAATATATACAATCTGTAATAGTAGTTACAACAAGCATAAGTTGAAAAGTACAGTTGGCAGTGAAATCGTGAGGGGAGTAGCTACCCAGCAGTAACACTCGACGTGATATTTGTTTGGCTATTTTACATTATATACATACACATATGTTAACGTTTTTTTTTATTTTTTATTTTTATATCATACAGTATTATACAGTTATTTAAATGCTAGCTAATTAAATCGCGACACCAGTGCCTCTTTAGTCTTCTCGGTGGATTACCAGGAATGTTTGCGGAGTTGAGAGTGAGAATAAGTGGATTGAGAAGGTTGATTAGGTGAGAGCAGTAACGCTTATAGGAGGATGTGGCCACGTCGCCTACAGTTGGTAGTCCGAGATCTGAATGTAGAGTATGGTTTGTAACAAAAATTATAGTAATTAATTATTATTAATTAAAATAATAAGTATTGCTTAGTCTAATAGACAATTAATTTCTAAGCTTTAACAAATAGTGAGATTTATAAAAATACTATCATGATTTTAGTTTTAATATTTAATACTACATGATTTTAACTGTATGCTAATCATATAAATATTAAGAAAAACATTTATTAGATAAGTCTTCATGGGCTCCTTATATTACTGCTTAATACTTATATTGCTCAGTGAGACCCATTATTCTGTAGAAATAAATAAATAAATAATCTAATGTATTTTAATGCAATAACTTAATTAGCTTTGTATAATATGCTATACTTTAGATATTTGCATTTTAAGTTTATGACTATAGATTATGTACAAGAGATATAGACAATCACGTATACATTTCTTCAGAAAACTCTAAACCATATAAAAATATAAAATATAAACTGAGATTATTTTAAGTTATTTTAGATTCATTGGAAAATCAGATGTAAATAATATGCTAGAATATGATTATCAAATAAAAATTTCCATTTTTAATGCATTAAACTGAATAAAAAAATAAAAATTTAAATTAATACAAATTTCTACACTTTTTATCCATATAAATGCAATAGGGATTAGACAACTTGAAAGTCTAAAAAACAGACAATATAACTATTATTATTAGTTATAATTTAATAAATAGATAAACTATACTTTAAATTTGTAAATTTAGATTTTTAAAATTGTAATTAATAATAATAAAAAAATTATAATAATTATGGTTTAGATCAGGCGCTAGTTCAATATAAAGCCCTCGAAGCGCTTTTTTCTCCACCTAGAAGATATATGTAGTAAAAACAATGAAAAGTAGGTTTTGTAAAACAATGTCAATCAACACATTAAATATTTAAATTCCAAGTTCTAGATATATCTATATATTATAAATAACCTCTTAATCAATATAATTATATACTAATATTAATCAGTACCTAATTTGATAACTTGTTTATTGAATAATAAGATTTTAATAAAATAAAGATAAATATAATTTTATTCTTTAGGCGACCCTTGGTAATTATATGTATGAGTAAATTGACTTGTCAGTAACAATAGGTTAGACCATACCGGTAGAAAAAATGCCTTTGCCTTATGATATTTAAATATTATTTTAGAACTTGAAGTTTTATTAAATAATAAGTTAATTACATATATATATTTCAAAATATATTTTAATCCATGCATGTACTTAATGTAAGTATAAAGATTTACCTAAGTAATTTATCTAAAAATTACTAAATAATTTATTATTTCATTATGAAATATATATAATTCCATAATAAAATCAAATCAAGGTTTAGAAGATATTTATTAAAAACCTGAATTTATTATTAGCTGTTACTAATGTACTGTTATATAAATTATTTAAGTCATAAAATAATAAAAGTATTGTATATTATTAAAATAAACAAAATTACATCCTGTTCTACAAACATTTATCCTTGATAAATATGAAATACCTTCCATGAACAGACTACTAATATAAAATAATAATGATCTAAAACAATGTTAATTTTATTTATACATTAAAGTTTAAATATTATATTATAATCATATCCAAGATTATTTTTCTGAATTTCTGATTTACTTATAACACCTACGTAAAACTACTTATTATTACTTTTTAAAAACTTCAATTTATTTAATTTAGTTATTACAGAATTCTTTAAACATTTTTTCTAATTAAAAATAAAATAAATATTTAACAATATAAATCAAAAAATGTTGAGGATATTTTTTAAATTCATTACTAACATATTTTTATGATGTAATATGCATAATAATTGTATAGTTATCAAAAATTATAAAACAACATAGATAGATTAGATGGTATATACAATGTAAATATATAACAAATAGGAGCACATAATAAATTGATTTATTAGATATTTAGAATTAGAAGATTAATGCATAGAAGATAATATACAAATCAACATTTTTGTATTGGAGAGCACTTTATTCATAACACTAGCTTAGATAGCAGTATAATAATAACTTATTTAATTACATGATTACAAATTGTAGTTTATTATATTATGCTATCTTTTTTAAATTATTTAAACTTGAATTTTTTTATTAAAATTTAAATTATCAAATGAAAATCAATAATAAAAAAATAAGTAAAACCCCAAATTTTAATACAGGTTATAAACAAAATACTGTAAAATTATAACTTTAATTAATTTATGATATTAAATTAAAGCGTTCAAATACAAAAAACAATGAAATAGAATAAAAATAATGTCAACTAAACCCTTAACAAAAAATTATTCAAAGGTTAAAATATAATAATACTTTATATTTGACTTTATTTTAAATAAAATAATACCCACCCTTTATTTATGAGAAAAAAAGAAAACATAAAATCTAGCTATCGCCTATCAGTATGAACTTAAATCAGATAATAAAATTAAAATTATTAATTAGAAAGCTCTGAAAAACAGCATTTCTATGACAGTTGGTGTATTTTTCTATATTTCAAACACATTTTAATTGAATACTATTCTAAAAATAAGGGGATGATACTGGAAACTAAGACATCCAAAAACCTTTACCAGTACAGCAATAAATCAATAATATAAATATAAATATTCCTTATCACTTGAATTATGTTATAATTATGATAACTATGTTTTCTTGAATATTCAAAAGATTAGTTTACAAAAACTTTAGTCCTAAATGTTTTTAATCAACAATTTAATTGTTAAAAAGGATAAACATTTATATTTTAGAATTGTTTTATTATGATAACTAGGGTAACATTTATATTATGTAACATAAAATATTAAAATATGCAATAAAAATATAATACATTTTACAGTCGATTTATTAATATTTATAAACATATCATTAATTAAAAGAGAAACATCTTACAATTCTGAAGACATTGAATCATTTTTATGTAAGCTAAATCATTTTTGTTATAATTACTTTTAAATAAGCCATTTTCAATCATTTTTGTCAAACTTAAAATCACTGATGAAATTAAAACATAATATGATTTGGCATACTGGCTAAGGTCTTCTTTTTACATTATTTTTGTTTTAATATACCATAATATAAAATATAGTAACACTCTAATAATGCTGGAATACAAAAAAAACAAATTTTATTTGATTTCTAATAAACATTTAGTTTTGTAAGGCAATAAAGAACATTTTTTATTTTATTTGTTGAAAACTAATACATAAAAACCAAAAAACTTAAATTAAGAAAAACTAGGATGTTTAGGTCATAAATTTTTAGTACTTATAAAGATGCAATTATTTACTTTTTCCAATTTATAAGTTTTTTGACAATTAAATAAAATAAAGATTTTTCCAAGAACAATTAATGGGTTTCTTTTTATAGTTTTATATTTCCTCATTATAGGCACAGATACCTAGAATTTTATAATATAAGGAGAGGAAAAACATGGAAGTCTTTAAGAAAGCACTTATATTGATAATTTAAATGTTTTAAATACCAAATTTAGGTAATTTTTAGATGAAATAATAAAATAATAATTGTTTGTGATAATATTACAAAAAAAGTAGAACTACTTAGTAAATACAGCAATAACTAGAGAAAAGTTATAAAATAGAGCAGTTTAATTCTAATCATAATTTAATATTTTAAAAATATTTGTTCAGTTTTTGAATCAAATAGAGGACTAAACATATTTTGTACAGGGAAAGTTAAATTCACCTGTGCCAGTATGCCCACTTTGAAAATAAATACATACATATATATATGTATTATATAAAAACAATAAATAAGCTTTATAAATCCAAAATATAAATAAGATTTATAATTCATGAGCGATAGATTTTTTTTTTGTATTCCAATCATATTACAATAACATAAAACTATGTGAATTTCAAATGATATTACTATTTTGTGAATAAAAAAATATAGCAAATGTTCTAAAAATTTTAAATTCTTTTTATAGTTAAAAGTTAGGTCAAAATACTACTTTTTGTAATTTGTAATAAAATATTAAAAATAAAGTTTTTTTTTGTTTATACAACAACATTTTCATTACTTCTTTTTTACAATTTTATGATTTATGTTTGTTTTTATTTTCAACTAATTATTACTATATCATAACTCATTATCAGCTTAAGAAAATACTGAAATGATACAAAACTCAAAATCAAAAATAAAGATTATATTTCATGAAAATAAGAAGCTGATTTATATTTTTAATGCATTAACTGCCACATGTCTGTGGGCAACCATAAATTAATTTAGTTTTATATTATTAACTTTTTTATGATGCTACAATAATGCACCAAAATATGGACCGTGGTGTAGCAGGAATAATTACAATCTTTGTGATATAGGTACCTATAATTAATTATTTATTTTTTAAATTATTTAGTATATACAAATTTGGAAAACATTGAAAATTATGTTTGGTATATAACAAATACTTATTGAATGACCACCGGCAGTCATATGACAGTTAACGTGTTAATAATTTTAACATTATATTAATTTTTTGACAAGCTATGAAATTTTTAAAAGTTTTGTTTTTACAGATATATACATTTTCAATATCAATGTTTTTTTTTTTTAATTTTATAAGCCAGTGGTTGATAAGTAATTTCTATTGGAGTCCAGAAGATTAAAATAATAAATAAATGAGGCTCAGACAATTGTTTATCAAATTTTTATAATAAATTAATCATATAATCTAATTAAGATATTTTGCCTTCTATAGTCTGGACTCAGCCAATTTCTGACCATTATTTTAAACCATTATACTTATTCAAAATATATATTTTAAAAGTTATCACTAAAAATATAATAATAATAATGATATAATTTAAAAATTATAATTGTTATTTTTGATTTCTAATTCACTTTCTTAATAACATCTGTCTTTTAATTTGCTCCTCAACCTATTACTAATAATACAAAATTAAAGTATAAGTATTTTAAAAGTTTTTAATCATATTGATGAATAATTTTTTGAATTTTTGTTTTTTTTTAAATGATTTTCATGTACTTTTGTATTTTGATCCTGTCTATTATTATTATTATCTAGTAAATAACATTAGAATATCTATTAACTACATTACATACTAAATGAATTAAACATAATCAATGAGAATACTATGGTTGTGTGTTTAAGTGGCTTCAATAAGTCAGTTTTAAAGACATGCTTTTCAGTTTTAGATATAAGGGTAAATTGTAGGAAATATGAAGATACCATTATTGTAATTTATGGATAATTACAATAAACATTTCTAACTTTAAGTAATTATTACATTTTATAATTAAGAGATGCGATCATTCTTTAGCTATCAATATGGTAAATATATACCATCAGTATGTATTTAACTGGATGAATTAAATAAGATTTAGAAATATTTTTATAAACAAATTTATTTTAGTTTTTTTAAGAATTAATTTAGATACATTAAAACTCAATAATCAACTAAGAAAAATAAAAATAAAGTAAATATTAAAAAAAGAGATTAATTCTAAAAAATGTATTGTCTATAAAATCTTTTAAACCGATTTAACTATAGTAAATATATTATTAATTGTAGATACATATCTTAATATTCATGTTAAATATTATCAAAGTATTTTTAAGTACAAATAAAACTATTGTTAATATCTGAATAATTACTTATATTTTAATAAAAAAAATAAATTGATTTTTATTTACAACTATCATTATTTCAAATAAATAATGAAACAATGTCCATATACAAACATGGACAATGATCTAGGAAGCAAATAAACAATAATACACAAGGAAGTTAAACTCAAGGCTAAAACTAGTTATTTATTTCATTAAAAAATAGTATTCGTACCTTAGCTTCAAAATCTGCAGCACCACTTGCAGCTACTGTCGCTTCTTTGTTCAAGGCTACCCCCCAAACGGCACCTTTGTGGCCTTCAAATGTACCAATCCAATCACCAGTATCTCCTTGTCTCAACATGGGTTTTCCATCTGAATCAACGGAAAAACAATTTAACAAGCAAATTATATAAACAGCGCCAAAAGAATTTATATATTACCTTTGCACGCAGATATTAAAAAATATCCATAGTCGGTGTTGTCGCTGAAATCCAAGTGTACGACAGGCCTGGTGTGTCCACTGCAGGTTAATGGCGTTTGCTTAAAACTCGACATTTTTCACATAAAATATAAACAGTTAAATAAAATAATAATTTCCGATGTGTATATGTGTATAGGACTTTCAATTATATCGAAAGAACTTTGTAAATTAAATAAAAAACTTTACTGGAGGATACATTAATGGCAACACGTTACACGATAGCTACGCCAAGTCGCAAACGAGTTACTGAAGTTGTAAATAAATGTAAAAAACAGGTTGATAAAAGATTGTATTATACAGTGTGACCGGATCGGTAAAACAAAATTTCTCTAATGTTACCTTCAAAAACACTAAATATAATGTGATTGAAATTTGAAAACAATGAAAACAAAAATAATAATAAAACCAATAATTTTAAATTAAAAAAAAAAAAAAAAAATAATTAATTGCAAAAGTAATTACTAATAAGTATTAAGTAATGACCAAGATTTTTTTTATAATTTTCACAGATCAACCATGAGGTATAAACGGTACATAATTGGTTAAGACATTACATAATTATTGACAAATTAATTTGTCAATGAAAAACCTCATTTTATGTACGTTTTTCAGCAATGAGCAAAGCATTTAAATAATCTTAACGATTTTTTTTTTTTAGCGATTGTAGTGGAATCATTCTGCAAATTATACGATTGTCTATTTTATTTTCAAGAATACTGCATTAGTCATCATAGGTATTATATAATATCACTGTAAACTATTAATTGACTTACCTACAGTTGCATAATATCACAACTTAGTACCTACTAAGTACTAAATCAGTAATTAGTTTAAACTGTAGAATGAAGTAATTTTTTTTTTTGACAAGTTAGGCTATTGTAATTTTCAGCTCAAATATGAATTGTTTAAAAATAATTCTAAAATATTGATTTAAACATTAGTTATGTAATGACTTTATGAATACATGTATCTACATATCTCACAATTTATGTGAGTATAATTCTAATATGTAGTAATGATAATAATAAAGAATTATTAATTTAAAAGAATTTTGACTAAATTTATTAAATTGTTATTGCAAAAGACTGACTCGAGTATTCAATAATTAAATTTAATATATTATTTATATAGATAAATACTAAATATGAGTGCAATATTATTGAACATACATATTTCAGCAACTATAATTATTTTGTGATAATTATATTAATACAAGGGCTATATTGATTTTTAATTGAGAAACTATAAAAATTTAATTCAAAAGCACTCATATTGACTATAACCATTGATTCCACATTTAAAATTAATAAATATAATAATATTTATTATAATAATTTACATAACTTTTATTTTATATATATTATTATAGGACAGTACCAAATATTACATACAATGGTTGATTTTTATATCATCAGTTGAAAAAAATAAGAAAATTGTTTTTCTTGCATTATTAATGTTTTTTTTTATATTGAATAATATATATATATAGTTCAACAACAAAACTTATTAATTTTTTCAAACTTTATTTCATAAATAATTTAATAGTATGCATTTAAACATAATAAATAATAATATGATATATATTTGACTAGAGCAAAGGAGTAATCTTATCTTGCAATTTATTACAAACAAAATATAACATGTATACAGCAAATATTACAAAATAAAATATCACAATAATGATTGAAGAAATAAAAAAAATAGTATTATTTGATCATTTTTGCTTTTAACTTTGAATTGGTATAAAAAATAAGAGATAAGAAAGACCAATAATAATAAAATATTGAACCGACTATTTCACAACCTTTGTTTTAAAATTTAAAATATATTAAACCTTTTTTTTTAAAGCAATTATATGTGTTTGGCAGCATAATAAAACAAAGCTCAACAATTCAATGGCACATTACTAAATGGTATATCGCAAAACAACAGTGCTGGTATTTAAATATGATTAAATTTAACATTTAAGGACATACACAAATAAATATACAGATAGGTAAAATAAAAAGTATGCATAAACTTTGATATTTTTTTTAATGCGTGTCAATTGGATTAGACACAAATGCAGGCTTTTGATTTTGTCCATTTGGCATTATTTGCCGTGATGTTTTTGACCTAAAAAAATATTGAATGAACATTATATTATTGTACTTAAAACTATAAACAATACCTACGAATAACATACCGAATTTGACCGGCTAAAAGAGGGTTTATGGCATACAGCCATTCATACACTTCTTTGTCTAATAGTGTTTGCATTAAATAGCCCCTATGTTTGGTGACAACACTAATTGTAAAACAAAATATTCTTGTTAACATTTTTTTTTAACATAAAAAAAATGTAATGTACCTATTAAATGTTTTATCTTAATTGTCTTCTAAATTAAACTTGAATAAATAAATATTCAAAATATAATATATGTATGTGTTAATTAATAACTGTTAAAAATTACCATTATAAATTTTAAATCTCAATATTATTATAAATATAAAACCAGAATTTTTGTATTTCTTTTTTCTTTTATTGATATAAAATATATTATATATTGTAATATTATTACTTTAATAGTTTTAGATAGTTAAAAACTTAAATAAATACTTATCTATTATTGTAATCTTAGTATTATTTTTAATTAAAATTATGCTTATTTAATTTCAGATAAAAAAATGTTATGCATTAATTAAACTGAAATGTAAATACATTACCTGAATGAATTTGGTACTTTTACCATGGCTAATTGATCTTCAGAATATTCAACTTGAGCTGTAGTTAAATTGATCAATGCCCTTTCTACGGGGTCTTTTTCATCTCTAAATATAAATACATATGGACGTCTTACTGTCTGAAAATATTAATAATATATAATAACAAAATTTCAACATCATTCGATTATTTTTTTACTATAAAATATGTTTTTTTATATTAAATACATTTAATTATTAGAAAAAAAATATTTACCACCCATCGTTTTTTCCATCCATTAGTTTTATGTTCTAAAATGTTCAAATAACCTTTCCTTGAAACCACTGGACTAATTCTTATCTCTTCAACTTCTGGTACATAAAGCACAAGTTGTGGTTCAGATGTTGATGAATGAGAAGAAATCATAACATCTTGATTAATGTATATGGAGTCATTCATATTTGAACCACGTTGAAAACTGCGGTCCGGGGAGAATAATCTAAAATCAAAAATTTTAATAAAATATTTACAATAATAAATAAAATAAAATTTAACAAAAATAATATGGTTATCATACTCATGATTTGAAATGGTAACACAGCTTGATGAATGACTGATATTTGAATCGGTTTTGTCATCAGTTGGAGTTAGTATATTAGTGTAAGATGGTAACAAATTTTCCTAAAAAAGAATAGTTTATTATTTATTTATATTACTTAATAAATTCAAATATCAGTATACTTTAGATGGTATTCTTCCTTGGAAAAGTTTAATACATTTGGTAGCCAAGAATCGTTCTCTCTCATTCATTTGCCAAGGCTCATAAACACTAGGGTCTATATTGCGCAATGCCACAGGACTAGGTGGTCTCATTATATCTTTAGTGGAACTTGATGCTTTAGCTATTATGTTACACACCTCCTATGACACGTATGATTTATAATATTACACATAAACTAATATAGACAAGCATAGATGAAAAACCTTTTCAGATTTGGTGATTGGTACTTTGTCAAGACCTAGCCGTTCTCTAAGAAGAATCATGTGTCGTGTCCGGCCAACTTCTTCGAGTCTGGTAAGTTTCTCTAGTTCCCATTGATGATCAAATATTAAACTGTCACCACGTGGTTTCCAACCTTCAAGATTTTCTTCACCACGGACATATGTAGAACTTGTATCCAAAACACGTCTTTGGCGTCTTTGAACACCTGTACAAAATATTACAATCAACGTCTATCATAACACATAATTAAAATGAAAGAAACTTTAACTACAACATCTACAAGCCAACAACTCTTGTGGTTTCTACTGCATTTTTCTTTTGTCACGAAAACTACCTGGACTACCTGCTTCTGAAGCTCTTTTCAGCACAAGTTCGTAAATTCCAGATAACCGATTTGCTTCACTGTTTTTGTAATTGCCACTGAATAGATGTTTCAAAGATCTAGGTCCTGTACGTGCATCTCTACCATAGATAACCATGCTTAAGTCCTTGGTAATTATTGCTGGACATCCACAATTTTCCAACTAAAATTTATTAATAATTTATTTATTTCAATTAAATTCTCATTTTATTAAATTATTAATTATTGCCTCTAAATAAGCTGATATAGTCATGAAGATATGTTCTCCTCCAGAAGATGTTCTATTAAGAAGTACAGAATTGTGTAATGAACTATCCCATGCTGCTTCAAAACGGAACATACAACGATCTTCACCAGGTATTTCTAGGTATTCTCCAGGGAATAAACCAAGCGAAAGTACTGAATTGTCTGTATCATCATCTTCTGATTGAGGTATATTGCGAATACGGCCCACAACAAGTTCCCGTATTTCTTTCCAGCGTAATTCTGGAGCAGTTTCATGTACTACTGTAATGCGTATGCGGCGCTGTAAACCTTGATGTAGCATAAACAGTCCACGACATGGTAGATCTTCACTATGATCAACCACACAAGGTACATAATCCCCATCAGGACCTAATACATATATTTTATTTAACTAAAACAATTTATTAATTTATCAAGTAGCTTACCAAGTTCACATATTTCAAACCAAACCAATAAATCATACTTGGCATGTATGTGTGATGTGCACAGTGAAGGTAATACTCCAAACTTTGGAGAACGTACTGGTAAACTAATTGGTATTGATGGAGGTAACATTCTTCTTGGAGGCTGTCGAACACTAGAATATTGATAAAACAATAATGTATTCTAATTTTATTTAACATTCCTGATTTTAATTCAATATTTAATTGAACATACAAAGTACTATCTTGTTTAGCATCATTGTGAAGAGGGTGTTTTTGATAATGTCCAAAAACTTCAAATACAATTGGTTGTGTCTTTATATATTCTATAAATGATTTTGTAACAGGAACAGTAATCTATAAAAAAAATAACGTTTAATTTTTGAAAAATTGTATTAACTAAATACTTACATTTTGTACATGATAAAATCCAACGGGTGTGCCTTTACCACAATTTTTTACAGGTTCAGTAGAAAATGCATCATCATGTCTATGCAAAAAACTGAAAATAAAAAAATATAATTTATGATAAATAAAACATTTTAAAAAAATTATACAACTATTGGACTTTGAATTACTTGAATTGGCAAAAAATATCAGCATATTCATCAGGAACACCAACAGCTTGTAATAAAGTAACTCTAAATGTAAAATCTTTATTAATTAATAGGTGATTTGGAAGTTCTTCATCTTTAATTTCAGAAGATACAGAACTATCTCCATGACCACTATCTCCATCGGCTTCAATTTCTAAAATGATTTCTTAATAATTATATTTTCAAGTAAACAACATCAAAACTATATTTAGTACCATCGCTTTTGTTGCTACTTTTTCCAGTGACAATCCTTTCAATAATATCAGTATTTTTTTTTCCAGACAAACGACCTAACAAATCTTTGTCATTAAAAGAAATCTTTGCAAATTGTCTTACTCCACAAGAGTTATCAGAAGTTTCATCTTCTATAATTATATATATTTCATAAATTATTATTTGAATGTAACTAAGAATTATTATACTATATTTAATATTATATACCTGAAACTGCTTGTATAGCGACACGTAGATAACCCTTGACATCGCCTTTTTCATTAACGATAGATACTTTATGTATAAGAGGTACAGGATACATAAGATTGCTTAAATAGATAAACGCTCTGCCAATAAGTCTAAACCATGGAAATCTATCATAAAATGGATCTCCGCCTGTAATTGCTTCTATATTAAAGTCTGGCGATGTAGGTGATATTTCAGCTTCATTTTGATACATTTCTCGCATAAGTTCTAATCTTTGTCTGTAAATAAACAAAATAAATAAAAATGTTTAATAGTGAATAATATCTCAACAATTTTGATGTTATGAAATATTTATGGAGAAATTGATAATATATAGTGGGATAATTAGCCAAATATATTCTCGAAATAAGCATGTCTGACAAACCACTTAAACATTATACATAGGACTTATATAGGGAACACTAACCTTGAGGGTATCAAATAGGAGAAAGACTTGTTAGGGGTGCAGGCAGTCAGACATTGGAAAAAATCATCTTTGAACTCACAAGGTGATTTCTGGGGACTTTCAATATCCCCAATATATATTTGGCGCATAAGATCCAACCTTGTTCTAACACAAAGACAAGCGTTAGAATTACCCTATCTTATAACCTAATATATATGGCTATGAGTAACTCACAAATACTCACTTCAATTTATCTAAAGTCCAATAATGAGTAGCACCATTTTTTGTGTCGAGTACTTCAATTGCAACATATGTACGAGGAAATGGTCTATCTATATCATCATCGTCAGACAAGAAGTCTAGGGGCAATGGAGAATATAAAGTATCTGTTAATAAAGTAAATTGAAACTGAACCTGAAAATTAAAATAAATAAAATATACTTATTATATTATTAAATTTATCAAAATATTATACCTTTTTTTTTAGTTCGACTGATATAGCATTGGCTTCTTTTAAAAAGACAGCATTTCCCCATAAATCATCCCGTAAAGATGTAAATTGATGATACTTCCATTTACGACAGGTTGTCAAAACTAATTGATATTCTTTATCAGTCCAATTGCATTCAGCATCAAACAATGGATTAACTAAAATTCCAATTTAAAATAATTTATCATACTAAAACATTACTATTAAACTATATTATGTACCAAAAATATCTTCTTCTTGAACAAAATCATCTGGAGTATAAGAACTGTACATTGACATAGTCATACTTTGTTCTTCAACTTGTTTCTGAAGTGCATCTATTCTAGCTTCATAATTCTATAGTTAGAAATGTAAAAATGAAAATATTAGAATTTTTATTAACTATACTATTTAATTTTATAATTTTATCACTTTGCGTTGTTCTTCAAATATTTGATCCGCCGTTTCTTTATCTTTTTTGAACTGTTCTTCAAGAGCATTTAGCTTAAGTTTCATATCTTGTTTCAGATCTATTCCTTGTTTTTCTAATAATTCAATTTGTGCAAAGTTCCAATCAACATATTCATTATTAATTGGAGTTTCAGCAGGAGAACTCTTTTCTGGTTTAGATGTGACTAAAACATAATTATATAATATTAACCAAAAAAACTTTAATTACAAATTAATATTTTAATTACTTTCTTTAATATTTTCAGCTGTTACTTCTATCTTGTTCTTATGTTCTCTTCGTTCTCTAACTAAACATAATTATTATATAAATTATTTGGTCACATGAATGATATATTTATCAGTTTACCTTGTTCTGGATGATTAAATCGGAAAACATGATTTTTTCCAAGAATTACTCTTGAACCTGTTTTCAATACTATAGGATCTGTGAGTTCTCGTCCATTTACATAACATAAAGCACCTTTTATCGGTATTAAAGTAACAACACCATTAGAATTTTCGAAACGACAATGTTCACGTTGTATATATGAGCCACACAATCGAATATCTTGAGTAATTTTAGATTCTGCAGATCCAACACGTGTTACGCCCTCTTTGATATAATATATAAGACATTCAGACATAAATGGATCTTCGTTTAAGTTAACTAAATGTGGAGTCTTAACAAATGACAAGCAATATTAATTAATTATCAAACAAAAGTTGAGACAATTTTACTTTTTGTGGAGAAAATACTCCAACTGTATCACCATCTTCTTTAACTGCTACTCCCATTTCTGCGAACACAGCTTCCCTTTGAATTCGTATTTCTTCTGTACGTTTTAATTTTTCTTCCCATGTTTCATTAAGTTCTTTTACGACAAATAAAATACAACTGTTAAATTAAATACATTATTGATTAATAGAAATGTTTTTATACCAGCAATCAATTTTTCACTAGCTTGAAGTTGGTCAACAGCTTCTTCAGCAATCATAGATGAAGGAATATTGGGTTTTTCATCACCATCTTTAAGCATTTTAACTCCGTCATCTCCTAAAAATAAATTAAAAATCATTATAAATGTAGAATTGAACGAATACTTAAAATGATGCAGATGATGTCAGCTAAGCGCAATTATTATTATTTTAGTTGTTTATAGAGAATCTAAGTATAAGTAATACAATGTATTATATATTATATCAAAGCCAAGCTAGCTTCATGGAAACAGGACACTGAAAGCATGAGTGGCAACCCCTACTTACGGTTTTCTTTTAGTTTCCCATAAACCATTTTACCACCTGATGTTCATAAAAATAAAAACCACTGTCACCAAACTAATTAAGTTAAATACTTAATTTGGTATTTTAAATAACAAATATTAAAAAATATACCTTCTTGAACTACAATTCCTTCAGCTTTTAATAAGTCTCGAAGTCTTTGAATTTCTTCTTTGAGTTCACGTATAAGTTTGGCATTAGCATCTTCATTAACAATAGCTTTGCATACTATTTGTTTTGCTCGATCAGCATATCTATAATAAAATATAATAACATAAATCAATACAATTTATTACAAGTTAATACTGTTAATAGCTTGCCGTAAAGTAGATAATGTTTCATCATAATTTATATCTGCAGGGCTAATAGCAGCAATCATTGCAGTCTTAGAGTTTCCTCCTAGATTCTCTCTTAAAAGCCAAGTTAAAACTGAATCACGGTATGGAATAAAATCTCCTTTTTTCTTTTTTTTAGAAGCTGAATTTAATGAAATAAAAAAATTTATAAAAAATGTCAAGTAAACATCAACAAAAATACTTACTGACTATTAGCCATTTGAAAATGAAAAGCATGAAAAACAAAATATAATGATTAATAATTTTAATAATTTTAGGAAAATTAAAATAATACAATCTCAATATTTTTAAATACACTTTAGCGACTGAGTACTATAAGTAGTTTGGTTTTTTAAAAGTAAATTACCTATCTATATTGGTAAAATTATTGTTAAATAAAATAAATTAGGATGTTCTTTGATAAGATGTATATAAATTATTGTAGTCACTAAAACATATTTAATTATACATATAAATCATTTGTATACATACCATTTCAGCTAATCCAGATATAACTTTTCCTAGAGTAGTCAAACTTTTGTTAATATTAGCACCTTCTTTAAGTCTGGTTCCTTTTGCACCAGTCGAATCTGCTCTTTCTGAACCAGCCAAATCAACTAATGATATTTTACTAACTTTTTCAGTTGTTAACTGAGTCATTTCATCTAATCGTTTTTGAGTAAAGAATATGGTAAAAACAGCATGAGAACGGCTAGATGTTTCATTCATATTTGTTGCTGCAACTGTTCTGATAAAAAAAATAAATAAAAAATAATAATGCATAAAAAATTATTTTTCAAGATAAATAAAAAAAAGACATACTCAAAATTAATTAATACTTTATATCTTTTATTTTAAACACGTCAAAATGTTTACCTGGCTTTGTTGCCTTCGTCAATGAGATCATGGATATTTTGGTAAGTAGTAACGGCAAGTTTTGATAAATCTTCTACATAAGGTCCTAATAAAGGATGTTCACGAACTCGAAGATTACCTTTATTTTTAGGATTTAACAAATCACGAACACGTTCACAGTATATTTCCATATAACTAACCTGAAATTAAAATAAACATACATAGTTATTAATACAATTATTTTAATTTAGCATGTGTGACTTACCTCAACAGAGTATTGTAATTCATCACTAGTAGTTGATCTAATCCTGTGAAATAAATCTTTGCAAATTAATGGTATTATTCCTTCTTGACCTTCTTCTTCCTGTCGTCCCATCATAGTGTAAGATTTTCCAGCTCCTGTTTGGCCATATGCAAATATGCATACATTGTAACCTTAAATAATTCAAATAATTATAGATTAGCAAAATATATAATAATAGTAACATTAATAGTTAAAAGTACCTTCAAAAGCATGCTGTAACATTTCTTCACCAATGTCTCTATATACCATAGTCTGGGATGCAAAATTTGGATCTGAAGGCTAAAATAAAGGAACATTGAATTTTATTTAACTAACAATAGATATAAATTAATTACTTACATTTTGAGACCAATAAGAATAGTCAAAATTAAAGCTTTTTGTGGCATCCTTTACATTAGATGGTAATTTTGGATTTGTTATAGCTGCAAGAATAAATAGATATAAATAAACATTGATTGGATCTTATTACATTCATAATTGACTATTTAGATTCTTATTGAATATACAAATTAAAAATATAATGGTTTTAGAAAGTTGATTTATTTTTTTTTTTTAAACACATATTGCGTGATACTTAATGAATCTTTTTTTTTTAAATATGTCTTGAATTATAAATAATAACATCATAAGTTTATAAAAATAATATATATATATATAAATATATTTCATTTAAAAGTATTTTAAAAATTTAAGGTTACATAGAAATAAATATTATATATAGTAGAACCTCGATTATTTGAAATAATGGAAGCCGCACCTAGTTCTGAGTGTTCTGATACACAAAAGTTTGGATAGGTATTGGAAATTAAAAAAAAAACACAATAAACAAATTTTTAAAACATAGTTAAATATTTTATATTACATGTTTATTGTTATTATTATTATTAATAATATTTTATTAGAATAACATACATAAGAACTTACTATTATGTTTAATATATTTTATGACAAAATTATCGATACGAGTGCTTCAACGAGTTTTAACGTTTAGATACGCTAATTGTAGTTTAAATAGAGGGTTTGTATAACGAAGATTTTACTATATTTCTAATTAAATTAACTTTTTAAGCTACTTATTTTAAAATTATTAAATATACTTCCACAAAATATGAAATTGATTTAAAATTCATACCTTACTAGTTACTATTAATTTAATTTGTGTAGATATCTACTCATCAATAGACATGTATATACAATGTTGTGTTTGCCTCTTCCTCCATTACAGAAATATTTTTACTTATATATTAAAACTTTGGATTTATATTACCCCCTCCTTTATCATCACAAAATGTTTTCTGTAAACAATATACTTACCTACTTACTTTTATTATTATTATAATTTTATTACTTGAATACTTGATAAATAAAGGCATATATAGAGTTCATAGATTTTTTTTTTTAATAATTTATATGATACCAATTAAAGATTAAAATATTACATGCATTATTTATAGATATAACAAATCGTTCCTCATTGCATGATATTTATAAGGAGGGGTTAATTTATTTTATATTTAAATTTTTAAAGTTTTGAATAATGAAACTTACATGTAGTGTATCCAGCCATTTCTATAATGCATTTACAATCTCTTGATGTCTCTCGATTGTTAAAGGGCCGTACTCGAACGGCTACTTTTACAGAAGACATGTTTGACGCCTTTTATAATCGTATCTATAAAATGTGACATTATTTAAATAATATTTTTACCCGCCCTATGAGACTATAAAATAGATAGGCATGCATAATATAAGCAATTTTTAATTAAAACAAATTTAAGTACATGAATAATAAATTACCTGTAATTTAAATATCACAACATAGGTAGTGAGAATTTCCGACCTACAAACACGAACTCATCAGCATCCACCAGTAGACTACTTGTGTATACCCCTTAAGTTGCGCCTGTGCATGGCCAAAGAAAGCAAGGATGAAAATCAATAACAGGGATGTTGGGCGGAGGTAGAAGGGTGACGTCATTTCTAGGCTTCCGCCCACTCAATATATAACTGCAGGACTAGGGCAATGGATTAATTTCAAAACTCTACAAAAAAAACATAAACGTAAAAATATATTAAAAAATGTTGAGTATTATAATTTATAAATGCATTAAAAAGTAACTTTGATACCCAATTTTTTTTTGTTTCGATAGTATTATTAGGTATTGGGAAATATTTATTTTATAAAACCTTTTGCTAAATATCAAGGACAGAGGTTGTAAAAATAAAACTGGAGACACAATCGTATTAAAGAAGAGGTCGATACCAGTCTGTGTGGCGCCCAGGAAATGATTTACTCTACTTATCCATAAGACCTACCCACCACATAAAATGTTATATTATGAAAAGACATGCACATGCAGTGGATACTGTTAAATTTAATATATTTTAAAGTTTAAGCGGTTCTATATAAGTTATGTACGTAAGGATGAAAAAAATTTGAATTTACAACAATATTCTCTGCACATATTTAATATTGTACGTAATTTTAATGATTTATAAATTATAATTTATTAATAAACTGAGTGGTTTTTTATTGAAGAACATTTATTATTTCAAAATCTGTTAACATTATTGAAAATATTTTTTTTCACATAGTTTCTCGTCAAAATAAAACAATATTAAAAAAATTTATTATTTTCTAATATTTTTAATTGTTATAATTTTTTTAATTTTTACTATTTTGAGTGCACATACATATTTACAGTATATTTTTTTAAATTTAATTTCGAAAGCAAAATATTTTTTAAAGTATTTTAAAACATTAACAAAATTTAGATAAGTGACTTTAATTAATAAACATAAGTTTATATAGACCGGAAAGATTGAAACAATTTTAGATTTAAATACTATAAGTCACCGCGAAACAAATTAGTTGTTAGTAGAGAAGAATAATAATTTTATTATTGAGTGAGATGTTGGAATGAATAAGTTATCTATAAAACTATGAAGTTTTAATTTTATAATTATTTTTTTAGTTTTGCTGTAAGTAAACCAAATTAGGCGTTTAACGAGAATGAATGCCTAATAGTATTTAATTGAGTTGACAATGGGAATTATTTTATTATTCAATGATAGTGGGGGACTGACTATATATAGATTATAACGCAAAGTAAAGATAAAATGTGATGATTTATTTTCATTTATTTGTTATAATTTTTTTAAGTTTGAATCAAAACATACATTTTTAATTTCATATTCTGAAACAGAATATATCGATACAAAAAACTCGAAATTTGGACGAGTAGCTATTGAGTTATAAGTATTTAAAGTTTAGGTTAGCGAAGTTAAGTGGTACCCCGCAGTGTTGGTTTACTTTTTTCTATACATATTATATATTATAACATAATATTTAATAAAACTTAAGTACTTAAAAATTTAAAAAAAATATAAATTAATTTCAACAGATTACTAAAATAATCCAGTAATTGTGTTCTAGGTTTAACTATCTTTCTCCCTTTCATGTGGAGGCCCTGTTAGTATATTACCAAATACCAATATCAGAAAAGTATACTTAAATATTAAAACAAAATTATTGATTTTGAATCGAAATCAAATAGCATATTTTCAAATATTTTTCAATTAAAAATTACAAAAAAAAAAAACTTTTCAACATTTTAAAGTAGGTAAATAAAAAACAATAATATGAACATTTGTTGAACATCTAAGCATCTACGCTCTACAGTTATTCATTTTTAAGTTACATGCGAAAAAACAAAATCGAATTTCTGGAAAATTTAATTTGCGTAAAATTTCCTTCTTTTCCTTAATTTTTTGTTTGTTTTTGTTACGGTATAAATAATAAATAATTTTTCAAAACTTAAAAGAAAAAGAAATTTCTTAATAAATTTTTCATTACAAAATAATTTAAAAAATGTTTTAGTTTTCTATAATTTTTTTTTGTTTTTCTTGATTATTTTGAAAAATCAAAAGATTTTTAAGTTTGACATTTTTAAAATACAAACAATATCCAATTTGATATCCCCCCCCCCCCCCCATTTTTAAAAATCAAAGCATTTTATCGAGTATTTATCCACGAAAAAAAAAATTATAAAACCAATCTGTATTAATACTTTTATTGCTCTGTAGTAAAATGAAATAAGGTTAGAAAATATATGAGTAATTAAAAAAGTAAAAATTTAGTAAGAGAAGGACAATTTAAGAAATATGATGACTATATGAGAAGCTGGGTACAAAAGGAGTAAAAGATACGTGGACTAAGATCCGAGAAGAAATGTCCCAAGATTTTCAGAATATATTGTATGAAAGAGGAAATAATAAAGATATGACGAATTATAACTTATGGTGTAAAAAATATATGGAAAAAGAATTTGATACTTATTAAATGAAAAGTTTAACAGGGAGATAATTTAAGAAGTATAATGGAATTTAAAAATGGTTAACTTAATGAGGAAGAAGTGTGGATTGCGACTAGGTAAATAAAAAAAAAAGAAATAGGAGGACTTAATAGAATACCAACTATCATTAGAATAATGGTCAATAAACGATGTTAGGTAGCTTAGATATAATACAAATAGCTAGTTTCTTAAGATATTAATTTAAATTCCAAAGAGTATTTTGATAGGTAATTTATATTTGAAGGCAAGATATATAAAAGTGTGTATATTATGAAATTAAGATCGACGATGGAACTAATATTTTGTTAGAGACAAATTTTAGAAAAGAAAATAATATTTGTGCATGCTGTT
The DNA here is from genome assembly GCF_002803265.2 of Melanaphis sacchari. Classification (NCBI taxonomy): domain Eukaryota; kingdom Metazoa; phylum Arthropoda; class Insecta; order Hemiptera; family Aphididae; genus Melanaphis; species Melanaphis sacchari. The sequence goes on from NW_020271184.1 coordinate 364,509, forward strand.
TATAGATTTGGAGAATGCGTATAATAGAGTTTCGGAAAAACTATTGTGGTAGACGTTAAGAAGAAATAGAGTAGGTACTGAAAGGTGTATGTAAGTTAAAAGAAATATGAAGAGTTAAGGATGAGAGTGAAGAGTGTAAGTGGAAAAACGAAATAATTTAATTCAATAGCTGTATATCAGAATCTGGCGTTGAGCCCTTGTCAACTCTCTTATTAATGGACGAAAATAAGAAAGTTTTATCGGGTGCCATGGTTCTTGATCTTTGAAAATTATGTTGTGTTTGCGAGTGAAAGTTCGAAAGTGTGATGGGGAACATCGATAAAAGGGGAGGGGCTAAGAATAAGTAAGATTAAAATCAAAGCGGGAAATTAAAAAATGACAGGACAATAAGGGGATGATGTATGGTGTGAATAGGTTAAGTACTTATTAGTTATTAAAGGTGGTACAAAATAATGGTGATTTCGAGAATTATGTTAAAAATAGAATTATGTATACATGAAGGTATATTGAATGACAAAATTCCAATGAGATTAAAAAGTAGATTTTATAAAGAAATTGTGTGAGGCTAATTATGTTAGATAAAACAGACATATTAGGCAGTGTACTATAAAACAAGAGGGTAAAAATTCTAAGGTGAATTGGAAGTGTGGAGAGACTATGGAGGATAAAGCACTTGAATCACGCTAGACCAGGGGTCTCCAACCTTTTTTTACGGCGGGCCAAATTTGATATACGCTTTGGCATTGCGGGCCAACATTTTTAGAAATGTGTTGTCTAAAAAAAAAAAATATTGTCTATCTAGGATTCTAGGAATATCTGATAGGTTATGAAATTGAGAAATAAATAAGAATAGATGAGATTTATTTAAAAAAATGTATGTTTATTTATATAATTTTTTAATTTATTATTCAATTTAATAAAAAATAAATTAAAAACAATGAAAATTAATATATTATTTTCAAAACATTAATTAGCTTGGCGGGCCGGTGCAAAAAGCTTGGCGGGCCGTAGGTTGGAGACCCCTGCGCTAGACAGTCTTTGTTATTTACTTTACAAATTAACCATTATAATATTATATACATTTTCTGATACAACTCTTGGAGGCCGGATTAATGTTTTATTAATGGTTGCAGAGTAATATTGCATATAATGTGGAAAATGTGGAGGTCAAATACCTTGATCTAGTTTATGGTCCAATATAAAGATTACAAAACAAATATTTGATGTAAGCTTTTTATAGCAGGTTCAAAGTTACTTTACAACTATTGTGTATGTATAATTTAATAAATTATTTTTGAAAAAGATAATATACATATGTATTTCTATTTTTTGAACTTAATAAATCTCCAAGTTTTTGATTATACCAAATTGGATTTAAAACTATTATATAAGTAAATAATTAATATTGTATACAAAGACAAAATTAGAAATAAATAAAAAAGTCATCTTGGAAATCTGACAATAAATAAGCATTAGCCTAGAGACTTGAAAGTATGTTGTAATACAATCTTTACCTAATGATCAAGTTATCTTTAACTTATCTATTTAAATAGAAAATATGAAATTGAACTAGGGAATAACAATGATAACTGATTAGTATAATAATTTAATTTATTGTCAATACAACTTTTAACTATAATACCTTAATAAATATTTTAATTATTAGATTTTTTCTACTCATTGTACTAAAATAAAATAAAAGAAAATTTTTTTTTTTTTAATTTTATTATATTTTAAATATATTAAATTTTTGAAATTTCTTACAAAGTATATATCTAATTAGTTCTAAGAACCTAAATAGTTAGTTGGTTTGCATGCTTGCATACTAGAGAAACAAAAGTTAGTATTATTATTAGATAATAATTAAATTGTATTAATTTAATTCAAATTATAGTTACTGATTCTAACATTTAATATTATACATTTTTACATCTAGCTGACATGGGGATGATTTGATGGCACATTTCCTAGGTACATCAGTATTCACAGAACTCTTTATCTATATAGCAACAATATCAATACAACGTAACTCACAGTTTTTGAAAAAAAGAAAGTAATATAAGAAAATATCTATGTAACTTTATAATTTATTTCATATAATTTAACAAGTAGATTATTCAAATGATACAAAACTATTTAATCATTACTATTATTTTTTTTTCAGATAGATAGGACTGAATAGAAATCAAACCAAGACTTGAAAAATAAATTAAAATACATAATATTTATAGTATAAAATTGTTACCTTTTGTAAAAAAAACAAATGATTTTGAACTGCAATAATACGGTTTACTAGACAATAAAAATGAATAAGTCATTGTTCGTTACTGATGATGTTCTCACAACCTTAAATGTTTTATCATTTGTAAATCTATTTTCAACTAAAATAATAAATATGTATACATTATACAAGAGCGCAAGTAGAACATTATTATTATTTTTAATAAGTACCATATTCCACAAAAATCCTAATGAAATGATCTTAAAAATATTTTATCAATCATGGTAGCTAAGGTTTTGTAGAACCATTACATCTAACTGCTTGAAACCACATTTGTCTAGATATTATCTATGGATGAGTATCATAGCGGTTATTACCTGTCATTTGGTGGTTGACGGTTGTGATCGTGCTATTGTCTATTTAAATTATGTATAGTTATAATAATTTTAAATGTGATTCACTTTGTCATGCGCCGTACAAAGTATTTTATTATCGTGAATAAAAATGTAATACAATTTTTTAAATATAATCAGTAATCACTTAAATCTATGATAAAGCCACAAAATCGAAATCGATGTTCATTTACATAGTTCTGTGTTTTTAACATTATATCTTTTACCGTGGTTTATTTTTTTATATTATCATCGACGTCTACAAACTGTTATGCGTGAAACTGTAAACATCATCAAAAATATTTTGTGATAACACTGTAATACAATATTATGCTATTGCTTTATGCCTATGTGTAACTGTGTACGATTACGTCTATACTGCATACTTTGTGTACAAGTTACAAGTGTTACAACTCACGTCTCGCGTCTTATAGTCACGATTCCCAAGTCTACAATCATGATTAGCATGATTTGAGATATTATACATGTTTTTATTTAAACTACTTACGAATGATATGGATTCTTATTAAAATATGACAGTTTGTCAATAAACCAAACGCAGTTGTTGGTTTCACATTACATCTGAGATTAAAGTTATATTTTAAATACACGAAAAAATGATTACCACCATCCATACGAAAATACAATAGCCGAGCACAACAAATACAATTGAAGAACAAATCATTTTTAACAGAAAACTTAAAGGTAAAATTTATTTTGAATTTATGTTATTCATTGCTAATCATTCAACTGTTTAAGAGCTTATGACATGGTTGACCATCCGTTGACACTTGACACCCTTTATGAGCATCATGCATTTTTAATCATAATATACGGTCAGTCATCTTTTAAGTTAATGGGTCTCTGGTCATCTCTTTAAATACACATACCTATGTTTACCTAGTTATTTAATTCCTGTGTTGTTAAAAATTATTATTTACGTTTTTTTTATTACAAATGGTATCATTTTTTTTTTTTTTAATTGTATTACTTATACTATTTTATAAATATCATACAATACTATAATATATAGGTTAGGTTTTAATTATTATTTTGTTATTTTCTTGCTCTATCTTAAAATTCACTGAATACTGTTGCATAATATTTTTCACTTAAAACCTAAACCGGTATTTATTTAAATTTAAAAATTCATAAACCATCTTATTTAATAGCAACAACTGAGAAAAGATTCAATGAATTTTCCTTAATAAATACAAACAAATATGAACAATATCTCATTACCAAAAACATTAGAAATCTTTCATACTTAATCTATTTGACAATACAATAAAATTCTTACCAGTTAAATAGATATTTCGGCCCTTTATACTACTTTTAAATTACACATTTTATCACCACTTTTTTGTCCATGATATAAACCACGATAGTATTGAAGCCAGACAATTTTCTGTAAGCATTATGCATACAATTAAGAAATTCCACTATTTTAATAACATAGCAATAAATATATTACATATTCCTTTATACTTGTTCTATAAAATAAAATTTAGCCACCTATTTTTAAAATTTCTTAGATTGAAAATTATGGTTCTAGTAATTTATATATGATATTACTAAGATCTAACATAAAGATGTTTAAAGTTTAATAAACATAACATTATATTTTATAAAATTAATACTTATACACCAAAAGAAAAATTGTGACCACGTATTTTAGATTATTTTTAATTGCTTATAAGATACATTTTTGAGGAATCACATATTATATTCCCAAAATTATTGGTAGAGATTAAAGACACAAAATACAGTTTAGATTTAAAATTATAAATATTACCTATATGAATATAAATATTTTAAATATTCTGTTAATAATAATAATTTCATAATTTTGCTATGCATCTGTTTCAATATATTATTTCTATAAAATTCCAAAACTCCATTATCTTGTACTTATTACATAATAATTATTTTGATTTTTACAGAATTCAATTAAAAAATCAAACTCTCATATTTTTCAATAAGTATGGATTTAAAATTGAGTTTAATCCTTATACTATTGTTGCCATTAGTAACACCAATTCGTTGGTTTATGCATCCAAATACGCAAAAATGTTTACGTGAAGAACTCAGACAAAATGTATTGGTAAAAGGTGATTATGAAATTGCACCAATTGATGGTCAGTTTATGGATTATATTGTGAGAGATTCTAAAGGTCACATCTTAGCTAATAAACAAGACATAACTAAAGGAAAATTTACATTTAGTACTGAAAATTATGATATGTTTGAAATTTGCTTTAATTCCCGTGTACCTGGATATCAAAGAGGAACTTTGCAGGAGGTTTCCTTAAACATTAAAACTGGCGTTGAAGCAAAAACATATGAGGGACTTGGAGAGGTGGCTAAATTGAAACCTTTGGAATTAGATTTGAAAATGTTGGAAGATTTATCATCGTCCATTGTTCAAGATTTTTCTGACATGAAGCATCGTGCCGAAGAAATGCGAAATACAAATGAATCAACAAGCAGAAGAGTTCATTGGTTTAGTATGTTTAGCATTATTTGTCTATTTGGATTGAGTGTATGGCAGATTTTGTACTTAAGAAGATATTTTAAAGCTAAGAAACTCATTGAGTAATATTAATTTGCGTTTATTAAAAATTATTTTATTTTTTTTTTACAGTCTTGCATTAAAATATATAATATCAATTGTAATTACAAGTTAATTTGTCTTAATGTATTTTATTTGCTATGAAATAATATATTTACATATTTTAATAAAAAATTTAATAAATTTAATTATCATTTATCATTTTTGTAGAAATTGTATAAAAAAAAATTATAATTTAATTTTTGAATATTGAACAGTAGACTCCCAATGAATAGTTTAACATTATATCAGTGGCAAATGCTGATTTAAGTATATTAGCATTATTAATTGATCATACATTCAGACTTGGTATAGCTAAATATTATTACACAGCTCATTGGGAAACAATTGAATGTATATTGAAGATGCTCTAAGTCAGGGGTCGGCAATTAAATTCTATGTAGGGCCAGAAAATCAAAAAATAAATTTCGAGGACCAGTAAAAACTCAGATATTAGTTAATAATTGTTGTGTTATCGCAACTATTATTGTAAATAGCAATAAACGATAAACACCATCCGTAATCTCTAAATACATCATAAAATAGATAAAATATATATTGTGTGTGAAAACCAATATTATTAAAAAAAGTATTTTTTGTGGTCCAATTATTTTTCCTTTACGGGCCGGATTTGACCCACGGACTGCCTATTGCCGACCACTGCTCTAAGTAATTAAGACAAGCTGTACTATGTCAGCCAGTAGTACAGTTATATGGATAGTCAGTAAACAACTCAATTCATTCTAATATTAAAAATTGCAGAGTAAAATAGATTATTTTGAACATAAAATTGTAAATCTATGTAATGTAATGGTAAGATAAAATCTATAAATTTTGATAAAACGATAATATTAATAAAATTGTAGTACCTTGGGCCCAGGTTAGACACCAGTGATGTAATAAATATTTTTAATAATTATTGTTTTGAGTAAGTAAACCTTCATAATATAATAAATTATTATTCTAATACTACTTAAGTAATACCTACTAAATAAATTAATATTTACTTATTACCTACATTAAACATGTTTATAAGTAATCTGTTTAATATAAAGTACTTTTTACATTTTAATTATTAATCAACATTATGTTAAAATGTTCAATAAATAAATGTATTTATCATTATTGATTACCAATTGGAGGAGATTTTACTAAATTATCAGGGTCATTAACAAATTTAGATTTTTATATGTTCCATCAAATAGAGAATCAATATAAGTTATATTACACTTCATTATGCTAAATACATTTATTCAACTACACTCAAAAAAAAAAAAAAAATGTTTCGTGTTTAAATATCCAGTGTTTGACATTTTAATTATTTAAAGATATAAAGCTGGAAACCAGTATGCGGTCTATTACCTTTTATGTACCATCTTTTTATAACTGGGTATAATATGTGGTATATAAATGTTTTATATTCTATTATAACACCAAAATCATTAATATTATTGTACTATATATTATTTTAAACTATTAAATTTAAAAACTTATGTACATTTTAGTCTTTAACTCCTAGTTTTCATAAATTAATTAATATATCATATCTTCTGTTATAAAATCAATAATATGACAACAAACTTTTTGGATTGTTAGTGGCGTATCATAGTAAATTACTCTAACTAGTGTATAAAGTATAGTAAATAAAAAGTACCATCATAAAATGCTTGAAAAGAATTTGTTTTGCATATTTTTGACCAAGGATTCCTCAGTTGAATTATGTTATAAACAATAATAATTAAATTAATATAATTATTATATATTAAAATATAATATATTATATCTATAATCTCTTTTTTGATTATTTCATAATTATTTTAATAAATTTAAAGTTGTTTATGAGATTTTTTTATTTAATTTTATAATTTATATTTTCTCATCAAAATAACTAATTTTTATCATTATAAATTGACTAGTATATGTAGGAAAATATTTGTATTTGGTTTACTTAATGATATATTTATGAACTGAATAAGTGATTTTAAATATTATGGCAATACTTAATATGAATATATTTCTTAAATATCTATTAGTAAAAATCTTATGAAAAATAAAAGTATTAGGATAAAATTAAAATATAAGTCAAAATTTATTAAAAATATATCTTATATTGCAATTTATAAGTATTAGTATTTTTATATGGATATAGAAGAAATAAAAAGTATCAAAACATTCCTCTTTGTTGTTTATTTCTTGCAGCATTTCTTCTGTTATGGTTCCCACGGAATGCTTTGTTCTCATTTTTCCTCTGTCTGTCCAACTCAACATTGGACCCAGATGGAATAGTTGACGAAGAAGCTACTTGTTGTTTACCTTACATAATTAAACATGTTTACAAAAAATGTAAATTTTTTGTTTTTACTCATAAATACTTACTTCGATTGGATCTATTAGATTGCTTTGCAGCATATCTCCTAGCTTGTCGTTCTCGAACTTCTTCAGGATTTTCACAGAATGGTTGAAAATTCAATACTTGCTGCGGTTCATCATCTGAAAATTCTTCTTCTACAATTTCAGTTACAGCTTTTTTCTCTATTAAAACCCTTGGTACAACATCTGGTCTTCTTTTTTCATTTTCATCTGCTGGTTCTGGTATGACATATTCAACTTCATCATATGTGTCATCATATTCATCATTATAATATGACTCTAATTCAGCACATGTAATTTCAGTGACATTATATTTTTCGTAAAATGGTCGCATTTCATTTCGGAAAGATTTATCATCTAAGACTGCCTTAAGTTTTTTAAGTTTCTTATTTCTTAATAAAAATAAAACAATATTAATACAAATTAATTATTGTTTATCAATAATTTATATATTGTTATGTTTTATTCCCTAGAAGTAATAAAGCCTATTCAGCTTACCCTTTAATTGAAGGATCATAACCAGTAGCATTATCTTCATACTCTGACATCAAAGGAAGATTTAAATCGTATTGAGTAAGTTCTGATGGAAGACTATTTTCCAAGACCATATTTATAACTTTTTCAGAATCCATATCATAATATTCTAAACATTTCTACACAACAATAAAACATCAATTATCAGTAAATATTACAAAAAGAAATGTAAATTAACTAACCTGGATAAATCCATCTCCTAGATGGGGCAATAAATCTTTAACGTTGTTAATTAAAGACTGCAATTTTGCATTTTCTATATTTGTACTACTGGATTGTAACTTAAATTATAAATTCATAATTATTATCTTATATTAATACAGAATAATAAAAAAATTTGATAAAATAATTACCTCTAACTGTTGTTCTTCTAATTCTTTTTGTTCAAATTCAGTATTTGGTTTATTAATTAATTCTAAAGATTTTAGTAAATAATCAAATCTCGTTGAATCTCTAAAAAGGGGTTTTTTTTTTCATTAAAATATTGTTAAATAAAGTATAAATCATTCAAAATCTTACATTTCTTTGTTAAATTTTTGACATTTTTTTATATCTTTAGTTAAATCATATACAACATTATAGTCATTGACAAATTCATTGTATGTTAATAGCTCACTAATAACTTCTAAATATTCTTCAACTGCATTCTCTGATCTTTATAAAACAATTAACATAAAACTTTTTGTTTTTAGAATTATAATTTACTTATGATTTACTTATTTGTAGGTTGGATAGATATATGAAGTAAACATTGTCGAACACACTTCACAAGTAATAATCTTGATGCATGTAGCTTTTCTTGAAATTTTTCCAATTTATTCATACCAATTACTTTCTTATAAATTATTGGTTTTATAGTATGATAAAAGGAAGCTATTCTAAACAAATATAATAAAATAATAATATAGAAATTAATCATAAACACTTAATAAGGTTTTATTTTGTCATACATACTTAAAATGCAATTTTTCTTGATAGAAAAAACTAGAGGCTATTGGATAAATTTCCAAGAAATTTGAAATACTATATGATGTGTCTAATAAAAAATTAATAATATCTTCAATCATACAAAGATTTATTTCTTCTATATCAGTAGAAGTTTCATTACTTTGATATCTGTGATTATCATACTCAATTTCTAATTCAATTTTATCTTGAAACTGACTTAAACACTAGCAATTTTATTAATTAAAATGATTATTACAAATATTACATTTAATTAATTATTTTATGTAACTCACTTTAATTGTAAATTGAATAGAGTTTTTTAAATTTTCTTTGTATAATTTTTGACAAGTAAACAATTCTTTGAAAATTATTTCTAACTCTTTTTTATAAAATTGGCCATAAATGGAACATACATCAAACAGCATGGGAATACTTATAATATTATTATTACATAACAAGCTCCACATATAATGAGGCGACATATAATTCTCCTAGTAAGATAAAATAAAAATTAATAATAAATTGTTTAAAAACACAGCAAAAATTACTTCATTTTCAGAGGATGTAGTTAGCCGTTTAAATAATTTAAATGCAAAATAATCAATTTCATTGTAAACGATCAAAATATCATTATCTTGTGGAAGTTGATCCATTAAGTGAGGAGGAGCAGCTTCTTGAAGAAATGTACATAATCCCATAGTAGCTTGTTTATTAAAAACAACTGTAGACCAAAATCTATAATATTAAATTAATATTAATAATTAACTATCGTATATTAAATGTAATAACATTTACTCTTTAAATGATAAATTTAGAAGAGTTTTGAAGTCTTGAACTAAATACTTCATTTGTTCTATCCAACATTCTTTTTGATCCAAAGCATTGGTGATAGATTTCGATGGATGAATATATCTCAAAAATTGTCTTTTTAAGGCCAACTTTTTATCCTAAATATTTTTAATACATTTACAATTATCATTGTATTTAATGTTTCATTATTGTAGCAAATTTAGATTTATTCCTTATTAATGTTATAACAATTTGTATTATGTTTCTACTTTCCTTAATTACTTTACACACATTTAAAAATATGTATATTATTAATTGTTATTAATATTTTAATTTTGTTTATTTAAAAATATTAAGAGGACATTAAACATTTACATGTTTAACAAAATAGACAATTTGTGTAGATCAATCTATTATTATTTTGATAGTTAACATATGATTATACAATAGGTAAATACTTATTAGTTATTTTAAGTAAACAAATAGGCTATAGTTAACATTTAATTTGGAAAAAAAGTAGAAAATAATAATAATAAGGGCAATAATTATATTACAAAAACTAGTCTTGCATAATTGAAAAAATTCAATAACATTGAATATTTATTATATAATTTTTAAGGTAAGAATATTAACTAAAGCATCATAATATGGAATATTTAATACATACATTTTAAAATGAGTTATATCATTTTAAGTTTATAATATTAATAAAAGCCTGTAAGATATAAAATCACTATAATATTGAAAATTTTAATTTTAAAAACAAAATGGATTTTTATGAATACACATTTGCTATATACAATCTACATAGCCACATAGGTATTATTAAACATTAATATATTTTGTACTATAAATCAAACATAATACTAAACAATTTATCAAATAAAATATGAAATACAATAAATATATTTTAAAATATGCATTCAACTCAAAAATAATAATTATTAAGTTTCACAAAGTTTTAAATATTTTTGTATAAATTCAGTAATGGTGGTAAATGGGTATGATGATTACTATAGAAATATTTTTCTATTTTAAAAAATTTTAATCATAATTTACAGCTATTTATTTAATATTAAAAAAATTATTATACAAAATATTCCAGGATTAATTGGTTATTAAGGATAAAATTGAGTTTAGTTTATAGTAAAAACTGAAAGTTGCAATATATTAGTCTTTAATATGTGTATTGTGTATGTTATAAATTAAAAGCTGTAAATACATAAAAAAAAAGCAATTAAAATATAAAGATCCCATTGTAAGATAATAATTTATAGTTATATTAATATTATTTCAAAATTTTACTTCGACAGCCATTTAGGTGTAAGTTTTGCTTTGATCACTGCGACGAAATTAAATTTTTAATACTTTATAAAATAGTTATTTACTTTATAGTTTATATTGTGTTATAATTTAGATCTTTTTGTGTTTATTATCAAATAAGAACACTTTTGACACTTATTATTAAGGAATAGAAACATGGAATCACTGAGCCCAAGCTAAAAAGATTAAAACCTTAAACCACTATTATAGATAAAAAAGAGTAAACACTATCTAATATCTATTATCAATATTATCATATTATGTTTATGTTCGCGCAATATTTCGAAGTACAGCCCATGGCTAAATTCACCATAGTTAGTTACAATCTTAAATATATAGATAATAAACGTTAATTATCTATATATTATGTAGTTACAATATTTTATTTCGCCATACGAAATTTCTTATTTTGAATTAAAGACTAAGTCTTGATGCCACGAACCACGACGGCCAACGGTCTTAAGACTTATGAAAGAACTGCCAAACTGTAAATCGTAAATTATAAAAACAATATAGTAGGTAATAAATCATGATTATCTAGTGACTAGTATACATTCATATAGATAGAGTAAAACCATTAAAATCTATCTTAGCGGATCTTTTTGCGAAAATAGTATTTTTTCACTTAAGTTGAGAACGAGGACATTCTCACTATTTTTCAATGAGGAAATATCCAAATAGAGCACATATACATAAATGAATTTATATTATGAGTTTATTAAAATAAACTTGAAATTTACAAAAGTTAAGCTAAACATAGAAATATGATGAAACAATTCCATACTATGTATTTTTAATATTTTTAAATATCTATCTATAAGAACAACTTATGTGAGAACTTATATTAATTTTTCAAATATTTTCTCTCAAAGCTATACATTTTGCCAACATAAATAAAAAAAAAACATTTAAAATAACAAAATATTTTGAAAATTGTTTATTTTTTGTTTACCTTGATTATAATCAAAAGCGAAAAGTATTTAGAATGGTGATTAGAAACTAAAGGTACCATTTTACTACCAAAAACCGCTACCTAACTTAACTGTTTCAAATATAAAATCACCCGAATATCCGATAGGTAAGTACTCATAAAAAAATACATACACATCATTATAAAACTAATATCTATTGGCTATCTATAATGTACAGCTATTTATCGCTTCTCTCGTAAATTGATCAATTCCTTGTAAGTATATATTAAAAAAAAAAAAATGTTCTAGTGCTTATTTTACTTTACCTAAATAAAAGACTTATGGAGTCTTGTATTAATTTTTCAAAGTAAAGAATTTTTGATTTTGGCCTTTTTAAAGTATAAACTATTAACTAGATCCTATTTATTTTGCTACCAAAAACCATCAATATCAAAGGAATTTTCTTAGCATATTTTATTACAATTTTATTTTATTGCTACAAAAGAAAAAATTATAGAGGTAGATCTAAAAATTAAAATTACAATGATTAGCTACTGAAAATTAAAATAGATATACATGTAAGAATTAGTTTCTCAGTAATTAGCATAATATTCCAAGATATGCAATAAAAAAACTAAATAATACTCTTTAACCTTTGAAAAATTATAATTCTATCCACCGAGTGAATTTTACATATTTTTTATAAAGCATATTTTATGCTGAACAATGATGTTTAAAAACTTAAACATTTTGAAGCATATATATGGTTATATTATGTTTTAGTGTTTTACTATATGGATGCAAATAATTTTTAAGTTTTGTGGGAAGGATTTAAGTGCACAGATCTAGGTCATTCATATTGTATTATATTTATATGAGTTTTTTTCTGGTAATACAAAATCTTTTTATAAATATACAAAATCTCAAGTTTTTGGATGGGGAGAGGGGGTCGTGACTTACAGCAGTTTGGGGATCTCGACTCTTAGCTATTTGATCATATGTGTCTATTATGCATTCAAGTGTTAAGTAAAGACATCTTAAATCGTGTTTAATAGTAGTAACGGAGTTTCCTGGTTGACAAGATATTAAGATTTGACCAAGGTATTTAGGGAATTTGCATCTCTGGGTTCTGGGTACCATATTCATGGCGTCCATTTTCAACAAATTTTTTTAAAAACATAGTCCAGTGATTGCCAAAATAGTTATTCACCGAAGGCCATAAAATGAATTCATTTTAGATTCTAAGTGTAGGAGTGATGAATGTATTAATTTTATAATGATGTGTTTTTTTTTATCTTTCTGGACAATAAGTAGTCAAAAAAATGTTGGATAGTAAATTGAATCTAGTTTGTTTATAAATAAAAAGAAGTCAAAACTAAGAATTACAAGTATTTTTTAAAATAATTGAAAAAAAAACAAATATAAAATTGATGAAAAATAGGAAGTTTTGCGCAAATTAATTTTTGACTAAATCAATTTTATTTTTGTTTAATTCGAAAACGAATTACCGTATACTTCATAATCTTGACTTTTCACCAAATAATTACATGATAATTTTTTATACATATATCATATATGTATATAATTTTTCAAAATATTTCAACTTTTTTAAGTTATATTAATAACTACCTAATTAAAATTTATGATTTTTTTTTAGTTTTATTCTATTAAAATCTATAAAAAAATATTTGATGATTCAAAATCCTTTAATTTTTAATACAAGGTTTTATACATAAGTTGTTCTTATATTTTTATAAAATTATTAAAAATACAAATCCATACATTTTTTTTTTTATATGCATTTGCTCTAAAATCTTTCAACAGGATACTGACGTAAATCCTATTCAACAAACATAAAAAATCATTCTCTAACATTTTCTGAAAATGTTCAACTTTCCTTACCAGTCCATTATTTATGGCAGTGCCAAGTACTGAACTTTTTTAAGTACATATCACTATTTCACTACTTTTTGTATGCTGGCCCTGGCGGTGAAGCCACGGGTTTATCTATACATACATCTAAAACAGGCTACAGCATACAGTACTACAGTCGCTCGCCGGTCGTTTGATAACTGAAAAATGATAAAAATTGATAAATCTAATCGCCATTTTACCGCAAGCATGGCTCTGTACAATTTTTTTCCGTTTTGTACCGTTGACCATTTTACTGACACTGTGGTCCGGTGCTACCAATAATCATTTCCACCTGATTGTTGGGTAGAAACCTGCCGCTGCTGATTACAATTTTGAAGTAGGTATTCGAGTATTTTTTTCAGTTCTACACGTCTTATACAGTTATACCTACAAGTACGACCTATACAACCTAATAAATATTATTTTTTAACTTTATTGTCTTGTGCATATGTCCTATGAGTTGTATGACGTTTGTATGTACCGTATATTAAATTGTATTGGCTGTTATAGATAATGATTATTAATCATTAAAATTATTATATATTATGTCTACGATGCGTTAACGTGAACGTGTCGGATTTGAAAGTTGGGTGTTCAGTGTTCTGTATAAAATTGTAGTTAGTACGACTTCATCGAAGCATTCGAAGCCCCATCGCGATTCGCTGGTATTGGATTTCGTGAAGTCAGAAAAAAGCCACAAAACGTCGTGTCGTATTAGATTATTTAGATTTCTGGTACCATTGGTTAACGGGTTTGTTGTGGAAGGGTTTAGGGAGAGGGAAACGGTCGCTTTCCGTCGACGATTACCCGGTATGGTTGGTTGGCAACATTGATATTCCGTGGGGAAAAGAAGGAGAGAGCAAAATATAGTACTGCGATCGGTTGTTTTTGCTCCGTTTGTCACCGCTAACGCGTTTTGATGATAAATTTTGCGCGTCCGCCGATCGAACCGACGGAATATCGTGAAGTAATACACGCTCGTCCGTAACGACAAACGCCGTTTGTTTTCCATACAATCCACGACCTATTCCATCGCTACATTGGCCGTCGTACAGTATTTTTTTAATTCGTATCGCGCACACCGCCGTCTCGTTCAATCATGTCTTCGGCGTGAATTAATCATTATCAGGCGGTAAAAATTATTGAAAACACGTTATTCTTTTTAATACACAATATATATATATATATTTAGACGTTTATATAATTATTAATATATGCATTATAGTAGAAATTTGTTTTATATTTATGTGTGTGGATGCTTATGTATAAATAGAAAAAATTGTAATAGTACATAATATTAAATTTTTTATATATATTTAAAATACTTGAAAATTTGATACACCTATATCTAATTTTAAATTCACGGGACGACCGAAAAGAGTAAGTTTCATGATTGGTTTAATGGCTAAGAAATATGTATGTGCCGTATTTTCTATATTTATGTTGTTCCTTTGAAAGTTTGTCCTCCCTTTTAACTGATCTATCACACTCCCAGTCGGTGGCGTGTGACTTTATAAAACGAAACGTTCTTGCTCGTTACATCTTCCCTGCCTAGAACCACTAATCTGTTAGACTTGATTTTGTTTGCTTTGTTTTTGTCATACCCTTTATATTTTGCATGTTATATGTTAATTTATAATTTGACTGTGATCATAATATATGCTACTTCTCACTACTAACTTGTGTTCCATATGATTAATGCATTGGTTAAAATTGAAACATCATTTTGCATCGACACACATTAACTTGTATTTATAAGTATAAGGATCTATATTTTCATAGTTAGTGTTCAGTTAATTTTATTTTGCAATTTAACTTATTTACCCTAGTTGTTCATGAATAACTTGCTGTGAATAATTAAGATATCCTATTATAATATGATCTCATTTATTTCATTCTAAATGTATTATTTTATTAATTAATTTAGATAAATATAATTTCCTTAATTTTGATTAGAAATATATTACTCATTTCTGATGTATTATATATTTGCATCTATAAACAAATACTTTCAATGAAAAAATAGAACTTTTTAGAACTAGAATTTTTTTTCAATTTATAATTTTGGTTTATTTATTGTTTTTAAGAGTTGTGTATATTCTAAAGATTTAGGATAAATTTTAAATTTAATTAAAACATTCCAAAAATAGTAAAAGTGGCTACTTATATACTCCCTTGGTTTAAACATTTCTAATTTATGAGATTTTCATGAATTTTAAAAGTAGGCATGGGTAATTATAATTTCTCAAAAAATTAAAAAGGATAAAAATGTATTGTCGTTTAATTGATAAAAAACAGATAGTCACAATTTTTGAAAGTTACTCATGTAATCTTATTGTTATTTTTTTTTTATCAGTGATTTTTTATTTAAAATATCAAGCATAAATATTATAGCCCATAAAATACTCTAGATTAAGTTTTTTCTTATTTAATTAACATAAATAAAAATATTAATGTTTGTAGTCAGGTGTAATAATTAAAAGTGTTTATCCTACATATTATAGAAGAGATAAAATATTTAATTAAAACTAGCCTTTCAATATTATTATTTCTTATGTTGAATATATTTAATTTTTAATAATTAAAAAAAAAAATATAGTTTTAATTTGATTTTATTAAACTATTTGGCAATTAATATTCTTCAAATTAATATATCATCATACTCTCATGGTTGATTTAAGAAGAATTAGGATTTTAATTATTTAAATTATAAAATATGAAATACCTGATTAATATTATTAATATTATTATTCATAGTTTCTATGTTTAAATTATATATTTTATCTTATTCCTAGACAATTAATAAAAATATTCTTAAAAATAATTTGTTGTAATTATGTTATTATGTACATATAATATACTATGACTTATCTATATGATATATTTAAACTTATGATATGCATATTAGTTTGAGTCTTATCGATTAGAAATTTATCTTAAAATTGACCTTTTTACTTAAATAATTATTTGAAAATTTTAATACATATAAGTATTGCATTGATAATGAATAAGCAATTATGTAATAGAATATTTAAATTTAGTGTATGTATAATACTTTAATAGAATAGTCTATAATTTAATCAGTTAGTTATTCATTACATTTGATATATTCTTGAGCTTGATATTATACCATCCTCCTGCAGATTGAATAAAAATAAAAGTTTGTCGCTCTTACCCTGACCAGTCATTCAGTTAATGTTATTGAAATAAACGCATGAATCCGCAATCTGGTACATGGCCACAAAAATCGATGAGAACCCGATTAAACGGTACAAACCTTCCAGTCCGTCACTTCAGTTAAGATAGTAAGTTGTAAATAACCTAAATTCATAATTACAATTTTACAAAATCATTAGGTACAGTAGGTATACTTTTGGTTTTGGTCTTGTATGCTTTAAAAAACTTCATTTTTATTATAACTTTGCCTGTATCTGGTAATGTTTGTAATTACTGTATTCTAAAAAATATATTTTAATAAATTTGCTTATTCTTGCGTTTTTTTACCAAAATGTATTCTTAATATTTATTAATTTAATTTTTTTAATATGCAAAGTGATTTTTTACTTAATTAACTGTTTAATATTTTGAAAAACAAAAAAAAAAAAAAAATTATGCTTTATAAGTGTATAATCTACCTAAATAAAACCTAGATGTGCAACACATTTTGATTTTAAATTAGCAAACCATAACTACCTTATAATTTGTGTTGTGTATTTTTTAAACAATTTAAAACTTTTTATTCTTTTATTTTATGTATATATAGAAACATTAGATAGTTGCTTAAAAGTAATCACTTTGTATATTACAGGTACTTACATTCTACAGGTTTATTTTAAAATATTGTAATCAATTATTTATTTTTATATATTATACATTTATAATTATTCCTATTTATTTAATAATGTTAATTATTTGTATTTATATTGATAGTCAAGAAAACGGAAATAGTATAATGGATCCAATGGATATATCAGTTGAAAATAATGTAGCTACTGAAAAAATTGCCATTTTGGATGCAGGTGCTCAATATGGCAAGGTAATTGATCGCAAAGTAAGAGAATTAAATGTTGAAACTGACATGTTGCCCTTAAATACTTCGGCAATAACATTAAAAGAAAAAGGATATAGGTAAGTTTCTTATTTTTAAATTCATAATTCTCTAAAAATTTTAAATTTAAATTTTATTTTAGAGCTATAATAATTTCTGGAGGTCCTAATTCAGTTAATGCTGTAGATGCACCAATTTATGATGCAGACATATTTAGAATAGGATTACCAATCTTAGGTAAGACTGTATTTTTTTAAATAAAATTTGAAATAAAATTAATAGTTTTTTGAATTTAGGAATTTGTTATGGTATGCAAATGCTAAATAAAGAATTTGGTGGCCAAGTTGCTGCTACTGTTGGTCGTGAAGATGGTATTTATAATATTGATGTAGACTGTCAATGTTTATTATTTAAGTAAGTTAAAATTGAAAACAGCATAGTCCTTATTTTAATTTCTTTTAATGTTGTAGGTCATTAAGCAAAACCCAAAGTGTTTTACTTACACATGGGGATCATGTAGTCAAAGTTGCAGATAATTTTAAAGTGATAGCTACATCCAACAATATGATTGCAGCTATTGGTAATGATATTAAAAAAATGTATGGTCTTCAATTTCATCCTGAGGTTAGTGATAGTTATAAATACTTTATTTATATATCAAAATTGTTGTTTAATTATTATCTTTTTTTGTATATATATTTATATATTTATATATATAAAAGGTGAATTTAACAGAGCAAGGTACTCAAATGCTTAAATCGTTTCTTTATGATGTGGCTGGATTAACGGGAAGCTATACAGTCAAAAGTCGTGAAGAGGAATGTATTAAATATATAAGAGATCAAGTTGGGCAGAGTAAAGTTTTAGTCTTATTAAGTGGTGGTGTTGATTCTACAGTATGTGCTGCACTTTTACACCGTGCATTAGATCGAGAACAAGTAATTGCTGTGCATATAGATAATGGCTTTATGCGCTTAGGTGAGAGTGAACAAGTGATGAAGTCCTTAAATGCTTTAGGATTAGATGTTAAAGGTATGTCAAAATAAATTCAAAGTAAGGTTATTCTTTTTATAGTAACTTCTTAAACATTTGTTTTTCAGCTGTAAATGCCACCTTTGATTTTAAATATGGTACAACTATATTACCAGATTTGCATGTATCCAATCGTACTAGAATTTCTCCTCCCCTGTGTCAAACTAGTAATCCAGAAGAGAAAAGAAAAATAATTGGTGATGTTTTTGTCAAGGTATTAATTTATATATTTTTGTGGAGATTCAAATTAATGTTTATTTATGTTTAGACTGCTGATAAGTTCCTGAAAACATTAAATTTATCATCTGAAGATGTGTTCTTGGCTCAAGGAACTTTAAGACCAGACTTAATTGAGTCTGCTTCAAAGTTAGCTAGTGGTAATGCGGACACCATAAAAACACATCATAATGATAGCAAGTTAATTCGTGAATTACGAGATAAAGGACGTGTCATTGAACCTTTACAAGAATTTCATAAAGACGAGGTAATTTTATACTTGTTAAAAAATGTATTATTATTTTTTTAAGACAAGGATTAAAGTAATTCATTTTTGTTTATTTTAGGTTAGAAGGTTAGGAATGGATTTAGGATTGAGTGAAAGTATTGTATACAGACATCCATTCCCCGGACCAGGTCTTGCCATAAGAATATTATGTGGAGAAGAACCTTTTATCGATAAAGATTTTTCTGAAACACAAGTTGTTGTTAAAATTGTTGTTGAATACAATGATATGGTTCTGAAGGTACATTATATGAGTTTGTGTATATATATGTGTGTGATTAGATTGATGTGAAAATGGCTAATTTAACTGATTGATATATTATATAGTAACTATTACTATTTTAATAAAATGTTTATAAAACTCAAAAAAAAAACATTTTATTTGATATTGATCCATCACCATTAATATATATTACGTATTTAATATTTAAAATACTGTATTTTCTTCAATATTCTTTTATTTATTTTTAGAGTCACGCGCTTTTAAATAGAATAGAAAATGCGACTTCTGAAAATGAACGAAAGTTGTTGCGTGAAATATCATCCAAACAGAAAATGTCTGCCACATTATTACCAATAAAAAGTGTAGGAGTTCAAGTATGTATATATATATTTGTATATTTATATGTATTAATTATCTATCATAGCTTTTAAATAAATTATTTATTATCTTTTAGGGCGATAAACGTTCTTACAGTTATGTAGTCGGCATTTCTTGCACAGATCCCGAACCTATATGGGAAGACCTTTCTTATTTGGCCAGAATAATCCCTAGAGTATGTCATAACGTCAATAGGGTATGTTATATCGCTGGTCCACCTGTGGTTTACCAAGTATTGGATATAACACACACATATCTAAATGTTCAAGTGATAGATTTGCTTAAAGAAGCTGACCATGTTATTAATAAAGTAAGAAGTTGTAAGCTTAAAATTTTTTTTTTTTTTTTTGTAAAATTTTTTTTGGGATTTAGATTTTAACAGAATGTCCAATTAGTATGCGTAAAGTAAGTCAGATGCCAGTAGTACTTGTACCTTTACATTTTGATCGAGATATTGCTTATCGTCATCCATCTTGTCAACGATCTGTTGTCATCAGGCCATTTATTACAGAAGATTTTATGACTGGCATTCCTGCGCTACCTGGCAAGCATATATCCGCTGCAGTTAGTAGATAAAAATTATATTTAGGTGCTTTTTAATAATGTATATATTTTTTTAATTATGAAATTATTTTTAGCTTGTACATAAAATGATGGATGCTGCTCAACAAATACCTGGTATATCTCGAGTGTTATATGACCTCACACCAAAACCACCTGGAACTACAGAATGGGAATAAAAATTTGTTTCAATAAATTAATGAGATTTTAAAAGCATACTTAAGGAACGTAAGTTTCATTACTTTAAAATGAAATAAAATTGCTCATTGGTGATTATCAGCAGTTAAATATCAAAAATACAGAGTTATTTTTCTAATTAGTTTTCAATAAAACTAAATATTTTACAATATTAATGATTTAACTACATTGAGCTATGTTTATTTTTTGAAAAGATAGTAATGGTCTTAATTGTTGCTTATACACTAAGTTTTTATTAACACAAAATCGATCATTTGATTATTATTTAATTTTGCCAATGATAACCCAATTGTATTGTTAATTAATATGTAAACTTAAATGGAAATAGTAAGAGCCTTTTGTACAAAAACAATTCTCCATTTTAAAACTGTATCACCGACATTTAATTAGTTTAATATGTTATCCTAAATATGTTTAGTTTAATGTATTGATATATGTGTATATATATTTATATTTATATACATGTATAATATATATATTTTTATTTACCAATAAAGGATTTAAATCAGTTTTATCTCTCTTTGTTAATGTTTTAAAATTGTGTAATTATTGAATAAAAATATAAAATATAAAACGTATGCTTTCATTTTTTTACCATTCTGTTATTGTACATAAATATATTATTTTTCTGTGAAGTATATTAGTTATTTACATAATATAATATGTACAAATCATAACATGTATTTTATATTGGTACCTAATCAAGTTATACTAAAATGTAAAAACTATTGTACATTTTACGGATTTATATGATACAAGATTGTGCATTTTTTTGTTTTCATTTTAAAAATAAATATTTATACATAGTTTTATGTATATTGTATATATATATATATATATATATAAGCTATGAGCAGCTGTATAAATAAATTTTAATACCTCGGAAATTTTATAGTAAGAATTTGTTATTTATGTTAATAAATAAAAACAAAAGAATAAAAATTCCTAAAGTAAATTAACTTGTTTAATTTGCGTCATTATTTATATAATAACATGGTTTTCACTTTGTGAAGTAAGGAGTATATTAGTTTTACAACAGGATTTTTATTATTGTCATTTTATGAACATTTTAGCAAATGTGATTAGTTTCATTTAGTTTGGAAATTGATCAAACCTTTAACCTACTCTTTTATTAAAAAAACAGGATAATGTTGAGCATGTTCACTGCTTTATGGATGAATCGTTAGAACCGTAAAATTCTCTCTGTGTAGTCGATCATAAACCTTTAAACAAAACTAAATTACAGACACCAAATGATGAGCCAACATTGCCTCTTGCAGAAATTCCTGCTCTCGTGAAAAAAAGTATAGGTGGTATATATAATAAAAAGAAATATCATTTTAAAATTTTAATTTTGTTCTGCTCGTAATTAATACTGAAGTGTGATGATTTATAATTTTCAAATTTAATATTATAATTTGTAACATGTTATTTAGTATCTAATTTTTTTAATTTCACAATTTGATGTACACAATCTGTACAATGTAGCACAATAATTATATGTGATATTATAAAAGTAACATGAATACGAGTATTTTAAATTAAGAAATCACCAATTGGTGACACTTAGCTGGGAATTAACGATATCTAGAGTCTAGGACTTCGTTTTTTTTTTTTATATTTTTATTTATAACAAGTAACTGCACCATTTCCTTTTTATATGACGGCCAGAGTTTCCCACTATAGTTTGAATATAGAGGCTCTTTATTAATGGATTTTGGTGAGTTTGTAGAAATCTACAGCTTCTTCTGTCTCAGTTTTCATTGTGAGGTCTTTATGTAAGGTATATTTGGACACAAAAGGAGGAGCATTTTGTAATTTTCCTCCTAAGGGCTATATTCTGGAAACTGTTGGATTTTGTTGGTATTAGATGTTTTTTAGTACCCTACAATTGAAGATCATTTTTAGTAGTGTTTTATACATAAGAACTTTTAATTTAGAGCGTAAATATCTAAATTAAAAGATAAATTTCATATTTTTCAATAAACCAGCATACTTTTTTGATAAATTTTGATTTTTTTTTTTTCAATAAGCTCAATATTGTGCTAATTATGAACTCAAGTTATGCAACTAACATTTTGTTTTTTAAATTTTAAAATAAACTTAATATTTTTTTTCTGAAATTATGGTAGTATAAAAATGTAATATACTATTGATATAATTGTAATTATAGGTTTTGGCCATATATTATTTTTTAAGGAGAATCAAAATTATACATAGAATAGAATTATTTAAATGTAGTTTCAACTTTCATTTTAGCGTTATACAAATTTAACATTACTTCTTGAACATTTTTCAATATATCAAAGTAACTTTGTTTCCAAGCCAAATCATCCTTATTTTTTATTAATCTATAAAATAATAACACAGTTTATTAATTAGTTGTGTAGGTTAAATTAATATTATAATTTACCGGTAAAGTTTTCTTATGATTTCATAAGCATCTTCGGTCTTGGCATCATTAATTAAATTACACAAGTATTTTGAAACCATTATATTGTCACACATTTTTGGTTCTTTCTCAGTGACCACCCATTCCTCAATAAATTCTTTCATTTGATCAATTTGTACATGTTGATATAACTTAGAGCTTTCTTCTGTCATTGTCACTTCCATTGTTGATACATTTTCATTTTCAACTAATGGAGAATTTTGATTTTCATAAGATTTCAATTCATTTTCTATCTCTAGACGTAAATCTGCAGGTAATGCGTCTAGAAATGATTGATCTACTTGAGACATTTTTATATTAATTAGTGTTTTATTTGGGATGATGGATTTGGAGTTTAAAGTATTCAGCTTTTTTTTAGAATTTAAATTTTCTTTGGGCTTAAAAAAATCCATGACAGATTTTGGTTTATTAAAATTTTCAGTTGAAGAACCTTGATGATTTTTAGGATTGGACACTTTTGTTGATATTATTTTATCATTAACGGTATTTTCATTAGGTAAAATATGATTTATTTTTGGTTCAGATTTCATGTTCGATATAAAATTTTCTATACGTCCATGCCCTGTTATTATGCGACTTTCTAATTTATTCATCTGTATTCCTATTCCACGTAATTCAGTTGGATCAATATCTAATTGATTCATTATTTTATTGACAACTCTAAACAAAAATTAATACATGAGTATTTATACTATATTTGGGATAAGAACCATACTAGTACTGACCAGTTTTGTCAGTAAAAATACACAGTTTATTAACTATACTTAGACTATCATCTATATGCTTAAAGTGTAGGGAACCACATTCCTTATAGTAATATAAGTCAGTTGCTAAGTATGTTTTTTATCCTGGGGATAGAGTATGCATTAATGTATTATGTTTTAGTACTTACTGGAAAATTATTTTAGAATTTGATGTAGATTTAGTTAAAGAACTCGATTTAGTAATATTGTCACAAAATCCATGGCCTAAAAATTTTGCAGATTCTTTTGGTGCTTCTGCATTTCGAATCTGAAAAATTGATACATTAGTTTTTATTTTTTTTTATTTGAAATAACTATATATAATTTTATTAAAAATACCATTAATTTTAAGGTAACTGTTTTGCCATTCATTTCTACATCATCAAGTCTTTTTTCAATCTCGCTACATAATTGTCTTACAAAATTTTCTGACTCTTCTTTGTTTTGAAACCTGATACCATAATTAACATCAACAGATACTGACTTTGGTTTATAGTCATAGTTAAGTTTTCGATCATCTTCTCCTCTACAATGCCTAAAAATTATAAAGTATTTTATTTATTTTAAATAAAAATAATATCCTAATAAACACAACTATAAATAAAAAATATTTTTAACACTAACATTGAATATATTTGTGATCTATTTTGAGTGATTATACTTATATTTAAAGATCTATTTTTTTTTATTTTAAATTATTGTATATCATATTTTTAATTCCTTGTAGTAATTTATTTTAATATAAAACATAATATATTAGCACATTAGCATAAATGTAATCTTAAACTCAATCAATAACTGATATTTATATATTGATGGCCTTAGTTTGAGCAATCATAAGATTTAAACATTTTAATTCTCTTATATAATAAAATATTAAATATTATACACACAGGTAGTAAAAAACCCTTTTTTGCAATTTATAATAATAAGCAATCTATAGAAAATTTACTTATACAATGAAAGTCCAGTCTTGTTTCCAAATTCATTCTGAAGTGTTTGAAGTGACAATGCACTTAATTCACCACATGTACTGATACCGAGTGTTGACAATTTATGTCCCAAGGTCCTTCCAACACCTATATTAAGTTGAGTATTTAATATTTATAATTAAAAGCAATGCATATTAGTCATTTATCAGAATGTAGATTTCTATGTAACAAAAAGCCAAAACAAATACATATTTATCAAAATTTAAAAACAAATCAATTTTTAAGTTTGTGTTTAAACCTAATCAAATCAAATACTAGAATTCAATACTGCTATGTTATAATAGCACATAATTATAATAACATGGTCAACGACTAAATTTATATTAAACTAAAATATATTTAGAAATTAGTTTGATCAAAATAACATGAATATATTTTATGGGTATCATTTCATTTAGAATTATTACTATTTACCAGTGTTTATTTTTAATTAGAAATCAAATATTATCTATTGTTATAA
Organism: Melanaphis sacchari; assembly: GCF_002803265.2. NCBI lineage: Eukaryota > Metazoa > Arthropoda > Insecta > Hemiptera > Aphididae > Melanaphis > Melanaphis sacchari. The sequence continues at coordinate 390,111 of NW_020271184.1, forward strand.
AAATGTGTATCCTGGTTTCAGTGGCGTATCCAGGATTTTTTTTAGGGGGGGGGGGGGCACACAATGTCTAAAATTTTACCATATATACAAAATATAGATACAAAAAAAATAAAATAAACCAAATATTTAATGTTTATAGTGCAAATAATTTGTTTATATTTTCAATCAGTCATTAAGTTAATATATATATATATATATATACATAATAATAAATAGTAATAGTAATTTAATAATAAAAACGGGTTAATCCCAACAAAATTGTAAGTGTATGTAATGCTGGTATAAAAGTATTATTGTAGTATGCGCTCATGCATACAAATACATTTAAATCTTTAAAACAAAATCTAGTAAATAAGGCCAACGAGGGGAAAGGGCATGGCCCCCGTGCCCCCCCCCCCTGGATACGCCACTGCCTGATTTTTCAGAAAAATCTTTGGCCTGGTAATAACCAAAATTTTTGTTTTGAATTACCTGGTACATCAGATATATCTATGTTCTTCATAAAATCCATAACAATACCAGGTTCCAAATAAAATTGACCATCTGGTTTGGCTTTTTTAGTGGCTAACCTAGCGAGCAGACAATTTGAGCCAATGCCAGTAGAACATGGACACTGAGTTTTTTCCTATAAAATAAAAATTAACAGTATAATGAAATATATACAAATTATAAGTTTTTAAATATTTTAAACAATTTATACTTTTATTTCTTTTCGTAGAAATGTAGCTAATTCAAAAGGTGATGCTTTTGTTATTTCCAAAATATTTGAACAATCTAAATACAATTCATCACAACTAACAGCTTCCACATCTAATGTATAGCTATAAAAGTAAAATAATAAAATATATGTACTTATTTTAGAGTGAAATCAATAAAAATAAATGTCAATAATTAATTTAAATAATTTAAGTATGGAATTTTTTAATTTTTAAATTAACAACTTTAAGCAAACCACATAAAATTAAAAAAATCAGGTAAACATGAACTAAAAACCTACAATTAGATATAAATAATAATTTTTACATAAATTATTAATTAATTAATATAAAAAAATCAATTTGTATTCAAGAGTATACAAATAGTTTGTAAGTCATTTTGTACATTTATTATAGTTTAACAACATTTGATATTAATTATTAAATGTAAATACCGCACAAATTATTAAGTATACACACTTCTTTAAACAATGGTATGTTATAACAACTGTAAGAACTTGAATTTATTTATTAATAATATGTTCATTGCATTTTTATAAAATTAAAAGTTGTAAAGGTGATTTTAAATGTTTAGACCTCAAGTTTTAAATTTTTTATATCACCCTAGAGTAAAATATCATAGAGACCCTCAGCTTTTAACCAATAGGGCATAACTAAAATTGGAAGAAGAACACTTAAAAATTAAAAGTATTAAATAGTTGTAAATACAACTATGGAAATCATCTATCCGTTATTTAGGGTATAACATATATTGCATTTAAGATCTATAATTTTTAATTACATACATTAAAATTCATAATTTTAATTACATAGATTAAAATTTATAATTTATAATTTTGTTTAATGATTGATAATACTTACTCATTCAGAATATGAGCATATAAAGTATGAGCTACTTTTTTATATTGTTCAAAATTATATGGTATTAATTTTAGAGCTGGACACATCTTTAATGCTTGACCAACTAGCATACCATTTTTAATACCGACTTTTCTAGCTTCATAACTACAACAAGCAATCTCTGCCATTGAATCTGTTTCATTAATGCCATCTCTTTTAGTTGATCGAGGTTTAATTTCATGTACTTTTTCTTCTTCTTCATCGACATTTTCATCATCATCACCTTTCCAGCGTTTAACGTATAAACCAAACTCTGTTCCACGATCTACTCCTTCTCTTTGCTTAGACAAGTTTCCTTTGGCATGTGTAACGGCTACAGGCAACCCTCTAAGTTCAGGTTTTTCAACCAAGCCAGCAGACACAAAAAAACAATCCATGTCAATATGCATGATTATTTTGTCATTGTTAAGTTCAGAGTCATGCGATAACATATCTTTAACTCTATTTTGTTCAATCCAATTCTTTAATCGTTGTCGCCCTGGATAATCTGTTTGATTCCGTTTTCGTGTATCATTTACTAAATGTTTGAACGTTGTTGCCATAGTTGATATTAAGTGCAATCTAGAATTGTTATAAAATTCTGATAGAAATGTTGGTTCTGATGCATTTTTTGCACGGATTGGGAAATCAATCTTTGGCTGATTTGGATTATCAATAAACAATAAATAATTTTCATAATTTAAAAGTTTTCCATCTTTTAGACTATCAGATATCCATTCAGGTTTTACAACTTTGAACTGTTTAAGTAGTTTTAATTTAGCCGTTGGTAAATTGCTTGCTATTATATGTGTTGTAATATTAGGTCTGTGGTAATGATGATAAATTCCTCCATTCTCCATCATAATACGTTTCAATTCATTAGCTGAAGGTACTAAAACACATATTAGATAGGTACAATAATTTTAGTATATTGGGCTTAATATTAATAATAGTAAAGATATAAATTCACACTGACATATATAATATATAAATAAATAAACTTTTAAGTTTATAATTATGAGCATTTACCTGTTAGAGAGAATAAAATAATTAGATATTATACAATAAGAACTTAGAACAAAAATATTTATTTAAAATGTTGTAGCTCAACAATAATATACAATAACATACAGAATAGTACTTCCATTTGTAGTTTGTTCAGAATTCTTCAGAAAAATATTACTGACTACTATACTTAAGTTTTATTTTTATAAACATTTTTGTTTGTAATTCATTATGTTTAAGTTATTTATTATTTTTGTAATTTAAAGTGCAATACATATAAAAGTGGTGGAATTAAAAATAAAAATCTTAGAGTAGGTAATCTTGAAAACCCTTCAGTAGTACGGACGATACTCAGTCTGAATTCATCCGAACTATAAAGGGTTTAGTGTAATTCTATTTTGCTTAGTAAAAATATTTTATTTTAAATCTAGGTGTTACTGGACAAGAATTATTTATTGATGATAGGATTTTTTTTTTTTATTAATTATTGTTAAAATGTTTCAGCACATTAGGTGCTATTACAAGTACAGTAAGTAATAATTACAATTTAAAATTTTTATGATGATAGGATAATGTTAATATTAAAGTGTGATGCACAATAATTTGAGGGTATAATACTTATTTATGTAATTCACAACACATATACAAAATAGAAAGTATTATTCAAACTTTTATATTATTAAATTTAGGCGAAAGTAAAGAGTGAAAATGTACTATGAACTAGAATAATGTTCTATTTATATCCATAAGACTTAAATTCTAGATTTACGAATTAAAATAACTAGTAATTATAGTTATTGGTTATACATACAAGTATAACCATTGACAAAGATCGAAATGCCTTTGAAAATTTGACTTTTCACATGGTTACTATCACCAGCAGCTTTTTCTGTGAATTGTTTTTCAAGTTTGGTCTTCTTGGCTTCCATATAGCCACCCTGAAAAACCAATTGATAAACAGATTTTCAATTACTGTTTTACTATTTATTTTTGTTTGGTACATACCCACTTTTCAAATCCATTGGTTTCATTTCGATTTCGCTTCATATCATAAAATCCAAAAAATAAAACAAAACTAGAAACGTTAAACTTGTTTGAATGCTTAATTGACGATTATTCGAGTACACATCAAGCATTCACTATTAATGTCATCATATAACATATTATATATTATGTGTATACATACGACATACCTTATAGCTAGTAGCTATATTATTATATTAATATTTAATTGATTTATATTAGTTATTAATAGTTTCAAATATTTGTATTATGAATTACTATTTACTATCATGAATATATGAATATCATATTATCATTTTACTGCAGCTATCACGTGCGTTGTGGTCACTATGTGTTATATTAAAATATGCGTTTTTCATCAATATTTGTCTATACCTATCATATACCATGTGCCATGTGGTGATAATTTTATCAAATTTATTGTAGATAATCATATTATCAATAAGTACTTAAGTAGTTTCTTGTTAATTGTTATACTTGTTATACTTGTTAGAGTACAAGGGCACAACGCAATTCTAAATGCTCATAAATAGTAAAAATCGTTAATTAAATTATACTTTATTTTTAAGTCATTAGTTTTATTTAATTTATTGATGCTCGTATCAATTGTTTGTTGTTTGCATTTTTTAACAAAGCATCATCTTAAAAACCAATGGCATTTAAATAAAATCATTTCACAGGTACCTATAATATATTATATTTTTCTGATATGTTAAATGTCAGATTACAGTTTAATGGTAACTGCTGTGAAAAATAATTCAGTTGAACAGTATTACCTATGTTACGATTGATTTTATTTATGATAATCCTTGGCATTTACAAGTATAATATTATGTTCTTACAAATTATTTATTATACAGTTACTAACAGCAACATAGGTATTGAATAATTTTCGACTTGAGATAAACTAATTTTTTGATCACCTATGCATTCATAGTTTTTAATTAACTTTTTTTTTTTCAGTTAATATAATAATAATAATAATTATTATTATTAAAAACATTTACCATACTAAATTAATTGCTTGGGTCTTATCCATTTTAGTCTTAAGACAATTTCCTCAAAAAGTCTACTTGCCATTGGCTACTAAGTACAATATTTACAGGTTATTATGTTGATTATATATTTTAAAGTAAATTAATTTGAATGCTTGTTTTAAATGTTATTTATTTTATTGTTCATTCATTTTTATTTTAAAAGCTATGTAAAATTTGAGGCTCTTAACGGACAATTTATTTTTGACAACTGATTCACAATACTTGTATATTTATATATCTAAATCTGAATATTTAAATTAAGTTTAAACTATAATTTTTGTTTGCATTGAAAGAGCTAAACAAAAAATAATATGTTTTGTTAAATCTGTGAAATTGTTTTAAACATTATCTACGTACTTGACACTTGTTTTTTATATTATAAAAAGCTAATACACCTAATACATATATTAATAGTCTAAATTATTACAATTTGGAGTCTATACTATTTGTACATATTTAATAGTTCTATTCATTTTTTATTAACATATTTGATAAATATTATTCACTACAACATTGTTGAAAATTTGTATTAGTATTATTTCTTAGTTCTTTCATAATTTTATTATAAATTATTAAAAAAAAAATTGTTTTTGGTTATAACTTATACTTTGCTTTATGAATGAATAAAAAAAAATAATCAAAAATAATACTACACTCTATCATATTCATATCCTTTTAATAAACTACCTACTCATTTTAGTAATTGATTTTAAATTGCTTTATTACGCCAGCTGAATTGGTATATGAATGCTAAGTATGAAAATTAATTCTATTTAATGTTGTCTTTAGGCTGTTACAAGTTGTAAATACATTCTTAGACTCTTAATTATGAATGACCTATTTTTTTAAAGTATTAAAAATATCTAAATATAGCATTACTACCAAATTATATTTAATATAATCTTTAATATAAGCTAAATCAAGTTCCTAACCAAAAAATAAACCTTATTGAATAGTTACTTACCTTATCCTAAAAATAGATACTTTCAGTTTTTAATACCATACAAAACACATCACAATAAATAATATTTGTATTAAAGAATTAAAATGTTTATTTTTTATTTATCTCAATTTATGCATTGTAAAAATGTAATATGTAATAGTTTTAACTTAATATAGTTTTGTGTTATTTTTATTTCAATTTATTAATTTTAGTACTAAGTATACCGATTGATAAATTATAAGATAAATGATTATGTTCTGTGTGTGCTTGAGCTTCAATGTAATATGAAATAATAGTGTTTTAAAACAAAAATTAAATAATATTATTAGCGATAAAAATAAACACATAATTTTATTGATCATTCATAATATTAATTGTGGATTATTTATTTATTTTAATGACTGTGTGAAAAGAATTGTTTGTGGTGTTTTTTTCTCAAGATGACATCGTCATTAATATATTTTATAGATATTCAGATATTTGAGTGTGTTTAAAACATTCTAAGATTGGTTTTTAAGCTTCATATACCTAACTAAAGACTAAATAAATAAACAATAAACTATTAATCTATAAAAATTAACACAATTATGTTGATAATTTATTCATTTATTTAAGTATGTATTAACATGTAATATGATATCTGTATAGGGTTTTGTTAAGCAAAAATGATTGTATATCTATTATTGTATAGATAATATTTACAGGCAATTTAAAAGAATTGGATTAGATTTTAACCACTAATAACTAGTTAAAATTTTAAAATTTTAGATGGTATAATATATTACTATAATTAATTATAAAATTTAATTTGTTTTTTTCTTTATTGTTATAAAGAAAAATTATCTATAAAATTAATCAAGTTATATTTTAATATTTGATTGTAATATATCCCAGAAATTTTCATCGGATTCAGTTTTTAATTCTGCTTCTTTTAAACATTTTTTTGATTAAGTATACCGTAAATAAAAAAGTTATGATACTAGTATACAAAAAGGCATAAATGATTTTATATTAATATATTATAATTTATAACGCTAATGATAATTATAACATTAAATTTATTTTAGTATTTTGTTTTTTCTCTTTGACTCATGTGCAACATAAACAATTTGAATACAGCTGAACTAATCTTGTGTCATGAATTTTATGAGTAATGACTATTATAGTAAGTTGTCTTATTATATAAATTATAGTACATATTATCTGTATTTATAGGTTAAATTTTTTTACGGTCTTTCAATTTTTCTGTGATAATAATATAATGACTACCTTAAATTGTAATATTTTGCATATTTATAAATTATAAATTACATAAAAATTAAATATTGTAATAAAGTTTTTATGGCACAATAAATTCTTATCTTTAATTTTAATATTAAGACAAATAACACAAGATTGGTTTTGTTGAATTAAAATTTGCTATGTTGCAAGTGGTCCAGAGAGTGAAAATAAGTGCATTGACATCATCTTAATCAATATTATACATTACGAATGACAATTTTTAATAGAATAGTAAAATATGAATATAAACGATATTCACAGTATGTTTAGTTGATAGCAGCTGTGTTAGCAGTTGGTTAGTCTTTAGTGATATTGATACTAAAAAATGCATGTTTTAAATACAATTATTTATAAGATAATTTCTATAGCCCTTTAAAATTGAATATATAATACTTACTTTTATCAACATATTTATATTAGGTAATATCATTTATAAATTGTAATTTTTGGTGTTTTGAATTTTCCGTTCAATTATTGAGGGCAGAAAGCAAAACACTAGATTTTCAATATAATTACTGTGCCGTTATTGAAATGTCTTAAAAATAATTTGTTGTATGATTAATACACCATCCTACCGTGATTTCAGGTAGAAATAATATAACCACTGTATCAGAAAAAAAAGAACTAAAAGTCGCGATGGTAAAATTTTTATGCATGTGAAAACTGCAACTAAGCCGGACAGAGTTTGGAGAAAATGATTTTCCTCGAAGAATTAGAACAGACGGCGGCGGCGGCGACGGACGAGTACTTTGTACACGACAAAGAGTTTTGCAAGATGTTCGTTTTAAAATCCGGTTGGCCATTGCCGGACGCTAACGCCATGTACACCGAGCCCGAATGGAAATTGAACGAGTTCCAAGAACTGAAAGCTGCGTTGAACCGTACTAAACAGAAATTGAACGATTTCGATTTAGACGCGTGGCACGTGCACACGGGCAAACTGAATCCGGCCGGCCAGGTGGTGAACCACGTTAGGAGGCACGTGCGACCGGACTTCTTGACGCAGGCGTGGTGCAAGTTCTACGAGATCGCGTGGAGTTCGGACCTGGTATCCCTGGACGAGATCCACGGGGAAGGCGGTACGTCGTTCACCAGCGTACATCTGTGCGAGGCGCCCGGCGCATTTATCGCGGCTCTCAATCATTTCCTGGCCATCAACTACGAACAACTGCGGCTCGACTGGTTGGCGATGACGTTAAATCCGCATCACGAGTCCAACGGTCATCCGGACATTGTGACCGACGACCGGCTGATGTTGCACACGCTGCCGAACTGGGAATTCGGTCCCGATTACACGGGCGACATATTCCAACCGGGGTACGCCGAACACCTTTACCGGACGGTTCTGGATCGGTTCGGCGGCAAGGGCGCCTGGCTGGTGACCGCGGACGGGAGCATCGACTGTTCGGACGACCCCGGCGAACAGGAGACAGTCGTGTCCCGGTTGCACGACCACGAGACCATGGTGGCGCTCAACGTACTCCGGGACGGCGGGTCGCTGGTGCTGAAGGCGTTCACCGTGTTCGAGTGCAACACCATTTGCCGAATGTTCCTGCTGTGCTGCCTGTTCCGGTCAGTGGTGCTCAGGAAACCGGCGACCAGTAAGCCCGGCAACTCGGAAGTGTACGTAGTGTGTAAGGGTTATAGGGGCCGATCTGAGGCCATGCCGTATGTGCGAGCGTACTACGCGTACGACCGGCACCGGCGACCGAGCCTTGGCGGAGGCGCCTGCAGCATGTTCCCGTTGTCGCTGGTGCCGGTCGAGTTCAGGCAGCGGCTGTTCGAGTGCGCCGAGTACTTTGCCCGCTTGCAGATGCGCACGATCGACGACAACGTAGTCGCTCTGCCGGTCCGGGAGACACTCTACTGCAAGATGAAACCGGTGCAGGCGTCCTTGTGCCGGGAGTTCGTGGTCAGACTGGGCTTGCGGCCGATTCGGTACAAACGGGAGCTAACGTCCGTGTCGCCGAACAACTTCGGCCACAAGACCAACTGGAGGGATCGGGCGCGGATCGGCCGGAAGCCGCCGCGCGGCCTGTCGTACTCGGAGAAGACGCGAATCCGGAACATGGACGCGGCGCAGGAGGCGGCCGCGCTGTATCGGGAAGTGGGCCAGTGCCACGAGTGGAGCGCGTCACAGCAGCGGCAAATGGACGACGACGTGGTTTGGCACAGGCGCGTGCACCTCGCGTACCGGCTGCCGGACGTGGCGTTTCGTTTGGGAAAACCGGTGACCGCGGTCAAGGGTTCCAAATTTTGTTGCGAGGCGATGATTTACTACAGGCAGCGCGTGCTGTCCAGGTTCCCGCGGGTCCGCGGCGGCGGAGGTGCCGTGGACGCCGGGTGCCGGCAGTCGCACTACCGCGCCAAGATCGATCGGCCACGCGCGGCCGTTTGCGATCTGACGGAAGTTATCGACGAGCACGCTTCCGACAACACCGCACTGCAGCACCGGTGCCTGGTGGCCATCGTGGACGCGTTGCGGTCCCTGTCCGACGGCGACGACCTGGTCATCGTCGGCTATCCGTTGTACACGCAGCTATCGGTGGCCAACGTTTACGCCGTGGCCAAGATGTTCGACACGTACGGCCTGGTCAAGCCCGACCGCGTCTACGGTCACGCGCTCGTGTTCCTCAAGTTCAGCAGCGCTCATCACGGCGGCTGGCTGGCCGTGTTGGCCAAGGCCGTCGGGTGTCTGGTGCCCGGCGATAACGGCGGCATGGCGCTCGTTTCGTGGATGCCCGTCAAGGTGTTGCTCGAGCAAAAGGTCTACGCAGACATCGTGACCGTCAACAACCTGTGCATCCTACACGAGGTCGAGCCAATTTTGTTGTCGGCTTCGAGCGCTGCTCCCTCGTCTTAAATGATACGTATATTGTGGTTCGTGGTGCTAGACGGGTCGTTGTGCACGGAAAACGTGTGTCTGAAGCAATTGTTCCTAATTTACACAAAGTAGGTAATAGCGTAAACTTCTCGATAAATTTCATCGTATTATTATATCCGAGATTTTTAGAAAACCGCTTATCGTTTTTTTTTTTTTCGTTTCAAAAACTAAATTTTAAACCAGTGATTTTCGACTGAAACGTGTCGATTGTGTACACAATTTTTATTTTCACGTCAGTTCTCTAGTCGGCACTATGGCCGCGCGTGGTTTGTGCGCTTGATTGCAGATTGCAATTGGTCCAACTATTTTTCAGCGTGTTATAATATTTTTTGACCATGGTTTTGTTGTACTCCGATTTTCTTCACCACTCGAAAGTTTTCACTTCAATAATGAAAGATTAAATAATTTTACTTATCTTTATACTTTTTAATGAGAGTACCTAATAGATGTTTTCCACGTTTGGTTTGATCGTATGTGTGTGAGCCTCACATCCATTCTTATTCATAAATAATAATTATAATAAAGTTAGTGGCTATTGGGTATATATCGTTGATAATACCAAAGATGTTAGATAATTTATAATTTCAGTTTATAAGTATAATGTAATCATACTGATAAGTGATAAAATTTAAGACGTACGAAATATCTCAACATTTTTTATTGGAATTTATCATCACACAGTTTATTTTTCAATATTATCTTTTTATTTACATCACTTTTATATTTAAAATAATTTTATAATTGTCTTTAGAAATAAGTGTATTTTTATTAATAATTTTATTTTAAAAGATGTCCTATACTGTGTGATAATAAAACGTGTTCAAGTGTTTTTTACTAGTTAAATATTATTTATACGTGTCCAATTATACTTTATACACGACTAAGATTAATATATATGTGCCATAAGAATATACATTGATATTATTCTAAAATAAATTTAGAAAAAATGAATTGTAATACTTGGAATTATTTTTTGTAAAAATAAAAAAAAAATAAATAATATATTTGTTCAGCTAAACATTTATAAATAATTTTACTTTAATGTACTTTTGGTAATTTATAATTAATAAATTCAAGTTGATAATTATTTTATTTATTTTGATTTTCCGATAACTTTTAAGTTATAAATTACCGATTTTAAGTAGTGTTTATTATGCGTATATATATTATTAAGAACATTATCACGAACACCCTATTGGAATTTAATTTTTTTGTTTTCATGTTTTCTTATAAATATCTAATTGATTAAGTGAACTTACTTTTATTTTTTACGAAACGTTTAATTTTGGTTGTGAAGCGTAAATTGTTTAGAGTTTATTTTATATTTATATTTTGGAAAAAGTGACCTAATATTATCGGCTAGAGCTTTTTTATCATTATAATATTTAATATTTTGGGTCTTCTCACAAGTTTTTTTAATGAGGACAGTGAAACCTGGTATTTTATTGTTAGGAAATAAAACTAAATTCAATTATTGAGGCCCGTTTATTCCAAAAAAATAAATCGCATTCAAAAAATTGTTTAATAATCTTTTTTGATCGAATGTAAATATTGGAAAAATATCATAACTTTTTAAAACATTGTCACAGAACAAATTTTGTTCGAGACCGATTCCAAGAAAATACGTTAAAAATAATGGTGTCTCGGATAAAGAATAGACACTGTTTTGAGCACGTATTTAAATTAATTTATTTGTATGGAAATAAACACTTATACTGCGTATTTAGATTTACTTTTTATTATCTTAATTCTCGTTAAAAAAAATTAGGTTGATCGTAGAGTTATTCCTTTATTGAGTAATACTTCAAGATGATTTAAATTGCTAAAAATGTGGAATATTGACATGTATTGCAGTTATAAACATATGCATTTTTAATTTTGTAATCATCATGATTTTACTAGATGAAACTATATGACTAAATTAATATAGTCTTCATCCGTTCTACAAAATAGGAATTTCTATTATTATATATATGTAAATGTATATGATTCTGAGTGAATTGAAGTATGCATCGGTATAACAATTATATTCTATTGTACCCATTTATATTTTTTTCTATGTATTTTTTTAGGTATTATACAAGTTTCAAAATTATTATTAGCTCAGAGTTCTATTACCTATATAGTAGGAACTATGAAAATACTGTTGTTTTTTTTGATTTTCTTAGTAATCTATTTAAACATTAAGAATAACTAGAGAAAAAGAACCTAATCAATTTATAATTTATATAAAATCGGAGGTATTTTGTCAATGATGGTTAAAATTTTTAAATTTTAATAAGCTTTTTTGATTGAAGTTGATGCGCAATATCTACATGTGTATCTCCGGGCAGCGCATGCAATTCGCTCTTACAATTAATATATCTACGTTATAATACAAAGCAGGTAGCAAATTTGCGTTTAGCATTACCAATTTTATGTTGTTTTTCTAAGGTTCAATATTAGGATGAGACTCATTAGTGGTCCCATGACTTGACTTCAGTTAGGTAGTAAGAATATTATAGAAATAATTATTATATTTACTAATAATATATTATGAATATAACTTATCTATATTTGTATATTTGTTGTTAACAATGTACCTACTTATTTTAATTTTTAAGCAAGTTATGAGCATATTACACCACAAGCTTAAAAAAAAATCATAAAAAATCAACGCACATAGCATATACATATTCTTACCTTTAAATTTGATAGTTGGTAAATTTATTCTTATATTAAAACTAGAGTTCTGTAGGTGCTTAAAGTTAATTAAACTTTGATTATAATCGTTATTTCAGTAGAAGAGACAGCAGTGAGATATGCCTTCGTACATTTAGATGGGTTATTTTAGTTTTGTATTTAATAATATTAATAATTTTTTTTGCTATAAAATATGAATGTAATAAAAATCAAAAGTATCAAATCGATTTAGACTAGAAATTAAACCTTTGCAATTTGTATATAATTTCACTAGCTACATATATTGAAATTGAAAAAGTTTTTTTTTGTCTTTCCTTGTAGTTTGTTTAGAAAAATTGTATGCATATATTTACGAACTTGTGAAAGAGATCTTAACATAGATAGCCATACAAAATATTAGACTAGGTAACTTAAATTTAATTAAAACAATTTCGTGGTACAAACACTTTACTAGTGGTTATCGAGTAATTTCTAGTTCACATTTGTTAGGCTCCAGAATCAGTGTACCCACAAGTTTAGTAATTTTGGGATAAAATAGAAATACATCAAATACAGTTTATAGAGAAATTTTATAATACAATTGTCATCAATAATAATTTTTTATTATATACCTATTAAAGTTTTGCGGGCAAAACCGCGACGGGTAAATCCGTTAGTCGATTAATATATTATTATTATGTATATGCTTAGAAATTGCATCTAGGTTCGCCTTGAAATGTATGTTGAATGTTGATAGTTGGTAAGATATTTTATGTAGATTCTTTACGATATAAATATGTATGAACTATAAAAATAAAACAGTAATATGATAATTTAATTTTAAGTTTTTTAGAAAAATTGTTTAATGCTAGAGGAATTTGTGGAATACTAGGAATATAATACTAAGGGAAAGGAAAATTTTGAATAGCAATTCTATGCAATTAGGCCAATAATATGAATTCTGATTCAACTAAGTTTACTTTTCTTTAAATTAATTTTGAAAAAATACCTATATGTACATGCGTTTTAAAATTCAAATTCGCGAATAAATATTAATAAAATAATGTCGTTGTTAAAAAATTTAATTTTGAGTTATTGAACCGAATTTTTTTTTATTTACAAACCCGTGTTCGTTTATAGGTAGTCCGATATCTATACGATCTCGAGTATGTCATATACAAATTTGAAATGCAAATAGCTGAGAAAAATGAATAACTAAAATAAATAAATCGTTGATCTGAGATTTGATGTATTGTTAGTTATTAAACTTGTATATGAATTATGGTAAATTTAAGTATCTCCATTAATTTTTTTTTTTTCATTCACCAACCTTTTTTAAATATTTATTTCTCCATAACCCTTACTTAGTTACGAATTGCGTTGCTTATCACCGAATTATCCGACTAGATACTTACCAAATATTTGTTGGTAATGCGATAAAAAGATACATACGATGTTTGAATAATAGGTTATATTATTTAATACATACGACGTATTGTGCACATGATAATAAGCCTTATTGATTGCGTGTGTTGTATACCTTTACCATCGACAAATATTATAATATATTTATATAGGTAGCATACCTGAGTATTTGATTATTGGACCTATAGACGTAACTAGGGTTAAAATCCTGGAGAGAGGAAATACAGCCTCAATCATATTTGAATAAAAATATAATAATACCTATTAAACTGTTAAAAAATGTATTGATAAAATCTACATATAGCACCATATAGGTGTTATTAATATTTTTAAGCAATTAAATTTTAATTTTAATGTGATAGATACTGTATTTTCAAATAAATTCAATATTTCATCACTATAATACTATATAATAAATAATAATAAATATTATGTATTATGTTTTTTTATAAATTTCTTTCGATATAGATTATTGTCAGAGTTTCAGATAATTTTCTCGTGACAACGTAGAACGTTTAGCAATATTTTAATTCTTTTCATTGTTGAAAAATACGTTTACAGATCACATCACTATACATTGAAAGCATTTATAGTAAATGCAACACAGAGGAGTTTGTAATGTTGTAAAGTGTTGTTTTCGTGCTATTGTAAACGAGAACTGTGAATGATCTGAATAAATTTGAACGTAAATTCATTTTTTATTTTGCTACAAGAGTTTCTAATTTAAGCTATATAGATACATCAATATTATAGATCTTAAAAATTGGGTAAGGGGTAATTCGGTAAACTCAGAGAGGATAAGAAAAGACCCCGCTAGAATCTCTGTTCTAGTTGCGCTACTGATCAGAAGATAATTGATACTAACTATATTACGTGTAGTTAAATCTTATATCATTATATCCGTGTTATACATCAAGATCAGTGTCTTAATTACACTTTTTTCAGTTATTGTTACCATAGAAATGTGCAGAAAAGAATATTTTAAGTTTTAATTTTTACAGATCGTATATACTGCTGCTTCCCTTTTTCTCATTTAATATTGCATGTGGTGTCAAGGTGCACGAGTCAAGAAAACATTGTTGTTTCTTCCCTATATTTTCATTAAATAATAATTAATAATAATATCTTTCTACCCAGAGCATTCCATTTATTCCTTGTTCCCGTTGAACATGGCATGGGACACAATTAATTTTGCATCCCGTTAGATACGCTGTTTGCAGTGTTCATTATTGGTAGTTTGGTGTACAAGTCAAAGTTTGTACCCGAACAAATTCGTTACACGTTAAAAAGATTTGGAGACGTTATAGAAGTCTTAAGTATCCCTAACTAACAAAATTATGATAAAAGTAGT
Source organism: Melanaphis sacchari (assembly GCF_002803265.2). Lineage (NCBI taxonomy): Eukaryota > Metazoa > Arthropoda > Insecta > Hemiptera > Aphididae > Melanaphis > Melanaphis sacchari. The sequence goes on from NW_020271184.1 coordinate 405,316, forward strand.
CAGTATAGGTATAAATGTAGGTCATATTGACATATAAATAATATGTATGTTACATAACATGACATGTTATATGTATTATACACTTACTACTGTTTATTATATTATATATTATTCAAAATATTAAATACTGGAAGTTCATGAAATAGTTAAATATTATGTTGTTTAAATTATATACGTATGTATAATATATAAATCGATAGAGTATTTTTTAATCATACGTTTATTTATTATTGATACAAAATGTTATTTTAGGTACTAGCTGATTGGTTTACAATGATATAAATAATTTTGGTTTATTACTACAAAGGTAATAAATTAATAAGTACAGTAAATACTAACTAATGAATTTTCGATTGTTGGATTATTAATAATTTATTTAGTATAAATAATCGATGTATTTTTATCTGGTAAAATTGTACTGTCTATATTATATACTCGTATCAGTAAAAAAATATTATATTTAGCTTTGTTTTAGTTTAAATTACTAGGCAAGTTAGGTAGGCGTGTATAAAATATCCATATTGCCTATAGGTGTATTAAAAAAAAATTTATTTAATCTATTCAACCATGGTATGTACAATGACCGATAATAATGTAACATTATACAATGTGTCCCAGAGGAAGTGACCAGCCGGCGTCACATGATATGTTATATCTCAAGTTATGAAAAAAACCTTTAAAGGGGAGGGGGGCTAAAATTTTTATTTATTTTTAGTTATAAACTATTTAATTTTTTTTAACAAAAGTAAACCTACCACAAATTTACTGATGTATCCTTAATTTTTTTTTAACTTTTTATCGTAATTTTTTAAATTTTAAAGCTTTTTTATTGTATTATCAACTAACTTACACAATCAATCAGAACTGTACAAATCATTTTTAATTAATTAAGAAATAAGTTGTTAAAAACCAGCTTGAAAGTAAATGGCTTATAATTCAATAAACGTCGTAGTTACTATAGTTATTATTTTAATTTTATTATTCTACTGAATATTACCGATAAATAATACTGATTACTGAATAATACGTACTATTCAAACTTTGAAAGTTTTATTTTCATATTTTTTAAAATTTCCAGATAATAAACTGCTATAGGTGTAATTAACTCATAGGATTCTCAGAATCGTTTGTATGTACGGGATTAAACGTGACAACATTTTTTCAATCCGTTGTTAGTCTTGATATATTATTGTTTAATTAGTTAATTTTATATTTTATGTTCATTAAAGTTTTATTGTCCGTATTTAAAAAGCAGATATGCGGTAGGTTCGGTTTTGTATAAAAATAAGTTTGATTGTCCATAATTAAAAAAATAAAAGTGTTAGAGGGTTTTTTTCACAACATTTAAAGTAATGTACTATCATAATATGACGCCGGACAGTGACTTCCTCCTGAGACGCATTGTATATAGGACATAGGTTATATTTAGGTATAAAGCATGAAATTAATTTTATACAATATGTGATTATATAATCTAACCTCAGAAATTTTCAATTATTATATATAGTATCCTGCTTAAAATTTTAATAGGTATCTCGTAATTTCTTCACAAACCTATCAAATTGAGAAGAACTGTGTATATACTTGTGTACTTTTCGATTGAGTTGGAGTTAATGAAACGATAAACAATTAATATTATATTGTGATTTTGCCATCACTGTTTATGATTATTATATATCTATTAAAATAAACATTAATTATATGTGTCAGGCTAGTATAGAGAACTCATGGATGTAAAATAATTTACAATGTTTAAGAGGTATAATAAATATATTATTACGGTAGACACAAAAGGTATTTGGCACGTAAGTCATGTGTTGCATCATTGCTAATATATAGTATCACATAATATAGTTGAGCCTTAACTTACGTTAAAGTTACGTATGAAGGGTCATGGGGTTTTATTGGACGCTTGCAGGTCGTATGTACATACCTACCTAATATGTAAAAAGTATAAATGTATGTTTAAAATATTATTGAGTAGGACCGAGCAGATATATATTCGGATAGCAAAATAAATAATCTATAAGCGGAATAGTAAATACAGTTTACTAAATACGGGTATATTTGTAATTCAAATCGGAACAAAGTGAAAAAAAATGTTCAAAAATTACATGGATGGATAGGACCTCAAATCCGGTTCGTTCATGTTGGTCCATTGTGTTACACGCCGTTCAAAGGCATATTGGAAATTTTTATTTCGGCACAAATTATGTAATGTATTAACAATCTGGATATACACAGTCATTGTCTGCAAAATACCATCGATCAGCTACGGTTTTTTTTTCTTTCGACACTCGATTTATGCGGACCCTTTGTGTGTACAGCAAAATAAAACAAGTACCTACTTATATTGAAAATAAAAAACAAATTTGTTTGTGTATAATTTATGTAGCAACAATTTTATTTTTTTGCACTTAACCGATCGAGGACAACCTTCGAACTTGACATTTATATAGGTACGTATAATTCAACGTACGTTAGATTTTCATCTCTGTACGCATGGTGTACAGTTTGTGTTTTACGTTTTTTCCACGTGTCTGTACTGTTTATTTCATCATTTCTACATTTTTTTTTTATTATCATTATTATTATTTTTTCTTTTGCTATTGAACGATATTGTTATCGGGTAAAATCGTATCTTTTAGGGTCATTGTAATCAATAGCAGTGGTTAAGGAAAGAATTTTGGTTAATTTCGTCTCATTCGATAATTAATAATTTAAAATATTGTTGTGCATATAACTATAATTTATTTTAATACTTATCTATATTAATATCACTGAACATTTTAATTTCAACCGTAAATGGTAAATACTTTTAGCTCTGAGTATTTAATTTGGTTTTTTATTTATTGATAAATGTATAAAGTATATAATTAATATATACATATACACTTTAATTTGTAAAAAAAACACACAACTTTGCAAAATAATTAGCTGGATAGTAGGTAACTGCTCTATTGTACAGTAAATAGGATTTGAGTGTACCTCGTCAACGAGTAGGTCACTATAATAGATGAATTCAATATGGATCATTCCTTATGGATTCATAGCGGAGACAGTCTATCAGCCTATTGTCTTATAAATATATTTTCATTAATTAATAATTACTTTAATAGTTTATTTTATTACTAGTAGTATATAATAAAAAATAAGTAGTCAACATCATATTTATCTAAATGTTTTAAAATTGTCGTTGTGTATATCAGTAATAATAATAATATGTATAAAATTGCTAAATTTACGTTTAAATATTAAAAAATACTTGGAATTTTCAATTTTGAGTTCTTAAAAGTACTAATTAGATTACATTTTTTATCGAAATTGAGTCTCAAAATTAAACTTTGAAACATTTGTCTCTGTTTATTGTGTGTATATAGTCATAGATAAAAAAATTACTAAAACTATTGTAAGATTAATATATTCATTGCCTCGCTTAGAATCTAAAATCTCAGAAATAAGCATACCTATTAAGTTGATATAAAAAAATATTTGTGAAAATTATGTTCTGAAAAAATTTAAATATCATATTTAATACATTTTTAAATATAAATATATAATCAGTAATTAAATAAAATAAATATGAATATGGTATATCATAAATTCTTGTTATTATACTCCTATATTTCAACAGGTAGCCTAATTAAAATATACTTTTAATATCGTTCTGTTATATGTTTATAAAGAAGAATAATGTTTTTCTTTATCATGACATAACAAAATAATAAATTAAGGCCATAATGATTTAATGTCATAAATATTAAGTTAATGGGAAACAGTTAATATTTCAATGTGGTGAACTGGTGACATCCAATTTTGTTTAGAAATTATAAATATACGACTTAAAATTTCACTTATTCATCGTATTTTTAAATGTTTAATAAATTTGACAGTTTTATTTTTTGTGTATAAACAATGGAATATTAATAATTTCTTTTGTAAAAACTTCATTTTTAAAACATATTTTATTATTATGAATAAAAAATTTAATTGAACAGTTCAACTTATTTTTGTTTGAGGGTACGAACACATATTATAGCTGACAAGTAATAATTAATGTAAACACTTAATTCATCAAAATTCGTAAGCTTTTTATATTTAAAGAACAAAGTAGTAAGTATCTACTTAGCAATACCTATTTTGTAATTTGTATTGTAGGTTTTATTTTTTGATTTATTTAAAAAATATGACCAATATGAAATCATTAACAGTACTAATAAATTATAAGTAAAACTTATACGTGTAAACGTGCAATGTAGGTTCAACATTTTACTTTTAAATTATAATCTACTTAAATATACTCAAAAGTATTAGTATCTAAAAAAAAATCAAAGAGTGTGTTTAAATTACGATATGATTAAAATAATACGATCTGATAACTACGAAATTTGTGCAATCGTTATTGTAGTTCTAGCTAGTGCCTTAAATATTTTTATACTTGTAAAATGATTATTTCATGTGTACAGATATATCAGTTGCTATTATTCGAGTTTTTTTTTTTTTTTTTTGGGGGGGGGGGGGGGTTGAGGTGTCCACTATGGGTTCTATGTCTGAACATCCTTCGACCTAAAAAAAATAACTCAATTTTTTAGTATTTTACTCATGCCTTTTTAGATATTTATATTCAAACTGCAAAAGTTAAATTAATATTTTTTTATTTGATGAAACGTTTCTAGATATATCGTATTTTGAAGTTAAGTTAAATTTTTGGTTTATTTTTAATATCCACGAATTGTTCAAATTTTATCGGATCATTAAGAAATATTTTGAACACCCTTCGAAAAATCACACAGAATACGCCACTTGTTGCCTTTTTGCTTAATCTATGTGTCACATATGAATTCGAAAATCGTTTTTGGTGACCATGTTGAATATAGCAGATATTTATTGGGAAATATTCCACAATATTCTTCATTATTGTTTGCTCAGCAAGTATTTGCGTGAGCTTTGAAATTTATACACAACGTGAAATAACGTTAAACTGACCAATGGTACTCGGGCTGTATCGAACTACACGATGAATCACAAATAGTATGCACTCTACAAATATTTTTTGTAACATAGATAAGGAATTCAATTTTTATTTATCAAAATCCTCCAATATGTCGTGTTTTGAAATCGTAACTTTGATAAATGTAGTATTGTCCACGTAGAAGGGACGACTTTGATACTTAAAACCTATCTAACTGAGTTTTAGATGCTAGAACCAAAATTTTGCTTTCCTATAAAATTACAACATTATTACGAAGCTTATAAATAGGACCACATGTGCTAGGATAGTAAGATAGTTAGTTTTTCATGTATTTTGAATTACGTCCACTAGAAAATTAAGGTATACAATTAATTTTTACGGATTTAGATCTAGATGACATTTTCAAGGTCATAGTTAAGTTTAGTGGCGCCCCTGGTAACTCATTATATTGTGCTTTCTCCATAAAAAAAAAAAAAAATTAAAATTAAAAATTTGCATTAGTTTAAATTATAAATCTTTATACATATACCTATACATATAAAAAAGAACAGTCCTTTTTCATGTTTCCGTTTTGTGACGACACTATTTAACATTTTTCCAATTTTTTTTCATTGAGTTGTACCAAATACTCCTACGAATGATCATTATATTTTTTTTTTATTTATAATTCAGCTACTATTACTATTTAGCATTTTATAAAATTAAGTAAGATTTTGAGAAAGCACAAACTATACACGGGTAAAGCCGAGTAATTCAACTAGTATGTATTGTAGTAAAATCTGGAAAAATCATTATAACTAGCAATTATACATAACCACTAATCGGCTATTATTGGAATTACTCGTCGCTCAGATAGTTTTTATATTAATCGGTTGGTTTGTTATCGTCAGGAGATCTATAAATATAAGTAGGTAGTATGATTTGGATTATGTTTTTCTTAAATTTATACGTCTGCCGATTGCTCTTGTATTTAGACATATTATTATAGTTATAACTTATAACTTACAACCTAATAATAATCATAATATAATAATTATCATACATTTTTCAAATATTATGTGAAAAAATTATTATAAAAGAAGTAATGAAATTTTCGCACCTCTTTGAATTGCGCTCCTGGCTCATGTCCTATGTTACACTGTCCTGAATACGAACTGGGATATTTCATGATACCCTATGTACTACTTAACTAAGTGTTCGAATGGAACTTTAAGTAGTGCAGTTCACATATATACCCAGACAAAGAACATGTCGTTCACGTAGTAACTCTGAAGGCTGCAAAAAAGTGTTTAAACGTCCGATTGTTTAACGTCCGAATTGATTTAACTTACCATTTATGTATATATCGTCCTTATATTTTATATTGTATTGTAATAATGTTCTTGGATCATGGATAGAAAAAGTAAAAATGAATATGTATATTCAAGAATAAATGGACAGAAACCAATATAAAAAATAATATTTGAAAAGATTGGTTTTGAATGTTCTGATACGTAATAAAAAACAACAAATGGATAATTAAAATAATTAAAGGAATATTAAAAGGAAACGTTGGAAGAGGTAAATTAAAAATTCAATTTATAAAACAGGTCATGGAAGATAAAAGTAAAACAATTGTTTTTAAATAATTTAAGACTATAGTAATAGATAAAGTAGTAAACTAGCCAAGTGCTGAAGACCACCAAAGTCATATAACCAAGTTCAGGGTTGTAAAAGAAAGTTATAAAAATATACTCAAATGAAATTGTTAAAGACATTTTCTGTTCTGGGGTCATTCCCCTCTACTGAGATTTGCTCGTAACGATCGTAACTATACATTAGTATTTTTGTAAATTATTGTTAACGATAAAATTATTTTTTCATATTAATTTTTATTTATTCTTAGGAATAGATCTATTATTATTTACATTAAATCATAACTGTATATTTGATATGTTAATCTAATATAAAACGAGCTATTATACTCGTAATTATCTATTTATTTTATTATTATCTTTACGAATATGAATACAATCAATAAATTAGTGCAATATTTGTTAACGATAGACCAGGTTTCATCAATAAATAGTAGAATATAGATAAATTTCTGTTAATATTTTTATATCGTATTATAACTTCAACTGGATTTTTAACATTTTATTAATACTCTAAAACTGAAGATAAATAATATAGTTATTACATTTTAATAAAATGTAGGTGCTTATACTTTAAATATTTTGTTTAAATTAACATTCATAAAAGTATACTATATGTATACAATTTATTTAAATATACATGATTCAATAATAATTTTCTGTTTATCATTTAACTATATAATACATTTAATAAATGTGTTCATAAGCTTGCTTGTATGGTTGTGATCATATAATTTACAAGGTATATACTATAATCTATGTACTTACTATGTTTATGTGTATTTAGTATTTACTTAAAATGAGAAATATTAACAGTATACTAATATAATATGTATTTCTAAAATATAAATTATAGTGTAATATAGTATAATATGTATTATATTACCTTATTTTAAAACGTGAAAATGCAATAAACCGTAATATTATAGACATCTGCAAATTATTCACCGGGTCAACATTGTCATCACTATTATCATATTTTATGATGAGCTTCACAAATTTTAATTTTGCACTATGGTTGTATTGAATACAATAATATACAAATTATTATGAATTAGAAATCAGAAATAGGTACATTCAAAATGAGTTATGCTCGATAATAATAATGTATTGATTAATGTCATTGAGACTTCTATCTAATTTTTTGTTACATAGTCAACTAAATAGAATACCCGTGAATATTGCATTGGCACAAAAAAAAAAAAAATAATAATAATAAAAATAACAATACAATAAAATTGACGACGGAATATTACAATGAATTCCAATAATAGGCGTTTAAAAAAAAATAAAAAAAAATAGGTATATATTTTGTAATATCTTAAGAAAATCCAATCGTCTGTCTGAAGTCTAGACAAAATGTCTAATATGATAGAAATTCTTACTGAATCTTCCCAATAATGTATTGTCTGCACGAGAAATTCCCCGAACAAATGGTTACAGACTAGACAGACAAGACATAACGGAAGCATTGTATTGAAAAAAGTATTATACTAACTCTTATGTTGAATAAAGCTTGGCCAAAATTACCAAAGAATTTTGTAAACGACTAATGTAATAATTATAAAATGGGCGTAGTATTTATTATCGTCAGTATGTACCAATAATGTATTGCATAATATGTACTATGTACTTTATACATAAAATATAAATCATTATTTATATATTTATTAAGTCAGTGCAATACTGCAATTTTAATGTCATTAATCATTATAGCGGTAGTAAATATCGGCGAAGGCGTGGAGGGAAATTATTATTTAAACGCATTACACCTGCAGTTTGGCTATGATCAACCACAGAAATGGATTTTATTTAAATTTTATTTTTTTCTCACCATATGCAAATACTTTGCAATGTTCAAATATTCAATAATATTAAATTTGACACTATTTCGTATATGGCATGTTATAAGTTCATTATTTATTGTCTATTATTATAATTAACAGTATGCAAAAATCAAAGTTCTATAATTAAGTTGGAATATCTCTTTAGTATTGATACTTAGAGTTTGGAACTTAGTTCTAAGAATGTAGTAAGTATATTGTAGCATATTTACTCTAAATTCAAATAATTATGCACAATATATAGTTACTTTATGCTGTAACTTAACCAATAATTGATCAGGGGGTTAAGGGATTCAAACCATTTATTCGAAAAACAAAAATAAAACCAATATATATATATATATATATAATATACTATAAACTATCTTGATTTTCAAGCTGTAATTTTTGTAATTATACTAATTAGTACTTACTAATGTTAACAAAACATAATATAATTTACAAATAATAAAACTTATAAATTCAGTAACAACTTTATGTCTGTACTTGATACCTATATAATATATTATTATTAACATGTTGTTTTTCAAAAATACTAAAAATATTACACCAATCTTATTCATCCGAAGCTTTCAAGTAATTTGTAAACTATTCTTCAGCATAGTTAAACTATGATCAGCACGATCAGATGATTTTACTGTGAGACCGTTATGATATAAATTATTCGTAGTTGAGCATTCATGATAATAATCTCTAGTAATATTATTTATAAGTATTTGTTAATTTTGAATTTAATTAAAGAATGATTTAATTAGAAAATGATTTCAGCTAGATAATATTTTTAACATTTTTAAATTTTTATTGGCCGATGGAAAAATAAAATCTATTGCGTATTTTAATAGAACTTTTAATGCATTTTCGGGCAATTATAAATATAATTATATACATTTGTGACTGTGGTAGTACAGATCAACGTTATAAATAAGAGTTTTTGTATACCACAAGCTTGATATACTCTATTATGCTATTGTTTAAGTCACGAATGATAATAAAAAAATTATTTTTATTTACAACCGTTAAAATGCAGCTATAATTTCAGAAAATCAATAAATTTAATAAATTTAATTAGTGATAATTCCATATTAAATATTAGACAATTGATAGGAAAGCGGCCAACGATATTTGTATACAATAAGTGCATTTTATGGCGTTTTAGTGATGTCAATTTATCTTAAGCTTTTTTTTTCGTGGTAGGTATATCATAATTTTGAAACTTTTATGATTCGCAGTTCTAAAAATATATTTTCTCATCACTACTCTTTACTCATTAGTCATTAGTCATTACCGTCTGTAAAGAAGTTTCATTTCAATAATGAATAATAATAATAACAAAATTCATGATAATTTATAATTTAATATTATTTTGTAACTTATAGTACTAACTCAAATTGATTTATCAAACATAGATTTAAATATTGAACACATTTTAAAGATTAAAACAAAAGATAATATGTAAAGTTATGGAACGATACAAGAAGTATCTATACAAAATAAATTCAATTAGAAAATGAAATATTTCGTTTTCATTGAACGAATAAGAAATGTAACTTAAGTGTTTTAATTAGTAGTAGGCAGTAACTTAAAAAATATATTACAAATATCAATACAGTCAAATATAATTATGACTCAAGTAAAAAGAGGTATTATCTGTTGAAATTATTAGAAGTTTATGTAAAAGAAAATCTATTGAAAATACACATGAAGATAATATAATTATCAGACGAGAATTATAGTTTGTAAAGTCAAAACTTTAGGATGAGCTTATTTATTATAATATTAATTAGTTCACACAATCGGTTTATAGTGTTTATACTATACATTTCACAATACTGTAAAAAAAAAAAAAAATAAATAAATAAATAAAATAAAAATTATAGTCAATATTAGCTAAATTACAAAAACAGTAATTTTATAAATTATATAATATTTAAATTATCATAAAATATCAAGATTAAGAATTTTATTTTATTAATAAACAAAAGACGGTTATTATTAAAACTTGTGAAAATTGACGACCGTATGCCAATATAAAATGTAATTGGGGACAGCATAAAGTATTAATTTTAAACTACAAAGCCATTTAAATAACGCTCAAATACAAGGCTTTTTAAAACCTGGGAGACCGGATGCGGTGATACTTTGTAAACCTGGTAGTCATGGTACTGTGAGTATTCGTTGTTTAATTTGAAACAGAAAAAAAAAACAAAAGAACTAATAACGTATAGAATAATACTTTCAGGGATATTATCAATTTATTTTGGAATTTAATGGAAATCGAGATTGGCTTAAAATCTTCAATTTGGTTTTAAATTTTAAATACAGTTAAATAATTGTTAAAAACTAATAAATTATATAGTCTAGTACTACTTTAAACGTATACCGAGGTTGATAGATTAGATCTTAAATTATTAATAGTTACATAAAAATAATAAAATAACTTAATGTGTTTAATATTTGATGAACACTGAACAGTGTAATATTGTGAAATGTTTTTTTAATAATGAATATGTCGATTTGATTAAACTAGCATGCTATAATAATTGCTATAAATAATTAAACTTTTAATAGCCAAAAATTTAACTCTAATTTAAATTTTTCGAAGTGTGTGTGTGATTTGGTGATGAAACTATTGATTACCATTAGTATACGACTGGTTAATTTTTAATTGGAAGACGAAAAACATAAATATTTAGTCATAGAACAAATTTGATCGATAGCTTACTACCTATAAAACAAAGCGATAACAAAAGTCATTATACTCAATATTTCAACATATCTTGAATATTGTAAGAATATAAATTTATTACGGTCATTTAGTTTATAGGTATTTACTATAGTGTTATTTTGATTTTTTTTTTTTTATAGCATTTTAAAACTGCGTAAATAAACTTATTAATTAAAGAAAAACTAAATAATTGACAATATATTATTAGTATTATATTATTGTTATTTAGCTAGCACAATTTTGGTGCAAATTAAATGCTGTATGAGAAAAATTACGTGAGTTATGACATACCTATTAAAGAAGTCAATGACATTATACAGTTAATAATGATTTACATAAAACGGTGTATAGGTATTACTCATGTATGTTATTATATAATTTTAAATAATATTTGACGCAACAATCCAATATAAATATTAAATATGGATTAGGTAACCTAACCAAAATGTATATTTCTAATGCTACTTATATGTTTGATATACGCACTAATATATTTATTATTTATAAATGCATATAGCCTTAATAGTACATATTATTATACAATATTTATGTAGGTACAATTGTGACTATTGTTTAGACGTTAGGTTTTAAGATAATAAAAATTATAATAATATATTATTATTATTTTCATGCAAACTCGGATATATATTTAAAATAATATTAACCTATAGGTTCTTAAAGATTAAACAATTTAACATTAATATAAATGTTTTGTATTATTTTACATACTGTGGATTACTATCAAAAATAATTTATTTTTTCTATTAATACAAAAATTATTTACATTTCTTTAAGTATTATTGCAGTTTTAATAGGTACTATTTTTACTAAAAATTGAATCGTTAGTTAGTCTCTGTTATGGTAACTATTTTATCTAGTATAAGACAATTTGTACACTGTAATGTGTAGAAAGACGTATTTAGGATTTCAATGCTCTGTATAGGTACCATCAACTTTACAAAAAAATTAAAGAGTATTTATAATGTTAAATTAGTTTTAAATAAATAATATTTATTATAATTGTATAAAATATATAATTATTTTGAACTTTGAGAGGAGTGAAGAATATATTGATTTTACAATGACGTATTTTTATTTTTTTATATTTTATATTATTTTCGTTTCTGAAGACACTTTTTATAGTTAAAAAAATGCTCCGGTCATTGACTTCGAGGGAGGTTTCTGGTTATAAATTAGATATAGTTGGTACTTTTGTGAAATAAAAATGAAAATTTTTCAATATTATTGAAATAGTTATTTGGTATTTAACCTTTATAGATTAAAATAGCTAGATTGTGTTTGCTCAGAATCATTTTTTATCATATTCAATAATTTATTATTTAATTAAAATTTAACACATCCATTACAGTGACCTACTCAATGATGATTTACACTCGAAAACAATTGTAAGAAAAGCCATTACCTACTTAAGACAAATCTTTTGGTTTTAAAAATAATAATTTAAAAAAAGTTGTGATCCAATCAGAACTCACAACTCTTGGTAAATTTATTATGTGTAAAGTTTACATTATAAAAATCTAAACGTTTTTCGGGTAAAACAGGTAATATATTGTACAAATGAATTTAAAAATATGCAATTATTTCTAAAAACTATTATAACCTATAACCTGAAATTGTAACCATTTAAACAAACAGAAAATATTCGATTATCACTGAAATCAAATTCAAGTGTTTTCACCTTAAGTAGTATACACTATACAGAAGTTTAAAAGAAATCCAAGAATACCTTCTGAGTCTCAAAATTTTTTCTTTTTTTTTGTTATTGGTGGTTTAGACTGTTATTATATATTTCTATGTTATAGGGCTTGTCTCGTAAAGAATCGCCAAAATTAAAATAAATAAAATATAAAAATCGGTCAAGTAGTTTTTTGAGATTAATCGTTAGCAATTTGCATTCGTCACGGCGACACGTTTTCGTTAATTTGCATTAAATTACCACTGTCGTTCGTTTTCTGGCAGAGGAACGCGTATAGATAACATGTTAAGTAAATTAGGAAGTTCACTTTTGAATGTATAATAAATTTTGTGTGAAACTACTTAGTTATTGAATAGGTATGCCACGTTGTTACTTGAAAAATATGGTTCTGATAGGAGACAGCGGTTGTCTGCTTAAAATTCTAAAATTCTTAATACCTATAATGTGTTATTTTATATTAATGTTGCTATTAATAATTTATTTCTCTTTTAATAAAACAGTAGGGTGAACTAATTTTTTCTAACAAAAAAATCTCATATTTTACATAATAAATTATAATAATATTATTTTATACTTAGACATTCAGGTATAATATATAAATATTTGTGGCCTGGTGTGGCGCGATAGTTGGCTTCAATCATTAATGTGTTCTGAGGTCAAGTATCCGCCAGCGTCGCTAGCTCTCGGATGGGTGACCATTCGAGTTCTTAGCGATGAATCCATGACACACACACACATACACAACACACGTGTTCCAAGTTCCAACCGTATTAACCAAATTTTACATACAAGTCTTACACAAAATAACCTACTGTTTATATCCACACCTAATGTCTTTAGTTGCTGAGCTTAAAATAAGCTCAATAAAAGAAAAAAAAAAATGAATAAATAAATCGCTGTATACGGAAAAAATGATTAGCAAAGACATTATTTTATGTATATTTATATTATTAGTAAAAAACAAAATGATAAATAATAATAATTTTTTTTTTTTTTAAATATTTTTAATCTAAAATTTATACAATCTATACAATAATCATAATGGATGATTTTCTTTGTATGTAATGGCTCGAATGACTTGAGGGAAAACCAACCAGCGAAAGTACTCCGAAAATAATAATAATAATAATAATTTACTTTACTGTATTTTTTCCATACTATACCATAGGCGAAGACATTTTGATTAAGTTTGAGGAGTACTAAAATATTCCTACAAAAAATAAGTCAATTAATAACATAAATAATAATTATTTTAATTTTAAAAGACTACAATATTTTCGAGGGACTTTAAGTTCCTTTCTTAATAACTTCCTCTCTGTCTATGTTTATAATAGTAATTATTTATCAACAACAAAGTATCTAATTTATTTCATTTTAAAATTAAAACATACTGAATAAATAATAATGACAGCTTAATACATGTGAATATAATTAATTTATAAAAGGTATTGAAATATTATGTTATATTTATATTTATTCAATCACTATTAAAAGTCAACATTTAAATATTTAATGATTAAAATATTATTAAAACGTTTCGCTCAATGTGAATAATAATTATCATTGACATTTTTTATGATTTTTAGCTTTGGTATTTTAATATAATAATGTATGCTAAATTTTAAACAGTGTAATCATTTATACATATGTCGATTCCTATATACATAATTTTAATGGAGAAATTCTGCTATTGTCAAATTATTTTAAGACATAATTTTGTGGCAGTATTATTCTACGTGCGACATGGAGTAATGAAAAATAAATCGTTTTGTACATTTTTTACGACGTTCAGTTCTTAGTGCTCTTACAATATATTACATTATTATATGACATGATTATAATTTGTAAACAAATAGTTTTGTTTTACCTTGGAAGTTATTTACGAGACAGTATGGGGTATATAAAAATACATATATTTTTTTTGTAATTTGATTTTGAATTAGTTGAAAAAGAAAGTGAACTAAAATTGGTTTTAGACTTCAAGTAAACTACATTTTAAAACTCATTATATTATAGGATTTTTATCGTTAAAAATCATTATTTTCGATAAATTTATTTTTATTTATTTTCGATTTACGAGAGAAAAGTAATAATGAAAAGCTCTTAGACCCTCTCTACCTTAAGTATAAGAGACAAATATGATATGGTGTAAGCAAAAGGTCACGTTGAGATCTCTCCACTAATACCATAGATATTACAACCATACAAACCATAAATTTTCGAAGATCTGAAACAGTAATGTTTTAAAATAATACTTGTTGGGAGCTCATGACTTGCTTCATATAATTTATTGCAGTTAACGTTTTGCATTGAATTTTTCGAGGGCATCCAACTTACTTTTCTTGGAACAATGCCTTTAGTCATTTTTATGTGTTGTTTTTTATCATTATTATGTATTATTTAATGCGAAGTACTTGTTCAATCAGTCTGGTTATGGTTGTTAGCCATTTTTTATTTTTATTTTTTTTTCAATTCACCACTGCAACAAGATCATAGATAGAGCAAACACACGCAGACGCACGATCGACAATAACATCTTGCACTAGTGCAAGGACAGGTTACATTTTGGTTAACACAGACCTTCGGACATTTATATTCTTATTCTTGTTGCAGTATGGGCGCCATCATTCTCATAATCAAACTACAGTCCTGCAAAATTGAGATATTTTTTATTATTATTAGATACCCTTTAGCAACTATATTTTATACCCGATTTATATAATCATTAGCTAAGTGTTTTTATACTCTTTATTATAGGTAATATATAATGGTGGTGTTTAAAGATTTTATGATATTATAAGATGATGACTGATAGTAGAATAAAATAAGATAGTCAAAAGTTTTACTATATTCTTAATTATTATAAAATAAACAATAAAAATCTAATAAGTAATAATAACATAGTTATATATTTAGTAATTTTATTTGATCAAATAATAACTATTTTAAAACAAATTTAATTAAAAATTAAAAATAGTTATTGAGTTATTGGTAGTTTTGATTATTTTAAGTTATATATTAATCGTTAATAGAAAATTTAAATTATTAACCTTTTTAAACATTCTGATGCTATAAGAATTGTATAAAAATCTGGCATCTAGTTGATATTTTATTAATCACTTAATACAAAGAATTCAAAAATAAAAAATTTAAATCATCATGTACAAAAATATAACGGTTAGATTATTATACTATTTATAGTATAATAATATGATATGATAGTTGAAAATATCTTAAGAGATTAATTGTTATTTATTTTTATTTTTTAAATTAGGTAACTTTAATATACAGGTATAGTTTCCTCAGCAAAACATTGACATGATATATGAAATAATAAATGCGATTGTATTAAAATCAGTGATTTAATTTTGATAAAAAGAAGGTCAAAAATAGTAAGTTACTTATAAAAGTGTCAGAAAATAGTAATGTAACGTTTTTGTACTAAACGTCACTGTGTGATTGCAAAAAGTGAAGGAACACCCAAAATTATTTGTGACTGACTGAGAACCACTTAAAAAAATAACATTTCGATCTTAGAAATATGATAAATAACCAATTTTATCATATCATACGATATATTTAAAGATACACGAGGAAAATATTAATTATCACGATAAGATTATGTGTAGAATGGGAGTGAATTTTCCTAATTTCGACAACAATATTATGGTCATGTATTATGATTTTTATCTTTGTACATTATAACTTGCTATTGGTCATAGAAGGTTACTATTGTTTGTATAATTAATACGTATATTTTTTAGTTTTGCAACATCAATTGACCCGATAACATACATTCCTTGTTATGAATATTATATTTTCCGTGTAGATACTGATGTAAATATAAGAATGTTGTAAAATAATTGTATTTTATTGTCGCAAAATGATGAATTTTAAATTAAGTAGTTTCACATACATTGTAAATAATACATTATATACACCTACAATATATTTGCCGACGTTTTGTATTAGATCAATCGTCTAGACTACAGACAGTCGACCGGTTTTGCTTTCGTTCGACCCGATTTTAACATTTTTTTAGATTCCCATTGAAGATTAGGATCTATAGCGTATTTGGAGAGCCATTTGATTTGTTTTATAACCCCAAGGTAGGAATTGAAAGATGACGACTGTCCCGTATGCACTTCAAAAACTTTTTTTACTGTGAATGCGTTAATATTAGCACAAATAAATGTGAAATCCCTTATTTTTGGTAATGTCATGTCAATCCTGATTGTATGGTTTAACTTTTAGCGGATAAACACCAAAACTCATAACACTCTAGTAACATTTTTGATGGGTAAATTAATTCATTCTTCTTACGTAAATTAAAAGGATTAAGCAATAATTAATGCGTTATAGTAACTAAATCGTATTGGTTTGGTACATAAAATAAGTATAAATTGTTACTGATAAGTAGAGCTTAGAAGTTCATGCATTTGCATGTTTTTACTGAGTGCATCAAAAAGTTGCTGGATGAGCTACAAATTTGAATTACAACCTAACGAGTTCTAAAATTGAATTTTAGATGCATATTCTCGCATATTTTGAGGTTTTTTTTACATAAATATGCACATTTTAAAATAAAATTGCATTTTACTGCATTTTATTGAATTTTACTTATGATATATATATATTTTTTTTACTAATATTTCATGAGAAAGCTGACATATAAAATAAAAACCTGTTTAAAATTACAGGTCGTATTTTAATAATTTAATATTTTATAATTAGTAATTTATATCTTGGTAGGTGATAAGCCGGTTATACTTCTAGCTAAATTTTATTAAACCTTAATCGTTAGTTGTAAACTGTAATTCTTGAATTAAATATAACATATATCATATTAATTAAATTGTGCATGTTTTTCCTATCTTTCAATTATTATTGTTACCAAAAAAATGAAAATAACTTAACGTATTTAAAAAAAAAAATTTATATTTAGCGTATATTTTAATGATTTTAAGCGTATATTTACATACATATTTTGATAACTTTTAGTACACGAACTTCCGAGCCCTAGTAATAACCATTAAAAATACTCGAAAACCATAATGTTTACGGAAGAAATTTACAAAGTTATTTTAATTTATGTTATAATTTAAAATTATCTATTAATTGATGTTTAATATAATTTCGAGAACTTCCGCATACGGAGTTCAGAAAACGTAACATAATTATAGATGTGAATAAGAAGAAATATTTGTATTCTATATCAATGACTTTATAATTGACAGATAAGTCATGGATTGTATAGGAATGCATGCTGACATTTTTATAATTTGTTTTATTTCCGCTAGTTACTGATGTCGCTATTGTAAACCAGTTATTACTAACTGTATTACCTATGTTTATTATTGATGACGATGCTGTCGATATCATTAATGTCAAAACTCACAATTGACTCCAATTTCTTTCAAAATAATTAAAAAACGCTCATTATTCATTAAATAAAAATATTAAATAGTCCGTAGATATTGTAAAAACAAGAAATATTTACAGGTAATAAATGATGCAGAACTTTGTAATACAATTTGTATTTATTTTAAATTAAATTTAAAAAATCATATCAAGAAGTATTATTTTAAAATATTAAAAATAAAAAATTTGCTATTTATGTAATAGGTACACAATAATTTGTGAAAATCTTAGGTATAAAATAAAAAATTTAATTTAATACCAAAAAAATTAAGTATAAAATATACTGTTTATGATATGTGTGAAATTTATAATAAAATAAATATACCTAAAGTATGTTTCGTAACTTATTTATTTTTTGGGTTAATTTAATTAAATTTTTTGAATAGGTAGGTACTTTGTTTGTTGACATTTTTTCAATCAAATTAATAATTGAGTGAAAGTAAGATTAGAAATAGTAGATATTTGACGTTTGTTAAACAAATAATTATATAACATTATGTAATAATAAATAAAATAATTAATTGATAAAATTATATAAAATATGACTTAAAATTAATTTTAAACTTTGAGCAGAGCTGAGAAATGAATGAAATAAATTGCTTTTTTTAATTGATATTTTGGGTTTATGTGATTAAGTAGAAATTGCTCAAGTTTTTTTTAAATATTTTGCATTACTTATACGTATTCATTTTTATTTTTTTATGTTAATGTAGCATATTATTTTGCATGCTTTTTAAAAAAAATTTTCATAAATATTTAAGATTGATTTTTTTTTTTGAAAACAAATGCATAGCGCATTGAGAGGACACTAGTGCACTACACCTGCATTTTTTTGTCTTCATCTTACATTGGTGCATAACATAGTAAATGTACGCTTAGAAGTTCACGTTAATCTTCGTTAACTTTATCGTTAGACTGAATCAACCAAATATAAAACTTTACGATAAGAAATGTATTTGTGTTTTTATGTAGCTTTTTACGGTGATTTAATTTTTTAGCAAGTTTAGTGTCTATAAAATAACGCAATTTAAAAATACTCATAATTTGCTTAAAAATAGAATTTTTGTTAAAAATCAAGATATTGTTGTTTAATATTAATTATTAGTTTCACAATAGGTTAAATTACTTTAATTTTAAAGTTAATGAAGTTAAGTATGAATTACTGAGAATAAATTTACTGTATTATACACTTATAATTCATAAACAACAAATGCGGTTTTGGCGTCTTCTTAAGTCCAACATTATCAATTTCAATAAGATGCTTACTATAATATCCTTCAAAGTGATTTTTTTTTTAGCCCCTTGAAACAAGTAGGTACAACTTAAACTGCATTACTTATACTATTATTGCAGCCTTTATCATAATTCATAATATTACTTATTACTAGGCCTCAAATTTTTATGCAATAAATGTTGTCAAATATGTACATAAAAATTAAAAAAAACAAACAAAACAAAATGAAATTCATATTGCTTACTAAAAAAAGACAAGGGTAGACAAGTGGGTACCACTCTATTGTAAATTAGGTGTCAAGCAGATGTGCTAATTTTGAATCCAATGATATATTGTATGCAAAAAATGATTCTAACCGGGGACGGTCTGACGTCTATATCACGAACTATACTTTATCATGTTTTTTTGATATACACAGCTACTTTAAATATTACGGTAGGTTGAAATTATTTTTTCCGAAAATATCGCATTTATTATATAATTAGTATTTAAGTATTATTATCATATAATATATATTTTTTACATATCATATCAACTTATTGACTTATGAGAAATATTGTATTAAATTTTTAAAACTTAGATTATTTATGAATTTTTAACTATAAAATAGTTTTTAATTTTTTTCGGTTTGATAAATTTTGTCAAAATTTTAACGTCAAATGCGTATAAAATAATATTGTGTCTAAAACATTGTATTCACATATAAGAATAACTTACGGGATCTTGTATTAATTTAAAAAAAAATTTGATTAAGCAAATAATTTATAATATATAAAAAAAAAAATAAATATTTTTAATGTATATAAATAGCTCAAATAGTTTAAAAATTGTATCATATAATGAAAATAATAATATAAACATTTGGTGAAAATTTCAAGTATCTAATATAATAATTATTTTTTAAATGTTACAAAATATTAAAAACTGTTTGTAGAGCAATCATTATTTTACTCGAAAATATCGAATGACATAAAAATTTGAGTTTTAAATTTTCATAAAAAATTAATTTTGCTTTTTAGTGATTTTTTTATATATAAATTGTGAATCTTATAAAAAACAATGCATTATTTTTCAAATCTTAGGTATCAAAATAAAAATGTTTATGCATTTCTGACTAAAAAATAATTTAGGATATTAATTAATATTTCAAAATTTTAACTTTAAACGGTTATGAAAAAATATTGTAACAATATATTTTCGATATTTTTTAATCGAGAAATTAACAATTTAAGAGGAGTTTTGTATTGTCCAAGGTGGAATATCATTTGTCACTATAAGGATAAAAGAAACTTTGTTAAAAACATTTAGATCTTGAATTTTTGTTCTATTTTTATTAACTGTATTGTGTTAGACCGCTTATTAGAATTGAAAAAATAATAAAATTTAATAAATTTTGTCAATAAAACCAAAATTTAAAAATTATTCGAGTAACTATTAACAAAATGTGCAACTGTTATGTAATAATATAAAAATATGCAATTTATTGTTAGTTTTGCTTAAATATACAAAATTAAAAATTGACTATAAATTTCACATCATGAAATATCGACATTTTTAATCAAAAATTATTCTAGGTGAATTGTAGAAGAATATGCATTTATATAAAAATCTGGGCCTTACTCATTACTTATTACCTATTAGGTATGTCATTGTAAAAGTATATTCATGAAATCGAATATTCAGATAAAACGAATAGTGACGACTGACGAATACGGAATAATACATATTTAACATTCATGCATTTCATTCGATGTAACGATACGAGTATCTAAATGAAATCGAAATTCAAAATGATATAACATTGATCAGAAAACCAAATGCAAAACTATAATTTTGCATAAATCAATATTTCGTAACTTCATTCAAATTTATAAAATATCTTGATCTCATATTCATTCTGATTTAAAGACATATCAAAACGCCGTGCTCTCTTGTGCAATACGATTTTTTTTTATTTAATATACATGAAAATAACATTAATTTATTAAATTTATTTCGAATTCGACATGGAAAACATACACTGTTAAAACTACATTTATATAAGTAGGTATACGACGAAACAATATTAGTTTCGTTTTAAGTAATACAAATAAAATATGATGCGCTTCATTCTTATTTGATTTCCAATCGTTCGGTTTAATTGTATTTCCTATTAAACCATAAACATTATTAATTAATTAAACAGATACAAATTAAATATGAATAATTTGTTATTGGCTATTATAATATCATATTATTTAATTCGGGGCTTGAATTCGTTATCAAAATGTTACAGTATTCTAGAAAAATGTTGTTACCGGTTTTAATCGATACTATCTGTCTCTGGCAACTAATTACCAATACTAAATTCAAAATTATCGTTATTAAAAAAAATAAATAAATAATGGTAGTTATTGATACATAATAATAATAATAATAATAATAATAATAATAATAAAAAATTATTACATTTTGTTGTTTAATAATTATTATTATGTTATATTACTTATATTTGTGATCTAAACCTTTACTAAAGTATGCGTTAATAATACAACTTTAACCAATTAAAAATACTTATTGTAATGTTAGCAATAGTTAAAATAAACTTCAATTTACATCAACCCAATCTTAACATAATATTATATTGTAAGATTTCAACATATGATGTGTTCAGGTATTAATAAATACGAGGTATATCGTATATGTATATAAAATATTATTTTTATCATGTAAAAATTGTTTTCATGTCTATAAGTTAAATTTATTTATTGCTTTTATAATTATGAATATGATTGTAATGATCAAAAATATAGTTTAGAATAGCTTTAGGAATCTATCTATTTCTATTTTTAGATTACCAAATTACTGATTTCTCAATACATCAGAAAAATGGTAATAAATGATAGTAATTTATATTACGTTTATATTATAAAATACCAACTTATTTCATTACAAGAATAAAGTAAAAACAATAAAGATTGTTAGATAGAATAAATTCAAGATGCTATTCAATATTTTACTATTATAGTAGTTAATATTATTATTTATATTGATAAAAAAAAAATAATCAATAATTCATAGTAAACTATAGTTGGTTTTCAAAAATATTGATAAGTGGTTTTTACTTTTAAAGCGATTAATCTATTTTAAAACAGTTTATCATGTTAATGAAAAATTTGTTGCTAAAAATCCACACATAATGACTGGGTAAATGATTTTAGGTTCCCAAAATTTCAGTTATTCCAGATAATTGGTTTCAAATCCTGATTATTAAAAAAAAAGAGTAATTTTATTCCATTTTAGTGGTTAATTGAAAAAAAAAAAGATACTTAAAAAATATAATTTTGTTTAATATTATAAATATACATAATAGGTACCCTATTATAGGTTTGTCCACGACCAAATTTACTGTTTTGTACGTTTGTAAGATGAAGATAACATATTATGTGTGTAAACAGTTTAAACTGAGTGTTAATTATGAATATTATTATTTGTTTTAAAACAATAAAAACATAAATATTTGTTATTTATATTTTCATTAATACAAAATAATATTTAACCCAAATAAATTCTTATAAATCAATTAAAGAAAATAAAAACATAAGTGCATAATATTATTTAAATAGATTTTATTTGTCATAATTTTTTTTATGATAAAGTATAGGTAGTTAATATTTTGGTGTCAATAAATCGATTATTTAAATGTATAGCTTGCTTTGAGAATCGATAAAATGTAAATTTATCATAATAAAAAATGATATCTATTTAAATATTATACTAAAATAAAACACTTACGATGCTGATAGTTGTTAAATTGTCAGGATGTGTATTTACAAGAAAAATTTTTCATAAAATTATACCTACCTAAAAAGTTAAAATTTATGCTAACAAGACTCAACATTAGACATACCACATAAGCAAATTTCTCACAGACCATAGCCTCCAAATGAATTAAACCCAACTTAAAACCAACCACATAATGACAGAATGTAGTATATGTAGATTTCACAATTGGCGCAAAACTTCTAAAATATTTATCAGAGTTTCTTGGTCATATATCATATTTTATCTTCATTTACAATTACTTATCATTGATTTCATCAAAAAAGAGAATCTTGATAATAAAGTCTATTTAAATTCAAAGTTAGCTTGAAATTCATTGTCTTTAATTTTGAGCGAATATTAGTGTTAAAGTTAAGATGGTTTATGAACGTTGCGAACGGTTAGAGTAATGTGAAACCGGTTTAAACTGTAATATCTAATAGTTACGTACTTATTACTTACTGTATCTTTAATTAACAGTAAAATATATATTAGAATTAAACAATTTTTTGTAACAACTTGAATCCAAAAATGTGAACGCGCTCCTTCGAATCGTTTAATGTGTAATACACTTATAGCTATTTCTTATACTATTGTTTAAATTAAGGCATGGTCGCAAGGAATGACAAAAACCGCGTAGGTATTATGCGGGATCGCATAAATGCGGGCTGCTATAATTCTATGGATAATATTAAATTATTATTATCGGTCTTACCGTTGTATTTATTATATTATTTGATTGTAATTTTATTAATGCAGATAATATTATGTAATTTAAAAATAATAAATTTCCAAAAAAAATTAGTTTTTTTTTTAAATTAAAAAAAAAGGATTAGAGTGAATGTATCCTTAACTGAAATATCATGATTTTTCCAAAAAAAAATGTGACTATTTTCTAGTTTTTTCTAAAATTTCGATCTCTAAAAAAATCTAAAAATATGGATACGTTTTAAAGAGTTATAAAATTGATTGAGAATAAGGATCAAATATGTTTTTTAATACGACTAATTAATTGCTTTATTATTAGGTTTTAGGTAAAAACGTAGATTTTAGACTACTCGAAGATATTTTATTCTCAACATTTAGGAAACAAAATAAATTAAATTATATTCCAATTCAAATCAATGCTGTTAATATTTGTTAATTATAAAAATGTCATATTTAAAACTCTGAATTCTTTGTAAACGTCATTTAATTTTTCAACTATGTATTTATCCATGATATAATTTGTTAAGTACTCTGCCTCGTTACATAATACACTCAGCTAAAATGTAGTTAGTTTTAAAGACATAATTTATTTATTTTTAATATTTTTTCTGTGTACTTAAATACATGTTTATTCGCTGTATGTGCGTGCGTACCACTGTAATAATAGTTTTAATTGTTTAATACGTAGGTATAAAATATAATAATGTAGAAATCCGTATAATTAATGTAGTCTTGTTATACACACCGTGTCTACATAATTGAACTTAAATTAAATCATTAGAGCGGATGTATTTAATATTACGATGTATATATTATGTTAATCTGTATCATCAAGTATACATAACTATTATTTTGATTTGATTTTATATGCATTCAAATTACTACAGGTTCTCACATTTGCTGTAAATGTGCGTCATAGTGTACGAAACGTTTATAGAATGATAAAAAGAAAAACCATATGCACAAAATAAAGAAATTATATTGATGTTAAATGTATTCAGTTTGAAAATGATCTACGCTAACGCACTTTTTATGTTATCCCATCGATCACACAGGCACGCGAACAGATAAAATCTTGAATGCATATAATAATCCAATATATATCCAAGGAACGTGTACATTATTAAATACGTCAAACGATTGGTGTGTGTGTGTGCCCCCTCCTATAGTTGTCGGGTTATTTCTTTCTATATTCTCTTCTATCTTACTTTGGTTGTTGTTTTTTTTCAGATTGTTGTTAGTATGTCTTTTATATAGGTATATGTTTTTATTTTATTTTTTTTTACCTGTAATCCCGAAGGGTAAATAAGTGAAAAAAATACAGTTTGTTAACCGGTGGAAGGGACGGTGATCGGTTCGGGTTTAAAGAGAGTGGGAGCGTTCGGTGGAGTTTTTATTTTGACAGTGACAGTAACCACAGACTGACCGACCAACCAGAGATTTTTGTTTCACCTTCGAGTACAACCCCCCGAACTCAGCAATTTCAACACGGGTCCGTGTTAAATTGTTTAATTTATAATATATCAGTTTGTCCTATACCGTACAGGTGGTCAAGTTTAATCCTGAATACCTCCTCGTTAACGCAATTTCAACTGTAAGTATTAATATTATTTAACGTCATAGTAGTTTTATCAATACTATTTGCTTTCTATTATCTCAAATTCATTAAATTAGTTCATCTACTAATCAGATTTTAATACAAATTAAGATTTTACGAGAAAAAAATGATTGTTTCAATAATTAATTTAAGTGTAATTTAATAATTGTAATGTTTTAAATAAGTTAATAATATTTAATCAATTTTAAAAATATTTTTTCTAAACAAGTTTAATAATTCGATAGTTAATATTTAAGACTTTTAAATAAATTTTATATTAAAAGCAAGTTGTACCTATATTATATTATAATAAAATAATAGTAATTAATTTTAGTTTCGCGGACAAGTGTTGAATATGCTTAATCATTATTACAATAATACCTACCGTATGTACAAACTTTTTTAATTTAATTGACTATAAAAAAATATGATGGTTTACACTTTTAATGGACGGAAATAATTTTTTTTTCTCTTTATTATATTTATTAATATTTTATAACATTATAAGATATTTTGTCAAAATGTTGGTAGGCACCGTTCATATATTGCGATAAAATCAGTTGTTCAAACGGTTGGTAACATAAAAACTGGTTCATTCTCAATTTTGCACTTCAATAACCCTCGTAACCAAAAAATAAATATATATATATATATATAAAATAATAACTATAACAAGAATTCTTGATTAGGTTAGTTCTATATTTTGGTACTTGAGCTTAGACGTATTTTGAACATTCGTATATACTATATTAATTGCGAAAGGTCAAAACGGTTGGACTGACTCGAACCGAATCTAACCTATGTCCCCCCCACCGTAACTATTAACGAGGGATACAGGGGGGCCACCAGCGATGTAATCCGTGAGGGGCACGTTCGCTCGTGAGTTTTAAGCTAACGTACGTGATCTGCAGGTAGTGCAAAAATTCACAACAATGCGACGTGTACCAGATGTTTTTCTTTTGATAATGCATGTAGGTAGAGAGAGAAAGAGAGTGAAAGAGTGAGAGGTAAAAATAAAATCCGGACGTAGGTATACATCCTAACACAATATAATAACAATAATAATACCGTTCAAGTTTCATCATTGTAGCGATGATATTTTGATGAACTGCCAAAATGGAAAAAAACCAGGTGAAGGATAAAAAAAGAAAATAATAATAAAAGGAAAGAAAAGATCCAAAAATGCTACTGGTCCGATAGTGCAGTGTAAAAAATAACCCTGTAATATATGTTGTCGTGTGCCATCAAATTGAAAAAAAAATAAATAGGTAATCCTAGGGTGAACAATCATTTCGGTAAAACGGTATTTCGCTATCACAACACAGTAGTCATTAGTTTAACCGTCATATTTTTTTTTTTTTGCTTAGGGGTTGTGTAATATGGATTTCAAAAGAAATTACCCTTGTATTATTCTGCAGGCTTTGACTATAGGGATACAAGACAATGTTTTTACACATCAAGTTGAACTGGGATGGGATAGGGTTCTCTTTACGTTATACCGCGTGGTCACAGGTTTAACACGAGAATTTGAGATAATATAATACCATACACTATTATATAAAGCATCAATTATTTCAATTATTTAAACTGCATTTTTTTGGAAAATATTTGAAAATTAAACATATTATTTAAAATTTAAAATTTAAAAACCTTTTAAAATTTTTTTTTATTAGAATGTGGTAAATGATAGGAATTAAAGTTACTTATAGGAACTAATTAGAGTGTGCCTACGTATACATTTTAAACTTTTTTGTAAACATTTATTTTTAGAGTGTCAGTATGAAAGTTATATTCATTATATGATTTTTAATAATATTAAAAAGAAACTTAATTTCAAATATTTTTGGATAATTTTTGTTTAATAGTTTTAATCGGTTATGAAATAATTTATTTTAATTAAAAACTATATCTATATATTTTTTGACCTATTTATTATTTTTGACAAATTTATAATTATACTTTTAACCCTACGTAATATTTTCATACAGGAATTTATTATATTTAATCATTAATCAAAATAAACAGTGAATTGTTCATTTTATTAACTAATTTTTTTTGTTTCTTATAAACAGTGAAACAGATCTTGTGTTATAGGTACATTTCAGTATTATATTAATTTTGGTTTTAACTTAACTTATAATTTATTACCTTTAAATTATTATGAAATTAAAAATTCAAATATTATAGACTAATTAACGATGTACTAGGTATTTTTAAGGGAGTTTCATTTAAAATATTGTATACACAATATAAAATACATTTTTATTAATACACATAATAAAACATAAAATAAAATTATAGCTGATTAATGAAGGTATATAGTGAAAATTAATTGAACTTATGCAAGTTAAATGTAAGGAAATTATATTTTTTTACTATTTGAAGTTGTACATTGTGCTTAATTGTTCAATAAAATGAAGTTGACAGATAATATTATGTACATAATAACATGTATTAATAATCTTCATAAAATATTATGCAATGTTTTAACATGATTCAAAGATTGATTGATATCTAACGATTATGTAATGTTTTCTCTTATGTATAATTAAAACACGATTATATATTATAATTATAAGTTGATAATATGTTTTATTTTCATAATACATAAAAAATGCCTACAAGTGAACATTTTCGTTTTGGATTTGTGTGTGAGTGTATTGTTTGATTTCGGCTTAATGGTACAAACGTTGAAACGTAGGTATTGCGTTATTATTTTGAAAACAATTTTTCATGTTTAAATTTAATTTGCTATGCGTATATTGGATAATCTTTGAAGAACATTAAAATAATGTTTGATTAACATATGTTATGCAAATTAAACAGAGATCCTGAAATGGGGTCATTGCTCTTGTTTTATTTCGTTTCGTATATTAACGGTAATTCTATGATAATAATATGTGAATGGTAGTTTTTTTTTTTTTATTATAAAATTCTAGTGTAATATGATGCATTTACTAAATCTTTAATAAGAAAATTTGAACATTTTATGACTGTAATATCATTTTTACATTAAATGCTAGAAGGTTAAATGTAAGAATACGTTATAATAAAACGACATTTAATATGTAAGCCTCCATGAATAATTACAAAAACATTGTTTTTATGTACATAATTATTATATAATCGGTTTATTAGGTTTATGTAGTTGTCACACAATACTCACAATTGTCTTACATACGTTTAGGTGTTAATATGAACATTTTTTTTTTGTACAATATTGATAATAAAAATAGTTAATAATGATTATTTGAAAAATACTAAGTTTTTCGACAAGTTTAATATTGGTATGTGCGCCTATAAATTTAAATGGAACTATAATACGTACTTAACAGCTACACATTCGATGAATATATCCATATAACTTTCGTTCATTCATTGTAAACCAGTGTGCTTATTATGATTCTGAAATAGATGCAATTTTTTTTTTGTAAACTCAATGAATTTCCTTTAATGTTTAATTTTTTAGTAAAATGCTTGGTTCTCGTTAACAATACTTCCATTTCCAGTTTATTCTATTTAATCTCCTTTTAAAACTATATCTACTATAATATTTTAATATTACACAAACTTAATGAATTGAGACTTAAACAGTTACAGTGTAGGAGTATAAAATATTGTTTAAATGTTGTAGAAAATCCAAAAAACTTGTGAAAACTGATGATGGGTTTTTTACATTATCATTGGTTATACAATCATACCCATAGCTTCTTACACGATACAACGTTGTCCTATCCCAACATTGAATAATTTAAATATAATGAGTTGTTCTTGGTTATTTATTCAAAAACTAAGCACGTATTTTCCTGTTATATTATTCTCAATGATTAATTTTCGTCCAGCAAAACTAAAAATGAATATGGGGGAGCTGACAACTTCGAGTTTTGACTCTTCAATGGTGTATGCCATGGGGATATGGTATTAAAGAACTATGTGAATTAATTTCGCGTGGTCGAGGTCAACGACTAGCCAAATTGGTAAGTACGTGCAAAAAATATAACGACAAGCATAGCGATAAAGAAGGCGGTTGGAAGAAGGGGTAAACTGTTTTATTGTAATATGGAACAAAGTATATTACTCTTAAATTATACACTAATGGTTTATAAGTACGTCTAGATTCGTAATAGAATAGGATAAAATTTAAATAAACATGAATTAATTTTAAATTAATAATATAATATAACATTATTAATTTAATAGTAGTTAGTAGTTGGATTCACTAGTTCAAATTACAAGTTTCGCATGTATTATTATTTATTAGATATAGCATTCGTTGTGTTCAATTAAAGTGTCACAGAATTTGATTAACTATTTTTGACAAGTTACATTAAAAAATGTTTTGATTAAGAAGTAAAAAGTAAATTTAGTATAATATTGAAAAATTAAAAATTATAATATTACTATTGTACGTACGGTATAAAATATATAAAACCGAGTAATATAATATAGGTAGTGTATTTACTAAAGTAAATGTAAAGATGAAAAATCATAAATATATTATATTATAATACATAAATACGTTGCTTATAATGTTATATAACAAAATTTAACCGATTGTATTTGATAGTTATTATGAGAAAAAATAAAAATGAATAATATTTCAAGAGGATAATGACCATCGTGCCTTATGAGCGTTATTAAATTTGTTGTTGGGGTTATGTGTTAGAGCACATCTGGTCACGGTTAATGGGCAGATGTATGGGTTTCAGGTTTCCAAATTTCAAAAAGATTTTGCGTGTTTTAAATGCTACACTTCTTGGGAAAAATGCACTAATAGGCAGTGTTTGGCGAACACTCACGTACCAGATCTGACAAGGACATGAGACAACTGCAATAGGACATTAGAAAAAGTCCATAAATAATATTGTTTTATATACGCTTTCAAACTATCGTGTAATTTACGAGATTTCTGAAAGTATGACCATAGTCTATAGTTTGTCACTTGTCGATATGAATGTATTTATTACAGTTTTTAAGTTTGCTTTTAATTATAAATAATTTTAGTGATATTATGCAGAATAATATGACATTACAAAACACGCGTAATAAAACTAAAATTAAACAATAAACTGCAAAAAAATATAATCAATAATGCTCAAAATTACACTATTTTAATAATTATCACCTTAGAAACTACCATGGTAGTAGATTTGATACTCATAAAAACGTACACTATTACAATTTCGATTAATTTATCATCATTTAGTTTATTGATAATTTAAATTCATTTTTCATAAAAAAGTATACAAACAATGTTTTACTAATTCAATAAATTTATTAGAGTAGTTCAATAAACTGTTCAAAATGATTTCACAAATGATTTTAAAACATTTTTACTCCATTTTATTGATATAGAATAGTTTGTACATATGTAATGTAATTATATTTTGGAGCGATATTATTTTTTCTTAAATGTTGTCATGATACGTATTTTATTTTTATGTTTTTTTTTTTTACCCAAAATATTATGATATGTCAATGTGTTATTTATACATGATTCATTTTAAGGAATAAATTAGTAGATACCTACTAGAAATTTTCAATAAACATTAAGAATAGAACTTTTTAGACATTTTTAAATTCTTATAATATTTTTTGAGATATTTATAGACTAGTTAAATATATAGATAAATTAAACTTTGATGTTGATAAATTTTTGCTTCAAGGTCAAAAACATTAAAAATGTAATAAAAGGTTTCTCGTGAGTTGTTCAATAGTATAAATAATTTGAAAATATAGAAAATACACGGGTAACATTTTTTTTTATCAACAACAAATTTTTCAAATACACAACAGCTTGCAAATTTTTTTGTGTTTTAGAGATTTAAAAATATTAAAAATAAAAAATAGTTTTTTTAAAAATAACTTTTTTAAACTAAAATATTGAAAACATTGAATAATCAGACGTAAAATAACAAATTTTGTTAAAAATATTTTAGATATTTTGCTATGATTTAATAAATATTAATCGTAGAAATTTAAAACATCTCGCTATTACTTTAATTTCCATTTTTATACATATTAAAAATGTGATCATGTTTAAATTAATTTTGAGCAATTTATACACTAAGAGTGTATTTTTCATTTTGGTGCGTTTACTATTTTTATTTTTGCTTTGCTATAATCTTTAAACCAATGAAAAAAATCAGTAGTATTTACTATACAGAAATTTCCAATAGGTATTAAGATGATAATGATGTTTCTTGGAATTGTCAGCTATTTAACATTGCTGAATGACAGTAATTTATTATAAAATAAATAAATAATATTTTTTTCGCTGAGCTATAGACACTATAACTAAATGCCAATCTTCAATGAAAACAGTTAAAAAAAAATACATGCATTTTGTCACCAATAGTCAATACTGGCTACTGTGCTTGTACGTGAATTTGCTCATACCACAAATATATATTCAATTAAAAAAGTAATAAAATATTCTCAAATGTGATATTTTGGGTAAAAATTAATTAAACTTACTGAATTAAGAAAGTACTAATAACATTATAAATATAATTTATATTGTAAATTATCCTAAGAAATTTGATACTGATCCTGCTTCCTTTGCTCAGAATCAATTACAATAATTTATCATAAAATTTAAATTTATCAAATTCATTTCTGCAGTGGTCTACAACAGTTGAGTAGGTTATCACTCAAAAGTTAAAATCTACCATAATAAATATAGGTATATAATATCACAGAGTAAATTCTTCAGATTTTTTTCGTTTATGGTTTTTCAATGTAACCATGTGTAGATAATAATAGGTATATGGTTTTTATAAGTATCTACCTATTAAATTAATAAAACATTTAAACTATTTTAGTTTTATTTTTTTTATTTTTTTTATGTATGAAATATCTTATTTTTAGTGTTCATTTTTAAAAACTTATATTTTAATAATTATTCCTTGAAAGTTGAAATACTTATATACTTAAATTAGGTAACCACTTTCAATATTTTTATTTATTTATTTATTTTTTATGAATTCATAATCCATATTCTGTAGAAGATCCAACATAAAAAAATACTTATGATTACGAAATAAATGATATTTTAAGTTAATAGTTATGTTTAAAAAAAAAAATTATATAAACCTAGTTGAAGCTATTGCAATATTAAATTTAAAAAAATGCTATACCGCAATAACATAAAATTAATAATCTAAATGTTTTAAAAATTTTATTGTGCATAGGTAAAAATATAATAATATATATGGAAAAGTGTTAAATTCTTTTTTTTTTAAATAATGAAAAATTAATTTAAGTCGTAAAAAATTGGAGAAAATATAGAATACTCATGGAATTATTTGTTTAAGAATTACAAAATAATTGATTTCTTCAAAAACTGGTTTTTTGTAAAAAATATCTGCTTTTTATTAATTTTTGTTTGTTCAGTTATTAAAAAAAAGGACCAGGAAATTTTATTTTTGACCACAAAAAATACCATCTAGATTCATTTTTCTACTATAAAAGATATCGATGTTGAATTTGAAATATTATTTTTTCTATTTTCATAAGGGTTTTTAGACACACACACACAAATATTCACATAATTTTAAAATCAAAATTAACATTAACCCCTCCAGTTAGAATATGAAATAAATTTACACTTTATAAAAGAAATCGTTTTAAATAAAAATTGTGTAAAACAATACAAATTAGACATTTTTTATAAATGATTTGACTAAAATTTGTGTGTAGTATATAACTTAAGTATAGAAGCATATGTTGTACTATATTTAAATTGGTTTTTATTGCACGCTAAATTTTTTTTTGAATTTTTGCTGTATTTTTGATTTTTTAATGCATATTATAAAATATTATATGCAATACTAATTTAGTATATGTTTAAATATAATGAATAGACTAACATTTTAGTGTTTGTCTATTTTAATGTTGGTACCTAGTTTTTGAATGTCCTTGTTATTGAAATATCCAAAGTAATTAAATTTAAAAACTATTTATTTATTTACTTTTAACATAAAAGTTATTTTTAAAATTTATTATAGTTGTTGAATAATTTGTTTTGTAAATATCTTGACCTTTGATAAAATTGATATCACATTTTAATGATAAATAATTTTTATTGACTGTATTGAATTGTATTTCATCATAATATAATAAAAATTTAAAATATACTATTTCAGTTAACCTACTTTACCTAATCAAATATATTATTGGAATCATGATACGTTACTTATGAACGTTATTCTTGGTAAACTACAATGATTGGGTAAGGTCAGGCATCATGATATTATTGTTTTATGTAAGTACTAAAAATTATACATAATTATTGTTGTCATAAATAACTTTTATTAAAAAATCAAATTTTAGTAATCGTTTAATTGCAAGATACTTTGGGTGAAGTTTATATTTTAATTGTGATATCACACTTATTTGATATTTTGGAATACTTGGAATAAAAATTAGATTTATATTTTATACCTCGGTTCTTGGTCAGAATTTAAGTCTATGAATGTTTGATAAATATTTTTTAATTTTTGTACGAAAATAAGTTAATAAACAATTTATTTTATAAATGTTATCAAGGTTACGCGACTTAGTTCGTAAAGTTTTCAGTTCTATACAATAATATATGTAAACAAAACCATAAAATATATTGTTGGGGATTAAATATTAATAAATGATAAAAAAATATATTAGGATTTTATTAGCTTTATCGATAATATTGTAATCACATACTACATGCATATTCAATAAGGAAATTGCCGCCAGCCACATTGATCTAGGAATTTTGTTCGGTTTATTTTTATAAATAATTATTTTCTGTTAATATATGTATGAATTATATATTTTATTAAATCTAATTTGTATATAAGTGTAAGTATGGTAAAGTGTGATAGATTTAACGGTGATATTTGTTTGCGCACAGTACACAATTTTTTATCTTGAAATTGACAACTAGTTCGTGTACATTGAAAAATGTCAAAATCAGCTTATACAAATTTCGATTTGAAAAATGACGACTCTTTTGCGTACAACTATTAAATATCATTCCCATTATAGACTTATATTCTAACTTGCAGTGCCTAATAATGATAAAATAAATCATTTTTAAACGAATATTTAAACAAAATATCATTAAAAATTGGCGAATGGCTTAAATGTTTTTTTTTGGTTTGTTATTTACCACCAAATGAAATATCGGACGGCTTTACGGACTTGCTATTAATTGCGCCAACAACTACGTTTACCGAATTCACAGATTATAATCTGGAAAATTAAATTTTGCTAGACTCTTATTTTCCTCCAGTTATATGGGCAAGTGCATCAAATAATAATAATCCAGAGACAAAAAATGGCGTAGAAAGTTTTCATCGTCATTACAATAGTCAATTTTCTCGCTACATCCAAACACCTACCTAGTTTTAGACGCAATATTACAAATTCAACTAGAATCAGAGATCAAATTTAAAATTTAAAATTAATAAAATAACATGACAAATTTAATTTAAATCAGCAAAAAAAGACATTTTTAATTACACCCGTTGTATATACAAACAGTCTTAAGCCTGTAAAGTGAGAAGAAAAACGTTTGAAAACAATCTTACAATGCAAATAAACATTATTTTTGTAAGTTCTTTCGAGTTTTAGTAGAATTTTGCTATAGTTTATGTACGCAAACGAGTCCTACGTTTGAGTAATTTATCGTAAGTAATAAAAATTCGTGTGCGCGATTAAGCGGTAGTTTGTAAATTTGTACGCAAGCAAATTGAAAAAAAGGTTAGATTTACGGAAAAGGGTATCACCCAGATTTAAGGATGCGATCAGTGAGGGATGTGGAGTGGCAAGGATGATAAGAGCAGTCATTATTATGAATTTAATTTTTTTATTGTAATTTGAATATCTATTGTATCATAGTTTACCAAGGTGTATTATGTCATTTATTATATATATGTACTTCATTTAAATTAAGTTTCAATGTTTAATTGTGAAGTATAGTCTTAAAGACTAAAAAATACTTAATAAATTGTGATTTATAGTGAACCCTGAACCAATCAATTTGATGGTGTTAAATAAATTACACAAATTTCACAGTTAATTTCTACATTTATTAAAAAGCCAGACTTATTTGTAGTCTACAAATTTGGTATTTTTTTTATCATGAATTTTTATATTATTAGTGTATTGACTTCTATTGTTCAATATTTTCTGTAAAATCAATTTCTTTATTTTTATTAAATAATTACTATTACCACAAAAACCTTTAGAATTATTATTATCTATTATTAGGGTGTCCTTTATATAATTTTTTCGTTATTCCGTTCATTATAATATGTATTTTAACTTATTCGTATCCATTCAATGAACTATCACGTGCAGATTGACAAATGTGCATGCAATAAATCGCGACAGTTGAAACATGTGTCCAAACGTCACGTACAATGCTAAGTCTTACGGTTTGTATTTTTGTAATATTCCAACATTAATACAATATAAATTATACAGTGAAAAAAAAAAAACTTTTTAGACAATTTTTTTTTCTTCTTTCCCCTCCCCTAAGGTATCCCTCCTTGTACGTTTTGTGCATCATATGTGTACGTACATTGTGTTTTAGAACTATGGTATAAAGTACATTATGTTTCGATGAAACGAGCTACGATGTTCTCGTTCATCATAAGTAAAATTTAAATTGGTGTGGTGTGCATGTTTTATGGAATGTTTAATGTGTATTTATATTGATGCGAAGTAAAAAAACAATTCTTATTATCCATTTTGTCTACTGCTAATCATCGTGTACAGCGTTTGTGAGTTGAAAAAATGGTATGTAATAAGTACAATTAACTTATAAAATAATAAAAAGATAATTGAAAAAAAAAAACATTTATTTCTGAACATTTGAACAATTTCTTGATTTTAAATTTATTAAGTACCTAATATATATTTATGAACATATCTTTAGTTACATTCATTGTTATTTTGTGATTAATTTTAGTTATTTTCTTTATTATCAGTTAGGTTATCTTAATAAATTAAGTGTTCTGTGTAGGTATCTTATGAAATATTGAAGTGAATCAATTTTAGTTACTTTTTTTTTTTACATTAAAGCTATGTCATTTGTCTTGCTATGTTTTTAATATCGTATTATGATTAGATGTTATAATAATGGTATAATTCAGTGACTATAAATCTACCGTGAGATGGACCGAGCTCAACTTTTTGACACAACACGTCAGATGACATTATTATGAGCCCGGCTTATTTGTCATTTGTTGTGGTTTAAGGTATATGGTATATGGTGTGTTCACGCTAGAAGGTACCACAATTATTTTAGCTGGATAACTTTGAGTTGAATTGGGGATTTTGGAAGTTAAAAGAGGGTACCAAAATATACACATTTTGGAAAAATAGTAACCTTTTAATCATATAATACACAACTTATTACTTTTAATTCCAACGCCAATTTTTTTCTACATTTTCAAATAAACTATACTTTTGTAAAAAAAAGTTATTTTTCTTATTTTAAAATTAATCACTAAAAGTAGATTAAAATTTACGCATAATCTATTTATTAAAATTTAAATATAGTACTCTTTATATTTTAGATATTTTTAATATTGCTAAATGGTTACATTTTGGTATACAGAAAAGACGTAAATAAACAATTACATTTATCAAATAACAAAATTGAACAAAATGAATTTATAATGTGTTAATTTTTATAATTTAAATTATCTTAAGAGGATATCTGATGTATACACCCACATATATGTTGATTAATCTATCGGCAAAACTAATTTCGATTTGTTTAGTATCAACATTGATTTGACTTATTATCAAATTTAAAAGTAAAAATTTTATCTTGGACATATCGTAGATGCTTATTGATATTTTAATTGTATTCATGAATATTATTAATTTATGTTTTGGTTTTAAATTTAAAAATAAGTTTATATTAGTAACTCGTTATTTATATGGATTACAAAACGTAAATAATGATAATCCAGTAGAGGAATAATCAATAAACATTGATAGTTTTTTTACATATATTTAAAATTTCAATTTACTAAATTTTTCAATTTCTTAAAACTGTTGATCGAATTTATCACAAAAATAAGTGTTAAAAGTTAATTTTATTTTTAAAAACGTAGAAAAGTCAATAATAGGTAATAAGTTTATTGAAAAAAATGTTGTACTAATCCTATTAAAAGGTATTAATTTCTTTATTTATATTGAGTATATTAATAGTAATTAATAATGGATTTAAATTATTGATTAAATGTTAAATTTAAAAAAAAAACAAATTATTAAATAACTTAATACCCATTTATTTTTTATTTTATCGAGTACTGGATTATTTACTTACTAAGAGTTAAAGAATAATATAATTTAATGTTATTTGTAATTATTTATTTACTATCGATAAACATTGAGACACTTAAAGTAAAATTTTTGAAAAATGATTTTCAATTAATTTTTTAAAAGGAGTTTAAAAGTTTTGTTTTTATTGAAATGTAATGCAGACCACAGTTGGCTAGCTGTTATTAAAACAATAATTAATTTTCACATTTTGTACTTCAAGTTTCATTACATTGGTCTTATAATGGACAAAAATTCTTTGATAAAATTATAAATAATAAGTAATAACATTTAAAACATGATTTAGGTTATTTATTATAAATTAATTTAACATTCAAAGTAAATTTTAAACAATTTTATTCTACAGCTTTATATCACTTTGGAAATAAATACATTTTTAAATGGGTGTAAAGTAATCACTAATCTCATAGACGTGCACAGACTTCTGAGCCAGGTGTGGCTGAATTCAATTTGACTGCTTTATTAGTTATTACTTTTTTAGGTACCAAGTCACCCACTTATAAAAAAGTGCTCAAATTGGGCTAAAGTCCAATCGTTCCTACCTGTGCACACGCCTATGACTTAGCTTGTTTAATATTTATAATTATATGCTTTTGAGTAAATATTGTATACTTTGTCACTTTAAAATTTTAAAAGGCCTTAATAATAAGTATTCTAGATTTTATTCCAGCGAATCTTACGGTGATATAAAATTTAGATAAATTTCTTGTGCACTTATCTAATTTACCAGAAGGCTTAAATACTAAATACGAAATTCAATTGTGCGTATAATTTTGAAGTATATTAAGTGTAGTACTGTTTTATGAATTTGAAAAACTATGATACACAATAATTGTTTTGTGAAACTAAATATTTTTATAATAGATGCCTATGTTACGTAATTTATGTATCAGATAACACGAATATTATACATAAACGTTTCGTTCAATTGTCAGATTACAACTGTTTCTAAAATAAAAAGAACACGAGTTTGTTCAAACTATTCCTACAGTCAACAAACAATAACATGAAAAAACAAAAATTTATAATATAATAAAATGTTTTTAAAGCTTAAAATATTGTAGCAAACTGTCTATATAATTGAATAATGCTATAGTTTACAAACTAAAATATAATTAAATTAATAAATTTGTAACGATGTTAGATACATTATGATGTATTTAAGCCAAATTTCAGAATGGCTATAAAACGTTGGTTTAAATAACCAATTAGATATATAACCAGTGGTATCTATTCTAAAATATGTGTGTGTTTTGAGAATATTTCTGAAGATTTACCTGCTTTAACAATACTTAAATATAATTAGGAAATGCAATAATACAATTTTACGTATTAAAGAAATTTCTTCGTAAAACCAGTAATCGACAATATCATTTTTTTTTTTTTACTTTAATGAATAACTAACTGTTAAAACTTTAAATGTCCACCGAATATTCATATTAGAAATATTACTGGAGGTGATAAAATTTTCAAAATATTTCGACTATTATTGTGCTATTTATAGATATTTTTTATTAAATTTAAAAATTATTTATATTAATGAAAGACGATATTTATGCATGTAAGTGATCTACATCAAAGTCTATCATATTTATGATTCTGAAATATGGCATAAAATAGTAATCCTATTGTCTATGATATTCATATCAAACTAATTGAATTTTAAAGAAAGGCTCATGCAGCGATTTGTTGGCTCACGAAAAGCGAATATTTTTTTTTATTTGTATAAGATTAAAATAATTGATAATTTTAAACCTGTGTTTAAAATTTGATTAAAATCATTAAGATGAATGTGTTAAAAACAAGTGTAGTTTAAATTTAAAGGAATTTAAGAAGAGATAAATCCACGGTCATTTAATTTGTCATGGTCAACGCTGTGTAGGATCAGCTATCTATTTTATCATTAAATATAAGTTAGTTGATTAGTGATACAAGAAGTTAGTGATACAAACACTAACGTATTCATTCAGAAATAAAATTAATGCATAAACAGTAAAGTTAACACATGATTAAAATCTACTCACTTTCATCAAGTTTAATCATAATTTGTTTATAGTAACAGTAAATGCTGTATTTATTTAGTATGATACTTTTAGTATATTGAATGTATTACAAAATATTAGATTATTTTATAATTATTTTTGAAACAACATATCAAACTATTAAGACTATAAAGACAGTATATTTTAATGGTAAATGAAATAAATAATTACGAAGTATCATAACGATGCTGACTTTTTCTAGTGTTATCATTCAATAAAGCTTGATGGCTTATTTTCCAATTAAATCATAAACATTTCACTATATAATTAAGACCTGATACTGTATTTTTAAACATTAAGTTGCTATTAAAATAAAATAAAATGTTTTTTATAAATTATTTCCATTATAATAATATTGAATTATCGTTATTATTCATTAGTGATCATAATGTTGGACTATATACCTATACAAGAAATATAACGAGTAAATTAAGTGATGTTACACTTATTATACATCTTTTATTTGTAACACTGTATTGTATTTACTTTAAAGTCGATAATTAATTGGTAATACTTAATCAATTATAATATACATTGTTTTTAGCTGTATTAAATGCACTCATGTAACACGTAAACACAAATATAAAATAGGAAAATAAAAATAGAACCCACTGAAGATTGACTTCATTAAATTTCTTCAAAATGTATCGATAAATTTTTCATCTCAGAAAACTATATCGATTATTACTCTTTTTAATCATAAATACTATTTAACAAGTGATAATTATTATTTATTATCAAATAGATTACCGAAGAATTACTTTTTTCATTTGAAGCACTTCGTATGATCTGAAAGTTAAAAATAAATGTAACAGCATCTTTGTAAAATTAATTGTTAATTGTTAATCCAGTGTATAGCTATGTTTCTTTTAGGTTCAGAGCGAATCAAGAAATATATTGGTTTAACAATTATGTATATTTTTCTTTATCTGTCACATTTTTGTTACCAACAGAAGTATTTCTCAATCCAAAACTTTTAAGAGTGGTTTCTCGTAGAAAATTTAATTAATCGCAATTCATTAAAAACATAATTTTTTGATAATATCATTTTTTTTTTTTTTTAATCTAAAAATAAATAATTGTAGATTTTAATTTTCTAGAAAATATTTTATTTTAGTATTTTGTAAACCAGAAATTATTTTTAAAAAGTGTTTTGTTATTCTTATGCTCTTTATAGACATTTTAAAATTTGGCTTACACATGAAAAGTTTTTATTTAAAATTAAAAATGCTTGAAAACTAATGAAGAAACCTTATACAAATTATTCTTACACAAAATTAAAAATATTAAAAATACATTGTCATCATTTTTTTTTTTTTAAGTGTTTACAATTCAAATTTATGAATATCAAGAAAATTTAGAAATTGTTTTGCAGTAAAAAATTTATAAAATTGAAAATTTTATAAGTAAGGTTTGATAATTTAAACAATTATTCACAGTATTTATGTTTTTTTTTTTTTTTTTTTTCAGACATTTTAAGTTAAATTTTGACAGAATCGATGAAAAATTACGATTTTAGTTATATTATGTAATTTAAAAAATAATATTCATTGGTACTGAAATCGTTTGTATGCCATTGTGTTTATTGTAATCGAATTAAATGCACAACTAAATTGTTTTGAAAAATTCATATTAGTTTTAAGATGTTATATCTCGGGCCTTTTCTATATTCATAATTTATATCATTATGTGAAACTTACAATAGCTTATAACTTATAAGTAAATAACACTTAATATTTGATTATATGAAACAATATTATGATACTTTTGATATAATTTATTCGATACTATGTAATTAATAGAAAAACAAATTACATATACAGTAAAAATATAATCTTTCCTTTTACGATTTCAATTATTTTATTCTAATTCCATAGATATTAATCGTAAGAAATTAAAACTTTTCACAATTTCGTCTATTTTTTTTTTTATTAACATAACTTTTATTAAGTACATTTATATTTTTTAAAATATTTAAATTAATTTTAAATTATTTATTTCATAATCTTTTTACAAATTTTTACAGCATATTGTTATAGAAATCAAAGTCTAATAATATATTAAATTATATAATAATGATTAATAACAGGAACTAATTACTGTAAATTTATAATAATATAAATTTTAAATTTTAAAATATCTATAGAAGTATAAAAGTAATCCACTATTTACTCTTAATGATTAGGAATTTTTTTCATACGCAATTTTTAAATTAATTTAAATTTAACACAATCATTACAGTGTCAGCAAACTACTTAATTATGATATACATTAAAATTTACTAAATTTACAAAAAGGAGAACAAATTCCTCGTTTATTTTTATTTGATCATCATTTCTTTATTCGTATCACTTGTTTTAAACGTGATTTATACACAAATCATATCAAAAATACATTTTTTATTATGTGTAATAATAAACTATTATGTTCATTCATCGTATGTCTACTATCCTATTAAAAATAAATAACAATCAAAGTATAAATACATTTTAGATTCAGAGTGGAATAATGAATATATTTATTTCACAGTAAATATTTTAATTTTTTTTTTAGTGTATGAGTACATTTTAAATTATTGATAAAATGTTTTAATTTTTAACTTTAAAGGTGATTATGTATACAAATTCATTATAGACCTAGTTTGTACTTAAAAAAGGTTAAAATTAAAACTTCTCAGTAATTTTTTTTTTAATTGGAAAAAACAAACAAAAAAATTAAAGAAAAACGGGAATTTTCATATTAAACCACATTTTGACTAAATTAATTTCTTTATTATTTGTTATAATTCTAAGATGAATAACCACAGAAATTTTAAATTTTCATCAAATGTTTATATTATTAACTCTATTGTGTGATAGAATTTTTATAATTTTTAATTAGTTTTAAGCTACCTATTTATAAGTATTTCAAATTTTCCATTTTTTTCTTTTAAATTTATAATATTCATATCTTATTGATCTTCTTTATACTAACATTTTCATATTAGACATTACTCATTAGTCATTACCTATTAATGATTTGTCTATATTTTAAGATTAATTTTTTACAAAGGACACTAAAATAGTTATAGCAAAATCAATATTAATTTTTAACGTATTCATTATTTAATATATTTTGTTTTTTTGATCAAAGACAACCATAAATTATCTAATCTGGATAAACCTATCCAGATCAAGTCATAAGGACTAAAGTTATTTTGGATTCTCTGAAAATCATTATTAAGTTCCACGTAGTAAGTTATATATAAAAATTTATATAGTTACATGGAATCATCATTGGATCAAACATGTTATAAACAAATCTTACTAGACAAGATAATATAAAGTTGATAATAAATTGCATTGTGTCCAATTTTAACACAGTTATATTAAATAGTGCCTACTATAGCTATTATTAAAAATTTGATTTAAATATTTAATGAAAATAAGTATTTGTGTTTCAACATAACAATATTATGAAATATAAAATTAAATCAGAATATTTTAAAAACGTTTCTCATTAAATATTCTATGTTTATTCTTCATTATTAGATACTACATCGAATATTTATTAACACGTTGACTGCCACAAGCCCGCCGGCGACCCAAGTGATGTCTTTGATTGTGAAGCTATTTGGGTCGCCGGCGACCTAAATCCTATTATTAATGTGACGCCACTTGGGTCGCCGGCTGCCAAATTTAACATCAACATTAAATGTATCTAATTCTTTACGGCTTGGAGAGAACAATATTTAGATTGGACCATGGCGTAGACAAGACGATTTTGATCATTTTTAAAAAAAAAAACAATAAAATCTGTCAACTTTAATACATTTTTATTTTATACAAAAAAATGTAATATTTGAATATATAAATGCATAGTAAATAGTAGTATAAAACGTTAAAATAAAATTTTAAAAAATAAAGATGTACCCTAGAGAAATTGATAAAAAAAAAATTCACTTTAAAATTATTTAAAAATAAAAATATATAAGTACAAAACTGTAACAAAATTGTATTCATCATACATTCTGTTTTTTTAAATGGTCTTGAAAACATTGTATGCAAACCGATGGTTTTGATGGGCAAAGACTGCAAAAGGTTGTTACTTTCTTAGCCTTGTTTAAAGCTTCCCTAAAATAATAAATTAAAAATCAAAAATTCATATTAATTTTAAAAAATTTAATTTAAACTCACTTGTATCCTAGTTCTTTCGAAAATTTTGTATAGCATTCAATACACCTTTTTCTTTTTTTTCTGTTTCTTGAACATTTTTCTTCTGTCTCCTCGAGTTTATGTTTTATTATTTGTCGTCTTTGAAATCTATTTTCAAGAGGTTGTTCAGAATTTGAAACACGTAAAGATGTAGGTTTTAATTCAAGGAGTTTATCTACAAGCACTTCACGAAATTTATGTATGGTGAGTTTATTTCGAAAATGTTGTTCATTATACATAATTTGAGAATTT
Organism: Melanaphis sacchari; assembly: GCF_002803265.2. NCBI lineage: Eukaryota > Metazoa > Arthropoda > Insecta > Hemiptera > Aphididae > Melanaphis > Melanaphis sacchari. The sequence continues at coordinate 449,798 of NW_020271184.1, forward strand.
ACAACAAATGTATTTAAAATTATCTCAGTTGCTACCTTGTGATACCACCGAACACTCTTTCTCATAGGAGTGCAGTATGATGCTAACTGATCCGATAAATCTATGCCTGCTTTTCCAGCATTATAGAATAATATGCTGTCTGGTTTAAATATATCTTCATGGTTCCTATTTTTCTTCCCAGTGTTTGTCATATTTAATTGATGTCGCGTTGAAAGTAAGTGAATGTCGCGTTTATCTTTAAATTTAGATACTACTATACCAGAATCGTTTTCCAGGCCGACAATTTCCCCTTTTTTCAATTTTTTTTCTATCACTGTTTTTGGTAAAAAACGTCTATTTTTTCTAAGAGTTCCAACCAAATGAGTGTTTTGCCTTAAAAGTGTTTCCGCTAGTGGAACAGATGTATAAAAATTATCAGTGACAATAGTACGCCCTTCGTTCAGATAATTTTCACACAAAGAAGTTACTATTGTTTCACTCAACGCTTCTCCGGGTTTCGACTGTTTTCCTTCGTATATAATAATTTTATACGTATAACCATTAGTCCCACATACTTTGAAAAATTTTACGCCATATTTATGTGTTTTATTTGGGATATACTGCCGAAATTTCAGTCTGCCTCGAAAAGGTATCATAGATTCATCCACCGCAATTATTTCTCCAGGTTTCTGTATATTTTTTACTAATTCGTTTGCCATATTAAGTATTTTCCTTACTTTGTATAAGCGATCGGCTTTGTCAGCAGTCTCATTGTCCTCAAAATGCCAAAACCTAAGAATGAGCTCAAATTTATTCCGACTCATTGTTTTTGGTGCAACACCATTTTTATAACGTTCAGCTTTGCTCCAATAATCAGCTATCGAAGTCATTTTTACGAGTCCCATCCACATCAAAAGTCCCATAAATTTTTCCATATCATTATGGTTTATTGGTTGCCAAAATGAAAATCTACTACCACGTGTAATTTGTTGAGTATTTAAAAATTGTTGAGCGTTTCTATTTGTTTCAATGACCATTAACTCAATTATTTCGTCGGTACAAAATAATTTAAAATAATCCATAGGTCCCATATCCTCGTCTAAAATGACTAATGGCCCTGAATTTCCCATAAAGTTAAAAATTTTTTGATTCGTACCTGTTACAGTTTTCCAATTTGATTGGCTATTGTTAGGTGTTGATAAAATTAGATCTTCAATTTGATTCTCATCAATCTCATCATCTGACGACTCTTGAGAATCACTATTATGTTCACTTTCAACACAATATATTGGATCACTATCACTATCGTCAAAACTGTCACTAGAAAAATTGTCAGCATCGTCTAATGCATTATTAATCATGCGTTCATCCATTATGATATTATATAAACAATTTTTACGTAAAATAAAGTAAAAATAATAATAAAATTCAGAACTTGATACCACGAGATGTTCACACTTCTTGTTCAAGGTGAATATTAAAAGATAATTGACGTATTGACAAATGTGTAATAAATAAATATTATTATTATCTTAACCAATAAAAACAAATTATCGTATGTAAATCTAGCACGAGACAGCGGGCGACCCAAGTGGCTTGTACGAAATATTACATTTTTGGCAGGCCACTTGCCAGCCGGCGACCCAAGACTTTTCTTTTTTTCATGATATTATCTACAATTAACTGATTCTAAAAATATCAATATTATTAAAATCCAACAACTGGATCTATTTTTATAAATGTATACATTTACGACATACGATGTAAAAATAGTATGGCCTGACACGCGCTGATACGACTTGGGTCGCCGGCGGGCTTGTGGCAGTCAACGTGTTAATATTATGATTAGTATACAAGTACGAATAATATATTAACAAATACTGTTCTTGCGTGTATTAGTTATTGGTTACGGATTTGGAATTAATGATATTATAATATAATTATAAAATAGCTAACATTAAAATATCTATTTTTTTTATATAGAAATTTGATGAAAAAAATTTCAAATAAACAAGACTTTATAGAGCTAGAAGAAAAATAAAAAAAATCATCAAATGCTTTTCATTTAAGCTAAAATTGAAAATTATACATTTTATATATCACAAATGTGTGGCACCGTGTTTTCCTGTTTTATCAAATAACATTTACAGGAAAACGTGTTGTAGCCTGTAGGCTGTAGGTAGTTATAGTGTTTATATTTTTAGTAATTTAAGTTGTCGGTGTGATGATAATTATATAATAGTTCAGCCAAACAAATATTAGAGAGATAGAATTTTTTATCCTTCTATAACAGTAAATTAGATTTACATATGAATGTATGATTAAACATAATTACAAATTGTGTTTATTTTATGATAATGAGTTTAAATTAATTTTTAATTAGTCAATAAATCACTCAATATTATAAATAATATTGAAAATACTTACACATGATATTTTTGTTGCTATATTTAATAAAAAAATATCAATGTAATAATATTTTAATTTGTAAATGTATCAAATCTATGAAGAATTACACTTTTTATTTGGATTTAAAGTTTTATTATTTTGGTTGTTTTATGACCTTACACTAACACTCTTATTATTATTCTAACACTAATTTAAGGTTATATACTCGTATCTACTATTTAATTTTTTTAACACATTTTATACTCACTTTTTATTAAAGAAAGAATAATTTAATTTTTTTTCTTGTAAAATTTTTGAAGTAAACTATTCAATAGTTCTCAAAGTATGATTATATGTATATAATAGTAAAGTTGCTTTGTGAACTCTATTATTTTCCATATATTTTGATAACAAAACTAAAAAAATTTAATGGAAATTTAAGATTGTTGATATGTACCTATTACCTATTGATGTATAATATTATTTTTGGCGTTTAAAAGTTTATGAATTTATCGTTTCTTTTTATGTTTTTTGTTTAATGTATATTATAAATATTATGATCAGAGCTTGTCGATTTTCACACCCAAAATTTAAATTACATAAATACAATACACATTATAATCATTATAAATCGTTGTCAATTACCGATTATCGTTATTTATCGTAGTGTCTAACTTTAGGTTGCCTACTCTCGTAACAATGACACGTTTTGACCCTTTATTATATGTGTTGATTACATAAAATACGACGTGTACCTACACATAACGATATGGTGCAGACGTGTCGAAGGGAGTTGAGAGACGACCGTCTGCAAGTTTTTTTATTTTATTTGTTGTACTCAATTACTAGAGTTTATGGTAACGTTTAAACATGAAATGAAGCAGGGGTGAGTTGAAGTAGAGGAATCGAAGTATAGTAATTTGATCGTTGGATGCGGATTGTCGGTTAAAGAAGTTTGGTACTGGTATAAGAAGTTTATCTTATCACCGTCACTTGCTTTAGTATATACGTTACATTTAGGTACCGCTTTAATAATATATTTTGGGTATACAGCAGAATTATTGCCGTAGGTAGTATTTAAATCGAAACGGTTGCACTAGTGTTTGGTAATAAATTGTGAATAGGATATTCTCTGGAGGGTGTGGAAGACTCCCTTTCCGCTGTACGTTAAAAGAGGAAACACACAATGACCATTGTATATGTATATATAAATACATTTTTTTTTATGTAAATTTTCACGATGCAATTATTTTTGCACACACCACTGGGGCGTCAAATACGCATTTTTTAGTTCATACGAAATTCTTGTACTGTAAAAAGAATAAAAAAAAATCGAATACACGAGGTAGCTAAGCAGTGAAAGCCTATATAACAATATAATAATAATAATAATAATAATAATAATAACAATAATAACAATAATAATAATAATAATAATAATAGCAATATTCTCGGAAAAGTGGATTGACACCCCTACACGCACACGTATACTATAAACATATAATAGTGAAGCAGTTGAAAACTACTGTTTTAAGTGGCCCTGACCTATCTTTTACAAAGGAATGACAATAATCAGACTATTTTAATTAATTTCAAATTCTGTTCGTTTTCACTTTAATATAATCATAAATCAACAACATTTAATAATAATTGTTGTTATAACATTCCTACTGTATTTACTATTAAATTATCACAGTTTACAAAAAGTTGGTGTTAATTACAATATAAAATCTAGATAATAAAATAAAAAAAATATATTTGAATAAAATTAGCTTATCTTATTGTTTTATATATTATCTAGATCTTTATTTCTTTCTTCGCGTTATTTTGATAGATGATAATGATATATTGATATGCGATCTCGTATAAACAAATTTATCTGGTCAATTATGATAGTAATGATAATACTTGATAAAAAATAATAAAAAAATACTGTGTAAAAAATTATTTATTTTAAATTCGCACTGTTCAAGTAATGTGGTGGAGTTAAAACCACTTTTTTTAAAAAAAAATAATGATTTAAACTCTTTTTGTATTATAATTATCTTAGACATTTATTTAAGTTAAATAAACAATATTAATGTGTTTGACTTTAATCGTTTTAAACGGTGCAATGAACACGGTCACTTTAACCATATATGTATTTGAGTATCGATAGTATTTTTGAAATTCACATTAAGTTTTGTAAGTGATGGATAATATATAATATAAACAATAATCATCTTCCCTGTAAAAAAAGAAAAAAAACTTCGAAGTGAGACGTATAAAATTAAATTAAAAATAAACGTTAATAAAGTTATAAAAAATTAAATATAATATGCTTGGTATACAACTCTCAACTTAATCTCTTAATCTAATCGGGTTTTATTATATACAGATTGATCAGGTTTACAGTGAAGGGACGGGGGAGGATTAAAAAGCAATTGTTTGGGGGTCAAATTTATTTCATTGCATAACCTGCTGATGATGAAGTCTGCGCACGTCTGTTGCTATCTTTACGTATACTGTTATTATTTATGTAAAACGTCTGCACCCACCTAACCTAAGTGGCGAAGGGACGGTCAAGAGGCGGCCGTCTAAGGATTTTTAGAGCGAACAGTGGGGTAACGGTCAACGGATAATAATTATTATTATTATTATAGTCTTAACCAGTACCTCGGTGTTCGGTAAATGGCAAGTAACTCTATTGAGATTTGTGCGGTTGGGCGATCTGAGGGGGGGGGAAGGAGACATCAGACTGAATTACTGAATTATTACTGTCCCTGAGAAATGTCAAGTTCGACAACGCCAATGCGCGCATCACGTTGAAACACATAAGTACGTTACACACACACACACACACACACACACATGTTTATACACAAGTCGTATCGGTCGTGGCTGAAAAATACACTGGTTCGTCCTCAACCGGGTTCTGCGCATGTGCGCTACGTCACGCTGTCTGCTCGTTAGCGTCGTCCGCCGCGAAACTCAGACAGGATTACGTCACGATCAAACGGCCGTCGTCGGCATGATCAAAATAATAGAGTAGAGGAGAAAAAACAATCGTGCCCGCGCCGATCGCGTACGATTTTTAAATCTTGTTTTCGCCGGAGCGGAGGTCGCAGCGCGGCGTTGTACTTGGCCATGGACGTAATTTAGTGCACAACGTTACACATTACCGCAATAGCATAACAATATCATATAATTATTATCATAACCGTAGACGTACATAATTATTATTATTTGTGTGAGCGCGCGCTGGAAAGGCGGCGGCGACGGCGGTCGGCGGGCCGGACACGACAGCGGCGGCGGCGGCCGGACGGGAAAACACCAGTAACGGTCTGTCGGCTGCCGCGTGAACGTCCCCGGCTTTATGATACGACGTGTGTGCCCGTCGTACTACCGCCACCGCACCGTCATGAATACGCGACGGCTGTCGTCGTCACCGCCGCCGCCGCCGCCTCCACCATCACTACCACCACCGCCGCCACCGTCGCCACCACCGCCGCCGACGCTGCGATACCGCCGACACTGCCGCGGCCGCCGCCGATGCGGCACGCACTTGGTTAACGGGCGTAGAACTTTCGAGACCGATCGCCAGAAAATAATATCTTTTTCTTGCGCACACACACACACACACACACACACACACACATAAAATACACGCGTGTGAATAATACAGTACATGTACGTAAACGCCATGTGTGTGTATAATATTATGTATAATATATACGTGTTGTATAAATATAAATCAGTTTATATGGCGGTGTGAGACACGACGACAATATACAATTTACATATTACATTAAAAAATAATCTTTACGACAGTATGATATTATTATTATTATTATTATTATTTAATAATTTTATACGTTCCGTGCCTTACACACGTAATAATATAATAATAATTGTTATTATTTTGTTAATAAAAAACCGTCATCGTTTACAAAATCTGACCTTTGAGCCGTCATGTTGAATTTGTATTGTCGCGAGTACACGCGTCACTGTATGGATTAGAACACCATAAACGTTTTTTATTATACTCCGATACGGTTTGTGCACGTTACAAATACTAATAATAAAATGTACGGTGTTTTTTTATGTTGCAGGACGCGCCATTGAATTTCGGTCGAAAACGGTGGACGGAACGATAATCCCAAGACCTTTGATGCGTCGGAAGATGCCGAATGTGGCGGTCGTCGCCGTTGCCGTCGCCGCTCTGTTGCTGGTCACCGCGGAAACGGTGCTGACGGCCGGCGGCGGCGGCGGCGGTGGTGGCGGCGGTGGACGACAACGCGGCGCGGCCACCGCCGCCGCCGACCGTCAGCAGGACATCGACAGCGGCGACGACGAGTCCTTGCGGACGCCGGCCGCCGTCCAGTGCGCCAATTGTTTGGGCCACGAGGGAATCAAGTCGCTGAGCATCGAACTGATCAAAGCGTCGATACTGAACAAGCTGGGCATGCAGCGGCCACCGGAGTTCGGCGGCCGGTTGCCGCCTCGGGTTCCCACCGATCTGCCGCCGCTGCAGGATCTCATGCGCAGGTACAACAACGACCACGGCAGCTCGGTGGTGGTGTTCCCGCGCATCCGGCACAAGTCGCATCACTTTGACGACAGCGTCACCGACATGCAGAGCGACGAAGCGACCGGTTACTCGACCACCGCCGCGGCCGCCGCGTCCGCGGAAAACGCCAACAGCTACAACGTCGGCAACATGGACGTCGACGACGACGACTATCACGTCAAGACGCACAAGCTCATAGCGTTCGCTCAGCCGCGTAAGTACCGCTCGAATTGGTCTGCGCCTTTGCCCGCAATGATTCTCAACCTTTATTTATTTTTTTTAAAGACATCATGCTACCCCCACGTCGATTCAGACGTTCGATTATTTCGAGACGGTTAAATTTATTCTTCACATACTTGTACGTGCACCGTACATGATGTACGGTACATCGCACGGGTTACGCCATATGTGTTGGTCAGCTGATGTCCTTGAATAATTAGTTGGCGATCTCCCAGGAGGTAACTCCTGCGACCCCCTAGGTCGATAATAATCGCTTGTCTATGCGATAACACTACGAGATTGAAAAATATCATCCCGCCCTGCTTTCACCTATCGTCGAATGAAACTGAAAACGATCCAAATCCGTCATCGACCGACCGTAAATAACAACGAAGTACTGTTCCCGTCGGAGGTCTTAAGATTTTCATCAGTAATGCTATTCTTTAATCACATTGTGAAGTTCCTCGACTCTCGAATTATGTATCGCGCATCTTTAATGTGTATACCACGTGGTGTATGGGATGAGATCATATTATGCGGAACACGGAACACAAATCCACAGTTGTTTTACCGCGAAATATTTCGTATTGTATGTGAGAATATATATATATATATATATATTATGTATTCTATTGACATACAACGTCTTGATTTTTTAATCGATATCGATATTACTCATTTACCCGTTTTATGCTCATCATAAGAAACAAGAACATTAAAGATTAATTTTTAAAGATATTTTTAAAATTAACTTAGATAATTGGTTACTTTTTTTTAGAAGTAATTTCTAACATATCAAGCTATATTGTGCTCATGTAGTATCTTATGAGTTAATTAATTTTATTATCACGTTTAGTTAATTTTTTCGTAATATAAGCTGCATAAATTTAAAATTTTATTTGGTTTGGAAATTTTTCTTAAAAAAATAAAATTATTATACGTGCCCTGAATAAAGGTCTACTGAATTGTACCGTTGAAGTGACTCGCGCTATTTCTGGGTTCTATAATAATGATACAAATAACTTATAGATAATAAATAAATAATTTATTGGTTTATAATGTATACTGTACAATAGTAAATAGGTAATAAATAATAATTAATAATAATAATATAATTACAAATCGAAGGGTTTTTAATAACAAATAAAATCACTTTTTCAAGAATTATTGTGTGGAATAAAATTACATACATTTAGGTACAACTACCAGTTAAATCGATACAAATATTAGTATGTTTTAAAATGGAATTAGATTTATTTTTTTATTATTTTTGGTGCAAAAATTAGAAAAATCCGGATTTACGATAACTCATTTAAAACTTAAAATACTATTTTGGTACTATTCATAAGTATTTAAAAATTTAAAAATTTTTAGTAAATTTAATTTAAATACTTTTAGTATATCCTTGAAAAACAGTATGTTGGGTGCAACAACCACATAATTCCATAGAGTCCATAACTCTGAACTACTTTTATCTAACGATAAAATAAAGTTAACTAAATTTTAAGGCCGTGGTGTTATTTGTCATCATGTTGATAATTAGAAATGTTAGTTGTAATAATTTTACATAAAAATAAAATGTGTTTTATTAGCTCTGAACTATTTCAAAATGTGGATTTATCTGGTTGTTGTTCTAAGGCTTTTAATTCACAGAATAATAGAATATAATATATTTGGAAAATGGATATTAAACAAAACAGTTAAAAATTAAAGCCGTTATAGGGGTAACCGTTTTTCAGAAAATATAAATATAGCTAATTTAGTGTTTACCTAATATCTCATACCCGCTTGTATACTTATTCATTAATAATTATTAATTAATAACTAGTTATTATATTTTTTTGATTACAAAATAAAAAATAATTCGTGTGTAAGGTATAAGTATAAGTGTATAACTATTAAGACTTTAAGATTTTATTATATTAACATTTAAGTCCTAAAACTTAACGATGTTGGGTAAATAATCACAGTCTAAGTTTTTGATGATAATTAAAATATAAACACAGAAAAGCTTAGTTAATTTTACTTTTAATATTGATATAATACTTTCTCCTAACATAGTAAAATAAAAATAGGTAATCGAATATTTTATTCTTATTATTAATTGATTAATTATTAAACACGTTATATGTAATACCTAAGTTATGTCATAATAACTAATTTAACTATTATGATTTGTAAAAAATTTAAAATGTTTGACCATCACTTCAAAAAAAGTATACAGCTGACTATTAGGTAGAATAATACATAAGTATAATTTAATTATTTGAATGGACTTACGATCTCTGTCTTATATACATATAACATGGTAAATTTGCGTTCAGTAGAACCCATTACTTACGTGTTTTTATTTTAAATATTAGAGTGAATTTAGTTATCATCAAAGTTTAAAGTTAAAATATTATTAATGTAGTAGCATTGGATTTTTTTCAATATTTTAATTTTTAAGCAAAATATAAGTATGTAAAGTAATATAAATTGAAAATGCTCATATCTTATTTAAAAATTGAAATATTAAAAAAAAATACAATGCTACCACACTGATAATGTTCTAACTTTTTACTTTGATAATAGGTTAACTTACTTTAATGTCAAAGCTAACAGCACATAATGGATTTTACCGAATGAAAATTTGTCGGTACATCCGAATTGCATGCTAAAAAAATAAACATAAAATGGAATGTCAAAGTTGCATGTCACCTCATAGAGGGGTCTATATTCGAATTGCATGCCACCTCATAAAGGGGTCTATCCGAATTGCATGGCCTGTATAATTTTACTAAATAAAATAATATAACTTACTTTTCCACTGAAGAAACGGGCTTTTGTTTCATTACAATAAAATATATACATATTAAAGAAAGTAACACTGTGAAGAATATTAACGAATAAATAAAACGATTGTAGTTTAGGGTAATCAAGTGAATGAATTTTACATTTTTACATGATATTTCAAGTAAATAATACGATTTTAAAAAGTGGTTGTTTTCTTTTGACATTGGGGGTATAGAATATCATAATTTCAACGTAACATATATTTTATAATAATATTATATTAATAATAATTATATTGTCTATGTTGTCATATTCTATGTCATGTGCCTATTAAACATTTTGAAAAGTATTATTTTATTTATTTTGTTGTCATACGAAATTTTCTACATATTATATAATTTTATTAAGTTGTACACATTAATGCATGATAAATAAACTTGCGGGTACAGGGTATGCAATTTGGACTTTGTTTTTGATATGAAATTTGGATGCAATCGCTATGTTATATGTACATAAGATAACATATACGGGTGTGGCGTCCGCTTAACGTATGGAAAGTACCGTCAGGAATTAATTTTAACATATATATACTTATTTTTAAATTGTACGACCAGTTATTATATTACTATGATATGTTATTTGTTAAGCATTAAAAAAATATAATTCTAAATTTTATTTAAAAAAAGAAGTAATTGATTTTAACCTTTTTAAGTTATTTTTTTTTTTTAGTTGACTAGTTACTCTTACAAGTCAAAGAAAAAAGAAAAGTAATTTTTAATTTTAAACTTAACTTACATTATTAACTTAAATTACTTTAAAAAAATAGTGCTCAGCCTTGATATTTTGTTTAATATTCAATTATGATTTATAGGAATAGAAAACGTCTTATTATTATCTCATAGTGTTTGGTAATTGTATTAAACATACGAGAAATCATTGTTAGTACAACTGATGTGAAAATTTATGAATATTTTTTAATCTATTAAGTTAACGATTGGTTATTATTAATGAATACTTTACACGAATCGTTATTAAATGTGAAATACTATTTAATAAATTTAGTTTATTAGTATCATCATATAATTATTAGTAAATCATAAGTTAAACCGTAGAAGTCTTGATAATACTTCAAGAGGTGAAGGAAAAGAAAATTTAGTTGCACGACACAAAAAAATATATAAAAAAATTGTTTTCATCCTCTTACTAAAGACTATCCAAGTGTATAGTTGTGTTTTTATTGGTGTTATATTGTTTTAAAACTTACCATAATTATGGTTAATGATTGTCATAAGTTATTATTTTTAATTTTCACATGTTAAAGGAATAATTACTAAAGTACTGACGAGGTGAACACCCACATAGCCACGTTATTGTACGGTAATAAGATCAAACAAAATATTACAGTCAGTAATTACCAGTCTAGTATAATTTTGATACATTAATATTTTTAAATAATTTTGACAAAGCATTTTGTTATATTAATAAAGATTTAAGTGGTTTATAAATTTATAATTTTATTAGTTTTGATTAATATTTATAAACGTAAGTTTACGTGCTTTATTAATTTAACGATTTAATTTATAAAAATAATTAAACACACTATAAAGAGATTAAAGTTCTTATTTTAGTATTTCCAAAGTTATAATAATACATTTTACACTTATTTAATAATTTTATATAACTTATGTATATTTCAAATACCAGTTCAAAATCCAATATGATATTATTTTTTTATGAGGAATAATATTTAAACTATTGTTTTTTTTATAACTATTTGAACATAATAAAATTATGAAAAATAAGCTAATACTAATGAATTTTAAAATTAATTAATTTTCCACGTACTAATAATAAGTACACCTTTAAAATTATAGCACGATATAATACAATTATTAAATCTAATATTCTGATCTAACAATAAAATAAAATTACATGTAAAAATAAAATAAAAATTTACTTCATGTATTATGATTAAATTAATATGCACCATACATTATAATTTATAGCTCATTGTTGGCGAAACAAAATGTAGAATTGTTGGTCGTTATGTATTATACTCCGTATTCGTTTATTATCTATACGGGTGGAGGAGGTCGTACGTGTAATTGACTGCACGCTTAACTCTATTTAGGTACCTACCTTGGTAATTTCACAGCACGTGCAACAAATTCATAAGTACCTCTAATATGTCTGTGTTCTGTCAGGCTATTAATACGTTAAAAGACAATAACAAAAAAAAAAACTGTCTATGTCTATTCCGGGATGCTCGTATTTCGTCTTAAGGGTGAAGCTCTATAATTTGTCGCCGTCGTCTAGTACGAATTTTCAGGGTTGCTTTAGTAACGTACACCTGTAATATAATAATAATAATACATATACAGTACCTACTTAACAGACATACAGTGTGATTACATAATGACGTCGGTGACTAAAATATATTATATTATTATGTACAAGTACAGTTCACAATGTCGGCTGCGGGTGTACCGATATGTTTATGTGTATGGGGAAAGGAAATATCGATCGATGTTTTGTGGAGTTTAATACACCCGGGTCTCGGCTCAATAGAGGAGGAGTTCTGTAAATTTCCCGTACGACTATACAATAATGTACATAGGTACCCGCACATAATATTATGTATAATTCATGCTTATTACATTTTATTATATAAATAATGCATTGCATTAACCATATAGATAACTTCCTTGTCACGGATTTCGCGAGCACTCCATATATGAGGATACCTGCAAGTTTGCGAATACTCCTTATGTGCGGTTTTTGTTAAATATAATATTATGTGCGATGTAAATAAGTGGTTCGGCCGGCAGTCTGCGTGTCGTGTGGTAAAGTGTGACGCTTCACGATAAGTAATTTAAACCGAGATTCGAAGTTGAAATTGGCAGAACATGATAATCATCCAAGTCATGTGTTATAACTTATAACTGTTATTAATTGAATTCAATTGCAATTGATTTTTTCTTCGTTGCATTGTCGACTAATTATTTTTATATCTATTTGCTAAGGTTATACCTATATTTAAAATGAAACATAAATTGATTTTCAATGTTTTTTTGTCGCCATAAAAAGATATGATTCGATTAAATTAGTTGTTGTCTTGAGAATGGCTTTATTAAATTGTTTTATGTTGTGTCCAATAAATTATGACGTACTACTAATACTGTAGATTTTTTTTTAGCTTAGATTATTTTATTTTGTACACTTTAGATGTATTCAGTTTTTTCAGCAAATATACGTAAATTTTTTGTTTAACATGCAAATCGCATTATCGAAAATAACATAGAGAAATATTTAAAATGAATATTTTGAAATAAATGTGTATATTCTTTTAAAAATATAAATAATATTTTAAACAATTTTAGTGTTTGTTAAATTATAAATTATTATAATGTGTCATCATTTAACGTTGTTTTATGTGTAAAAACTACTTTTTGCTGAATCATAATATTTGTCAATTCATAAATGAATGTGTTCACAATTTTTTATTAAGCTTATAAACCATCACAATTTATTAATTCTAAAATCAAGTTGTTACTAAAATTTAAAGTATTTTTTTATTAAATATCTCTAAACAAAACCCGGAGATAGAAAAACAGGTTTTTTTTACAAATTTATTATACCTAATCGTTTTTAATGGTTATATAATTTTTGTAAATTAAAGAATACTACAATTGAATGAGTATTGAAATTTCGTTTTCAAATACATGAAAGTGTGAACAATATATTCCTTTTAATTAAAAACAATAATAATAAAATCAAGGGAAAATGTAAGACCTGACGCGTATTATTGTATGCCATGTATATTATAATCATTCCAAATCTGAAACTGAACCGTGCAACTATTTATCAATATGTTGGGATAAAAACTAAGAATATATCCACAGTCATGATACCTACGAGAAGACGTCGTACGTACATTATGACGGGGGTCAACTTGTCGTTGTTTATCGCATTCGATGCTGCGTTTGTTATTATTATTTTGGCCTGTGGTTAAATTTTTTGAACCTTAAAATCGATGCGCGAATAAAAAAAAAAAAAAAAAACCAACTCGAAATCGCACAATATTCCGACGCCGTCGCGTATTGTGCTGATCGATTAAAACAATATATACGTACAACTATTATACTTTTGTATTTCTTTATATATAGTATATATATGTGTGTGTGCATGTGCGACACGCGACGCATATATTATCATTTTTATCTTGCGCGAACCTCAGTCCGTCGGATGATTAGTTGCAGTATATAACTCGCAAATAATGCTGCGATGTTCCCCACTGCGTGATGCTTTGTTCGAAGGCATGTGGGCTGCACGCGTGTGTGTTGTGCACATATTATTATTATTATAGAGTATCGTAATAAAAATGCGACGTTAAAGTTTTTTCTAACGGGACGTGAATAGAAGCACTCAGCTCTCACACGCGTACATAAATATAATAATAATAATAATAATAATAATAATAATATGAAATGTACCTACGCAGAAAAGCGAGTATTGCGTGCGGTTATAATGCCGGAGATAGAAACGGATTTAGAGATACAGAGCGTCGATGAGCGAGAAAAATATTATTACGTCGGAAGAAGGGATAATAGTGTGCATCAAATATTATTACGTATAGGTTAGTGTATATAAAATATAATATACGGCAGATTCTTGCGTACTTACGCCGAATACAACACGTCGGTTGCAAAGTAGCTGTTCCGAGAATTGTGAATTATTATCTATAGTGTAATTACTATTTCCCGACGAGTTTAACCTGTTTCTTCCGTTTTTTTTTTTTTTTTGTTTTTTGTCATGTTTTATTTCTCAATTTTTTTTTTTTACCCCTATTACTTTCAAACACAATTAATTATTATATATTATGTTCCGTATCATCGTTATACTTGCATGATTACTTTAGTAATCAAATGCCAAATAGACGCGCCACGTGCCACGGAGACGACGTGGGCGAAAATATTAAAAATATTAGACTTGTACGTCATCGACGGCCGTCGCTCACGAATTTTATCGGTGACGACTTCTTTTCGATCGCTTCGTCTATAAAATAATATAATTATAATCGCGTCGTGTCACGCGGGTGGTGGTCAATTGGCCGTGTGTACAGCCAGTAGCACGATTGGCTGGCGGGTGGGCAGCCGACCGAGCGCGTCGCGTATAACACACTACGCGAGGGGAAGAGTGCGTATAATATTATAATATCAAGTGGTCGGACGGAAACCTTACTGCGGCGACGGCTGAACGATGATCACGTCGGTTTTTGCGCCGATAAACTTTTGAGACGGTCCACGGTGCATCGTTTTACAGACATAATATTATTATATTGGATGATTCACTAAGCATGCTCACCCCCGTTTGTTTATTATTTTTAATAAGACCAAAGAAGCGATGGTTTGACGGGGTCAGCCACGACTTGAGAACGCTAGACATAAAATATTGGAGGGAAACTATTTAGCCTATTTAGGATAGCGAAGAACGAAAGAATATGACGGTGACGGCAGACTCTTAAAATGTTATAAAGCTCGTATTTCTAACCTTATTTTTAGAATTTTTTAATACATTCAAATGACGATAATATTTTTAAATTCTTAATTTTTTTTTTTACTACTTAAGGAGTGTCCAGTGATTATACAAACTTCTGATTTTTAAAAAAAAATCCCCCTTTCTTTTTATGCTGTAACTACCTATTTAGTGTTTAATTTTTGGAAAATGTTGATGTACCTAATTTGAAATTCGAACAAGTATAGTTTCTCAGTTATTAAAAGTGTATACCGAGCACAGCATTCTTTAAAATTATGTTATAAAAATATAAAGTATTCAGTACCTAGATGTAATATAAGATCAAGTATTTATTACATTTGGAATATTTTTACAAATAATTTATGTTTATAAATTAATATAAATTGATAAAATAAACCGATATTTAAATTCGATTGATTCATTACATTAATATACCTCTTGTATCTGGGTATATGTGTGCACATCTCATAAAGCATGAATCAATATGGGAAAATTATATTTGATTATTTGAACTATTTTGTTATTTATAAATTAAAAAATATAAAATCTATATTCTGTATACATAAAAATTACATACAATAAGCTTTTACTAGATTACATGAAAGATTACAATTTAAAATAATTATTAATAGGTATATATAGGCGTAATTCAGAGATTGGAGGAAGGAATTTGGACTCCAGAAATTAGTTTCTCCAAAACTTCAGTTATAAATCTTAGATAATAACTAAATTGTTATGAAAATAATTTTTGTTTTAACATAAAATACATTTTTATAAATTCTATATAGTTTAACCTTTTGCGTGTACAAACATTTTGTATAAACATCCATTTTTTGATCTCAGAAGTAATTTTTTTAAAGCAGATGATAATATTAATTATTTAATTATTAAATTTAATGTGATTCACGGTTGTATTAATCAAGTCGGATATGTATTTATATTTTTGAAGTATATAAATGATAGAATTCACCCACACTGTTTATTTGGCTTATAATTGATTGTTGGTTAAATTACAACTCCTTAGATGAAAATTGAAATTACACTTCTGTATGAGTGAAGATTACCGTCATCCGTCCATTGACAAAAATCTAGTAATTATAGTTTAAGCAAGGTTTCCGCGAAATTTTCATTTTAGGCAACGACTCTCGTACTTAAATTAATTAATCATCTAGATAACTTTTTTTTTTTTTTTAATTTGGCTAATTTGGCTTTTAAACATTATATTATTCTATGATGTTTTCTTTTGTAAAAAAAAAAAAAACGCCTTCGTGTTTTATTTGTGTATATTATGATTATCTTTATTACAATGTATACATTAGATGATTATCGATTGTCGTCTCATTCACCGTCCAAATTTTATCATTACTAAATTAAGGTCAAATAGATTACCTATAAATTATAAGATATATATATATATATATAAATACCTAAATATGATTTATTTTATTATATATGTATCATTATAGACGATGATTAGGCGAATTATGTGTTTTTTTATATTTTCTTATTATATAACATATTAGGGTTTTTTCTTTTCTTAATCGCACCTTGACGGGATCAAAAAGTATTTGAGTAAAAGTTCGAAGAAATATTTTAGGGGCGCTGTTGTACATAAACTGTCGGTGCACGTGATGGTGTGGTGGCGTGCGTGGGAAATTGCCGCTGGGTTCGGGGTTGATGATATGCTCGTCCCTTGAAGGCTGCCTAACGCGGTTATAATGATGGCGTTTCGATCGTAACAATAATAATATAATAATAATAATAATAATAATAATAACAAAAACAACAACAACAGAACACTCATAGTAATATAATAAACACGATTAATGGTGTAATGGTAATGATAATAATGATAATAATGATAATAATAATAATAATAATAATAATAATAATAATAATGATAATAATAAATACCAACCGTCACCCTTTTGTCGGGGGTCGGTTTTTGTATGGCACACAGATCCCACGGTGCAGAAATTACGGGGCCACTATCCGCTCTATTTTACGTTCTCCGAACAGACGGGCCAGCAACGGATTACCGAAGCGATCCTGTGGCTGTACAAGAGACGTTTGGATGTGGTCATCGATGACGCGGTGGTCATGATAGAGGTGTACAGAATCTACCCAATCACCTTACATCAGTCATTTGTGTCCAGCTTAAAGGTAATAATAATGAACTACACAATACAATAAGTCTTGCGATAACCCAGCCCATTTAAAAGTTGTTCGCAATTGATTTTTGCCGACTATTATCGCATAATATATTACATATATTATAATACAATTGATGAACTCGGTATTAACCAGCATTACGGTCGGTAAAATTGCAGTGATATTAACATAATAATTATGGCTTACTGTCACAGTTAGTGGTATACTATAGTAGGTACTATTACCAGGTGGTTTTCATTTTGTTTAAATTTGTCATTTTTCGCGTGTTTGCAGTGCGTTATCAACACCACCCAACCGGGCTGGGTGCCCATTGACCTACAGAGGCACATGTCCGACTGGTTCAAGACCACGGACGGGCCCAAGAACTTGACTCTAGCGGTGCACGCGTACTACGTGAACAAGAACACCACGCACGCCAGGACGCCGTACGTAACGGACGCCAGGAAAAGAGAAGACATGACCGAGGTACGTTATAATTAATAAATTATACTCACCGGCCATACGTGCGTATATCATGGATCGTAGTCCTAGTACGTAACGTTATAAATGTAAAATACGATATGTTTATAGTGTATAATTATTATTATACAATGTATATACCAACACACGACGATATGAAAAGAATAGTAGTAAATTAATTAATAATAACCGCATAATGTAACGAAATTATAACTCCGGGAGTACGGTATTATAATAATATAATATTATGAGATCTACGCGCGGTTCGTTATAGATGACGTTATACTATTGTAGGTAGGAGAGAGGGGATACGTTAGTATGGAAATAAGACGGTAAAATTTTTTGTTCGCTTAACATTAAGACAATCATAAAACCGGCGAACTTGGACGTTATTGTAATATCGCCAACGGTTTATTGAGCAACGTGCATTAGAAAATTGTTAACCGTGCAATAATTTGATACACTATTTGCACTCGACTACATAATATATTATAATATACCTTACGGCGCGTATACTAACCAACTCACCCGATGGTATAATAATGTCGACTGGCTTTTACATAGACATAATACATATTATACGAAATACGAATCGCGAAAAAATAACGTAACATTATACGCACGTCATCGTACTTGCCACGGGCATGATGGCAGTGCGAAATAATAACCACACGTACATACATATCATTTATATAATATATACGTGCGACCGTCTGTCGGTGGATTAAAGAAAAAGAAAAAAAAATTGAAAATCGAAAATGCTCGTCGAGAAGGGTATCTTGATAACATAATAATAGTAAACACGTATTTTAATATAAATATTTAATGGTATAGGTACCTCCTATATAATATTATGTGTAATAATTATAGTTATAAATAAATATATATAGAAAAAAAAAAACGAGTGAATTAATCGAACGTGGAAAATTATATATATTAGTCGAAGTGTAACACGTCAGAATCTCTCCTCTCTCTCTCTCTCTCTCATTTTCTCTTTCTCGACCCATCGTTTACGGTTTTTTTCTTTCGAAAATTACAAAATCATTATCGTCCGTTCAACCGTCACATTCCCGCCGCTTCACCACCACGCACCCCTCTGCCCGTCGATTGTGCGCCACCGTGTCGCTCACGGTTTCTTTTGATGCGCCGTCGGTCGCCGCTGTTATAGTTATAACACACCATCACCGCCACCTCCACCTGCAACACCCTATCACCTTATATACCTTCACCGCTTGTCACGCACAATCCGACACACACATGCACCCACACCGCACACCACACACCCTCATCCCACCTCCCCGCCAAATAAAAACGCGCACTCGTCGTCGTCAACTCTAATCCGATTGGTCCGTGATATTGTTAGATCCCGTACTTGGAGGTGCACACTCGGGAGGACCGACGGTCCCGAGTCAGGCGGAATGCGGCGTCCGGGCTGACGTGCAACGAGACGTCCACGGAGACCCGGTGCTGCCGGTTCCCCCTGACGGTCGACTTCGAGGAGTTTGGCTGGCACTGGATCATCGCCCCCAAGCGGTACGTGGCCAACTACTGTTCCGGCGCGTGCGACCCGATGCTGTTCCCGAAGTACCCGCACACGCACCTGGTGCAGATGACCAAGTTCGGCACGGGTCCGTGCTGCGCGCCCCGCAAGATGTCCGCCATATCCATGTTGTACTACGACCCCGACTTCAACATCATCTACGGCATGCTGCCCGGTATGGTGGTGGACAGGTGCGGCTGTAGCTAGTCGGCGACATCGACCAGTCGTTCGCCTTCCGCCACCGACGTCGCACACACACACACACACACACACACACACACACACACACACACACA